>NC_079412.1:10871011-10874863 GCF_026213295.1 Gadus chalcogrammus
GGGCTGCTGGGGAGCTCCTGCCTTCATTTCACCAAAACAATCTGAGGTGTAATTATGCATTCTGCTGGAGATAGAGCAGAACAAAGCCAGGGCTTACCGTGACACGACATTTGATAAGCCATGAAATATGGAGAAAACACAATAATAACAATTTTCAATTGTCAGTGACAATGTCTTTCCGCCATATGAAAAGCATTGTTGAATTGCAGCAGTATTTTAAAAACTTATTTTAAAATGTAATGACTGATAACATTTTATGGGCGCACCAGTTACCAAAGCCTCAGGACTGGTAATGACATTGAGTTCCCATTTCTTCTTATTAATTAGGTTCTGGCCAATTCCCTTTCTGCACGTTGCTAAGTATCCTGATACGTTATCGAATTTTTCAAAGCATAATTCATTCTGGCCTCAGGCAACCAGGCCTTCACACAGTGTCGGAGCCTTTGTCTCAGCCGCCCTGCATATGTGACTCCCTCTCACTCTAATATTATAACCTTATCATAGTATAGAATATGAGACTCCACAAGTTAGCAGCTTTAGCTCAACTATCTTTCATGCTTGTACAAAGTATGTAGTCATGTAAGAGAGAGTAACTGAGACAAATATCCTCCATGTGCTACAGCTGGACATTTCACAATCCTCCTTCTTTGTTGCAATAGCCTGTAAAACACGGAGCATGCTGTGCACCAGATCTGTCCGGACTACGATCTACCAACGCTGCGGATCGAACGTGTGCTTCACTTGACCCCTCCGGCCCCTCCGGCCACGGCGGACCCTGACCCCTGCTAGGGCCGGCGCTGCCCTCGGACCTGCCCTCTGTCAGAGGGGGTCGGCCGTTGTGGTAAGGGCCCCGCCACGCTCGGTCTCCCACGGCGCTACGACGACCACACAGCGCAGCACCGGCGGCTCCACCTATCGTCTGCCTCTCCCGTCGTGCCACGCGGCTCTGCAGACACTCCCTGGCCTCTCCATTAAAGCCCCCCGCCCACCCCCCCTGCTCTCCAAACTGCTAGAATCAATTACCTCTGCTGTCTGGCGGCGAGCAGCAGCATAAACACACCCCACCACCACCCCTGCGTCTTGGGGCGCCTCTCAGCCCCCCCGTTCGTTTCTTCAGTTTTATATACGTGTACGTATTTTTTCCCTGTATTCCTCGGTTCATTAGTAAAACCCTCCCCGCTGTTGTCCCCATTCCTGGCAGCGCCTGAGGCAGCAGATGCAGCCTAGCCTAACTGGCACAGACCTGGGCTGCAGCCTGCCAGGGACTCCACTCAGGAAAGGCTTCTGTTGCTGTGGCTGTGGACAGAGCAGGGTAAGCTCTGAAAGGCGTGGATGCATCGCCGCTCTGTTGAAACTCTTACACAGTCTATGGTGAAGACCTGTCGTTAACACCGCTCAGTTTGGTGGGTTGAGGCGGACAGTCGTCAGGGGATCGGCCGGCGGCTGAAGCTCGCCCTGCCGATCACTGCGGAGCGAGACCAGCCGACTCACGATGAGAACACTCTCCGCTTCCTGGTCGGTCGGCCCTTGGTGCTGAGGCTGTAACCGTGGCAACCCCCTTTTCCCCATAACTCTTTAGTTGAGCTATAACCATCCATCTCTTTCCTCCCTCTCTCTCTCTCTCTCTCTCTCTCTCTCTCTCTCTCTCTCTCTCTCTCTCTCTCTCTCTCTCTCTCTCTGCCTCTGTCTTCTTTCTGCAGCCGAACACATCCCTCTATGTATTGTAGCTCTTCCTCATCTCTTGGACTGTGATTGTTCTAATAACCATGAACATGATTAAGATCATGATTAGTATCATTGTTATCTTGATTGTTTGATCAAAGCATTATATCTAAATATCTAAAGGGTTCAAACCTATCTAAACATTTTTGTCTGATATAATTACTATACTACTTGATATGCAATCACCACTTGAATAATTATGTGTTGGATTGATTTAATAGGTGCTATTGATTTGGTGATAAAGGTAGAACTAATTAACAATCATGCTGCCCTTGTATCATTATATGATTTTATGTCATGATTTCTAAATCATGATTAATGTATGATATAAAATGTTGTCACGTTTCCCTGATTTTGCATTCTGTTTCTTTGTTCACCTGTTGATGACTTGATAAAACATACTATTAGTCTGAAATGCCGTTCTAAGATTTAATCTCATCACTTTTATTAGGTAATGAAAAATAATTGGTGGATTCTTTTTTCAAAAGGGTTACATCTTTTTATGATATTATATTCCTGTGTTAATTGCCATATGGAAGTGTTGGATGTCATTATGCAGAATTGGTGAAAGGCAGTATCGTTCTTATGTCTTAAGAGTGAAAATATATGGAGTAAGATATGGAAAGAAAGATGAAGCGAAGGTCTTTAGAGTGGAAAGAACAATATCATTATAATAGGGAGGGAGAGAGCAAGCAAGAGAGAGAGAGAGAGAGAGAGAGAGAGAGAGAGAGAGAGAGAGAGAGAGAGAGAGAGAGAGAGAGAGAGAGAGGGAACGAGAGAGAGAGAGAGAGAGAGAGACAGAGAGAGAGAGAGAGAGAGAGAGAGAGAGAGAGAGAGAGAGAGAGAGAGAGAGAGGGAACGAGAGAGAGAGAGAGACAGAGAGAGAGAGAGAGAGAGAGAGAGAGAGAGAGAGAGAGAGAGAGAGAGAGAGAGAGGCAGACAGACAGAACATGTAAAGAAAGAGTCCTCACCTGGAACATCACCCTGTATTGTTCCTCTGGCTTGTGCACCACGCACATATTGCACCCCATTGTGACCTTAAGCTGGTGCTTGACCGCTGAGGTCACCGATCACCACACAGAAGATTAGGTGCCTCTCTCTCTCGCTCTCCTTCTACCTCTATCTCTCTCTCTGTCTCCAGGTCTTTGTCTGTTGCAATGGGAAAGCCCCACCCTGAGCCACAGGGTGGAGGTTTATTGGGCTGCTCCTTCTTCACAGAAATACAAATCCTCTCTCCAGCTCCAGCTCAGAGAGAGAGGCGTGTCTCTAACGAGGTTTCACCGGCTGTTTCTCGGTTGCTCTTCTTCATCAAAGCATCTCAAGTATCATAATCCAAATGTGTTTCCTAACAGGGCGATGAGTGTTTTAAAGGTCCATCTGTTGGCCTCTGTCTCCATCACATGGCAAATGCAGTTTTTTAGTTCATGTGCTCCGAGGCGTCCGCTGTTTACTCATCAATTCAGCTTTTCTTTGGATTGTTTTTTTGTGGGAGAAAGTGTATAAAAAAGTGCAATGAACAGGTCCGTGGAAGGTTAAGAAGAGATAAGATGGTGATGGCGGCACAAATCCGAAATGATCCAAAGTCTTAGCCTTACGATCACACGGGCACGCTGATGCCACGCTGTTCAGAGCGTCGGTCTGTGCTAGTACAGATGACAGCACAGGACTTCGCAGCAGAACTCTCTGACTGTTTCTCGCCCACGCTGTTCCCTGGCTGTTGCACTAATCCTCCTAACAGCAGAATCGCACCCAAAAGACTTTGACTTTCCGATAAGAACAGACGCATGCTCTCTATCAAAGAACTCCTGGACTGGCAAGTTTTTTTTTCTCTCTCTCTCTCTCTGTCTGTCTCTCTCCCTCACACCCACACTAAGGTTCCCACTTTCTTCTCTCCGCTCTCCAGGGTTGACGTGTCTGGCTGGGGAGATAACGCTCACGACTCCCCGCCTGCTTACCTCCACCTCAGAGAGCCTTTTAAACACCTGCTCCGTGATGCGGCGCCTAATTTAACTCAGCATTGTCCGTTCATCCAGGGGCCCAGGGCTGTTGAATGGCTGAGGCAGGGCGGACAAGTGTGCTGTTGGTGAGGGGGGCGGTGTTGGTGGGCTGGGGGGGGGGGGGGGGGGGGGG
>NC_079412.1:10874963-10929963 GCF_026213295.1 Gadus chalcogrammus
ACACACACACACCACACACACACACACACACACACACACACACACACACACACACACACATACAAACACACACCCAGCTCTCCCTTGGTGTTATTTCTGCCATCAAACCTTTGTCTACGACCTGCCTCTTCTCCCCTGTCTCCTTGCCACACAGGGTGAAAGCGATGGTCGTTAAAAAGGGAAAGGTTACACTGTGAATTGAAGCCCTTAACAAGGATACACATGTGAAAGGGTTTTTTAACATGAATTCATTATATTATTCTCTATTTATCTCTCTCTATCTTTATCTCTTTTTCTATGTATAATTCTCTTTATCTTTCTCTTGTTATTACTCTCTTTCTCTTCCTTTATCTCTATATCTTTTTTATCATTATGTAGCTCTCTGTCGCTCTCCCTTAGTATTGCTCTCTCTCTCTTTCTATCTTGTGCTCTCTCTCACTTGATTATTATCTCTTTTGTCTCTTTATCTCTCTCTCAATTTTTTCTGCCTTATGTCTTACTCTCTTTTTTCCTCTCTCTTTATTATTCTCTCGCTCTCGTTCTCTCTCTCTATTTCTGTGATAGTGTTTTCCTCTGGCTAACACAGTAAGCAAAGCCAAGGGGACAAAGGCGAGTTCAACAACAGCCCTACGGCATGGATGCCGCTATTTGAGCAATGGAAATGGTGCGAACAGGAAAGGGCATCAGATTATAGTCACCTTTACAGTCACTGTAGCACTGTGACTGCAGAGGAGATGAGACACCAGGAAGAGGTGCATGTGGAAGAGTCACCTTGGGAAGAAAAAGAGGTTGGCGAGTGAGAGAGAGAGAGAGAGAGGGAGAGAGAGAGAGAGAGAGAGAGAGAGAGAGAGAGAGAGAGAGAGAGAGAGAGAGAGAGAGAGAGAGAGAGAGAGAGAGAGAGAGAGAGAGGAACACCATGTTATCTTATTTCAGACTAAGGGTTGATATATTGAAGCAATCATTCAACAGGAACTGATGCAGAAACCCAATATGAAGTATGCATTGGAATTTGAAAATCGGTCAGATTTGATTCTTTGTTTGTATTTGTTTGTGTGCATGAGTACAATTGACTGTGTGTATGTGTGTGTGTGTGTGTGTGTGTGTGTGTGTGTGTGTGTGTGTGTGTGTGTGTGTGTGTGTGTGTGTGTGTGTGTGTGTGTGTGTGTGTGTGTGTGTGTGTGTGTGTGTGTGTGTGTGTGTGTTTGTGTGTGGATGTGTGGCTCTGTGTCCGTGCATGTTTATGTGTTTGTGTGTGTGGAATGTTCTTCAGTTTTATTTATTTTGTGTATGCACTCCTCTTCAACAAATATTCATGAGACACTAATGGTTTTAAGTTGGTTAGAGTGAAAAATCATCACATGGATTGAAAACGCAAAACAGGATTGCTGATCAATTTCACACTCCAAGGCAACACTGGCAAATAATAATAATGAAATTCTCCAGGGACCAGCCGCTGTAGGTCATCAGATTGTCAAAAGTATTTGAGACACATAGAATGGTGGACGTGTGATTTAATTAATTCATCATGCCAGGTTCGACAGACACTGGTTACGTTGGGATGTGGACAAAAGCCTAGTAAAAACAAAAACAATACTAAATGTATGAGACAACAGTGCCCTCTGGTGGTTGTCGCTTACACTAGCACCTGCTTCATTTTCCTGATAGGCTACCTATGGATTTGGTAACCTGTGTTTTAACAACGGTGCCGATGCGGGGAGCCGTTTGTAAACTTTTGGTGCTCAAAAACGTGCTTCACTTTTTCCAGATTTAGCTCCAGCTTTGCTTCATTTTTTCCCAGCTTTATCAAATAAACAAAGGAACCTCCAAACTGAACTGCAATTTCATGTCACCTTTCCCACATACAGAAAATTAGAATTATATGTTCAATCTAGATCCTTAAAGGGACTCTTACCTTTGTTGCATTTTTACACTTTTTTTGGATAAGATTAAATTGGTATTAATAAGGTAATAACACTCTAAAATGCAAGACAGACCCACCAGGAGTAAAAACAAACAATTATTTTACCCTCATAATATTTAGTGAAAACTTCAACCAATAAGATTCTTCGGACCGAAGGATCTTATTGGCCGACAGACCTGTCTGTTTGCTAGATGGACATGCAGGTTTTCCGCGGTTTTCCGTCTGCTTCTTGTGGCGCATTCGGGCCCGCGTCATCAAGGCGCGTCCTCAACTAGAGGGTTTGTTTTGATTCCACGGCAGACAGTAGCGAGTAGCGACCGTAGCGACTGACGATGGCAGACCAAAGTGGTCCACGGCGTACTGAAACTGCACCATTCAGTCCAATTAGGGGACTCACCTCGGACTCAGACTCACAGAGTTACCCTCCTCTGGAGCCTCAGGAAGACCAGACTGTTGGCCACCAACTGCACCATTCAGTCCGACAAGGGGACCCGATTCGGCCTCAGAAGCCAAGTGGTCCCGCTCCCCTGGATGATTCTCAGGACCTCCAGACCGTTGGCAACCAACCGCACCACTCAGTCCGATTACGGGACCCGTTTCGGACTCAGACGCGAAGTTGTCCCGCTACTCTGGAGCTCCGGGAAGACCTCCAGACCGTTGGCACCCAACCGCACCACTCAGTCCGATTACGGGACCCATTTCGGACTCAGACGCGACGTTGTCCCGCTACTCTGGAGCTACACGAAGACCTCCAGACCGTTGGCACCCAACCGCACCACTCAGTCCGATTACGGGACCCATTTCGGACTCAGACGCGACGTTGTCCCGCTACTCTGGAGCTACACGAAGACCTCCAGACCGTTGGCACCCAACCGCACCACTCAGTCCGATTACGGGACCCATTTCGGACTCAGACGCGACGTTTCCCGCTACTCTGTTTGTAATGCTCATACACCTTTCTTATACTCAGTGGGACCACTGTCCTTCAACATGGGGCCTCAAAACGGTATCACACGAAGCCCATAAAATTACAGTGAGCCACCTGCTAAATTTCTTGTTTACTAGACCCCTGGTAGATATTATGACCCCTGGGAGTCTAAACTAAATGTATTATTATTATTATTATTATTATTAAACATAACCCATGGGAGTCTAAACATAGCCCATGGGAGTCTAGAACTTTTGTACTGTAGCGACCCTGGGACAGTTAAATAGTTTGTGTGTTATGTGTTACATTATATTTCGTTGTCCGCTATGCCAGTTGTTCTATGTGCATGTATTGTAATGTTCTTCTTGTCAATCAGCGTGGGGGCGAATCATTAGGTCAGCTGGGGGAGGGCCTTGGAAGAACAGGAGGGTGGGGGCCTGCACGCGAGTGAGACCGTGTTGGGGTTGCCGGGGTAACCGGGGTTTGTTTTGTGTCGGTTTTCTGCCGTTGGTTACAATGTTACGGGTTTCAGTGACCTGGTTTTGGTTCATTAAAACTACCTTCAACTACTAATGACTCGACATCATTATGTCACCGGCGAGGTCGTTACAGTACTCTAAAAAATAACGCTTAGTTTTGTACTCTAAAAAATAACGCTTAGGGGGTGGGGCATTGGAGGAAGGCGGGATGATTTGAATGTGCTGTAATTCTCAAATGCAACAAAGGTCAGAGTCCCTTTAATCTAAATCTATATTTTAGTACTAAATTTTAATCGTTAATCTGATGCATAATCGTATAGTTAAATCGAAATCTTTGTATCTAAATCGAAATCCTATATCTAAATCTAAATTCTAAATCTAAATCCTAAATCTTATATCTAAATCATGATAATCATAATAATCATAATCCTGATTTAGATATAAAATATAGATTTAGATTTAGGATTTAGATGTAGGCCACTGGCCTATACATAAAGATTTAGATAAATATAAACGATTTAGCTTCTGGAAAGCATTTAGATGAAGGGGAGATTAATATTTAGATATAAAATGTATGTTTAGAATGTAGATTTCAATTTAATATTTATATTGAACAGATAATTCTAATTTTATATATATGGAAAAATTGACATGGAAATTGCAGTTCAGTAGTTCGGTATTTTCTTAAGTGGGAACCAAAGCTAGTTGTTAGCGTTTCACCCGGAATAAAATCAATAACACTCAAAGTTTGTTTATGGAGAGAAGAAGACCGTCCATGGAATAACCAAAAGCGCCAAAGCTGTACATTATTTATTTTTTTACCATCAACTTCGGTTGCTAAAAGGTAATTATGTTTTATACGAGTAGGCTTTTGTTTGTCTTTATTGCGTAGGCTTACCGGAACCATAATGGTGTTGTAAGGGGATTCGTAGACAATACATTCATTTATCCAAAGACCTGAATATTACCCATATAGTGTCGATAGAAAATGTTAACAGTACAGAGTACACCATACTGTTTATCTTAATTATAATTAATTAATCATAATAATTACTTAGTAGTATAATAATGGGTATATCTAAAACAATAATATCTTCGTATTGTGATGTTCTGGTCCGTGGTTAAAGCAAAATAACATGTTCATATTATGTATTCTAATAATTCATAATAATTATATAGATCTATGACATATAACCACCAATTAAGTGACCTTCAAATATCATTTGTACTAAATCAGCTGCTTAATGCACCCCAGGGAAACAAACAGATGTGATAGTCACCACAGTGAACTGTGTTCATTATATCTTGCCTCAGTTAAAACTCCATCCCCTCCAATAGGTAAAGATGCCGAAATCCATGAAGTTGAATCCCACAGTTTGCCTTCGACGACTCCAGGAGCTTAAGTGCCGAACGTGTAATCAGATCTTCTACACAGATCTACAGCTGGAAAGACACAAACAATTACATTCTAAAGTTAAAAAGCTATTTCAGTGTGACATTTGTGGATTGACCTCTCCTACTCGTTATTTCCATCACATACACATATATTCCCACGGAAGGTATCCCTATCAATGTAACGCTTGTGACAAGTCCTTCCCAAAACTACACAACCTAAAGCGCCATCAGAGCATCCATTGCAAAGGGAAGAATCTCTTGGATAAGCCCTTTTGCCCTCAATCAGTGACATCCCAGGCTGAGCCAGAGGTAGAGGTGTCTGGGACCTCTTCAGATACCACTCAGAATGGCGATCTTTACCCCAGTGTACATCTGAAGCTTGAGGATTCAGGGCCTAGCACCGTGTTGTGTTGTGCAGACACGGCCAGCACTTCACTACCAGTGCCCACAACTGCAGTCGACACACATCTACAGCTGAAAGTAGAAAAAAGTATCCATAATATCGACGGACCCATTGCTTGTCAGATATGTGGGTTGTACTTCACTTCATGTTATCTATTGGATGAGCACCAACAAAGGCACACTGGAAAATATCCCTTTTCGTGCTGCGTGTGTAGCCACAACTTCAAAACAGTGTCAGGCCTCCGGTACCATGCTCTCCTCCACCAAAAAACACTGAACGTCTCTGACCAACCCTCATGCCATTCAGGAACGGCCCTCATTGAGCCAAAGACGGAGCCGTTGGAGACAGCACTGTCTTCAGATACCAGCCTGACTTACATTCTTGACCATAGTTTACAGCTGAAGCCGGATCCGGGCAGCGCCGTGTTCTGTGTCGAAGCCCCTCTCAGCAGGCCATCGTCGTCCCTTCCTGTGATCACAGCAGTCAACACGCTCACGCCCCACTCTGCTCCCCCTACGCTCAGCAAGGATACGGACACCTTCCTGCCAGCCCCCCGACCCTCCACGGCCCTCACACCTTCATCTCAGTCTCTTGGGGCCCCGCCTTCCTTGATGGAGCCAGGCACGCGGACCCCTGCACAGCTCCGCTCAGGGCCCCCGCCCGCCATATTCTCATCTTTCAAGCTCACATCTGCATTTCTTGAAGTCAAGTGGAATTATGAGTTGTTGCAAGAGAGGTCGGCCAGTAAGAAATATTAGGAAGCCGTAGTGTGTTCGCCCAAATGTAGTTTTATTACAGTTTGGATTGTGTTAAGTTGTTAAATGACGCTCGCCGATACTGGAACAATTCAGAGGATCAGTCCAAAAAATAAAACAAGCAGTTATAATTTGAATCACCCTAATAACACACCAACTGTGGTAAGATTGGTTCAATCAATGACACTGCTTAAATGAATCACTTTACAGATACACGTTGAATGATATGATCCACCATTGTATATTGCATACATCTTTGAAAGAAAGCCCTCTTTAAAAAAAATGCATTTTTCACTGCCCACGCACACAAGAATGTATGCAAATGTTTTTTTTAATAACCTTTCACTGTCATGTGTCATGGTGGCATATGATCCTTTTAAATGCTTCTAGGTATAAATGTGGAATGATAGTGTATTCGATTTTTTTGAAATTTTTTTGAAATTGATCTGCAAGTTTAAGAAATATGAACATTCTTGATCCTCTGTGTTACATTTTGGGATTATCCTGTACTCAATAGGAAGTAATCAGGCTCACAGCTGTCCATCATGCACATTTGATCTTTATTTGGGAAGATAGGTTATCCAGCATTCTTATCAGAATAATCATGGAGGAGTCTGATCTTATTACTATTGTTATTCCCTATGTATTCTGATTAATCATACAACCCTAACACTAACTTCCATTAATATATTCCTATTTTAAGTAATTGTCGAAGTTTAGGCAAATTATATGCACTTCTCAAAGTCATAAATTCCTATGGATTTCCATGGGTAACGTTAGACTACAAACTACAACAATCACTCCAGTTTCTACAGTATGGCTGTTTTATTGTCCTAGACCTAAGAGTTAGCATCGAAGTGTGCTTATCTTTCCAAAATGCCTTAATGAGAAATTGACATGGATTATTGCCCCACAGTAGCCTAACCTTATTATGAGAGCTCTGCGCTAAGGATTTTGTGCTGAGCGTGAAGTTTTGGACGCCTGGGCGGTTAAGGTTCCGGTTTCTACGTAGGCTGAGAGAGAGGATCCTGTGATTGAGCGTTATCCCGGTCAACAGCAACGTGATGTCTGGTGTCTTTACTGCCTATGAAGATTTTAAGACGGATAACAGTCCCCGGAACGAGAATAATATAAATTCCAAGGTGAATAAATATGGAGTTTTGACGAAAAAGGGACAACGCAATCTCCAAAATAGGTAACGCAACGGATATACTTGCATTGAAAGTCCCTCCCTCTCGCTCGACTATGCGCTCTGAACCATGTGAACTGAAACTCCCGCCTTCCCCCGCAAATAACGCTCATGTGAAGCATCCAGGTCCAGGCAAATGGCTGGAACTGGGATCGTTTCTACCGGTTTAAACGCATATATGCTGGACGAATGCTATTGGACTATTTGGCGCCGCTATTACAATGTAACGATTTTGATTGGCTGTTTTTCCTACACTCAAAGCGGCTGATTGGATGATATGTGGTTGCATGGCTGCATCCTCAGGCAGGCAAGTGGTGCTGATGCTGTGACAATGGGAGTCCTCCAGTCCAGATACGCATCCACTGGTTTGAATGTGACTAAAACACAGGCATAATAAGCAGCGAATATTTCCATGCAGGGGTAGCATAATCGTATTGCTAGGTCGCGGATTGCACGCCTTTTATTGCGGTATTAAAGGGTAAGTTTTCCCTCTTAAAACTAAAATGCATGTTTCGCTCAAAGACGAGGAGCAGCTCGCTTGCATTTAGTGTCATTATGGTTCTTATAATCCTAGACAAGGTTTAGCAAGTTCAGCAGCCATCGCCACCTTGTAGTTAACACTCAATCTCGTATGAACCTTTAGCTCTCAATCGAGAGGCACAGTGGTTAGCATCTGTTGTAGCTAGGGGGCTGTGAGTCAACTCCTGCATTGCGGAGAGCATAACGTTAGTAGTGTGTAATATCTATTTATTCAACACACTTAGAAATACACATATATATCGGGTCCCGTAGAACGCCCGGGCTTATTTTTGTGTCAAGTTGAATATTGCATTGGCCTATTTCATTCGAGCGCACAAATATTTATTTCCAAGTGCATACAGCCGACGAATATTAAATGAGAAGCCTTTCACTTCTAGTTATGGATTGCGTGACGCTTTTTTTTTGCCTTGATTTGCTATTTTAGGTTATACAGAGAAGAAGGAAGACTCAATGATTTACCAACCGTGTGTCTATACTAAGTATTAAATATAAGCCTACTATGGGGATTCAAATATTTCTTTATTGCTATTTTTGTTGGACTTTCTTCCTATTTACAGGCTAGTGATGGGGACATTCAGCCGGCAGGAGTTCTTCCAGGAGCTGACCCATGGCTGTCTCCTGCCTACAGCCCAGCAGGGCTTGGAGCAGGTCTGGCAGCTGTTGGTCATCTGCCTGCTGTGCCGACTCCTCTGGATGTTTGGTGAGAGAGCGCAGCTAAAATGGTGCCTGGCAACAATTGTATACCTGCTTTGATCATATTTTTTTAATGTTCCTTTATTTCGGTTTTTGGCCAGGTCTCCCCTCATTTGTGAAGCACCTGAGCACTGTGGCGGGGGGCTTCTACACCCTCTACCTGTTCTTTGAGCTGCACATGATCTGGGTGGTCCTCCTCAGCCTCCTCTGCTACCTCATCCTCTTCCTGTGTCGGCACTCCAGCATCCGAGGCACCTTCCTCTCCATCACCGTCCTCATCTACCTGCTGCTAGGGTTGGTGTGCTCTGGCTAACACCACATGAACACGGTGCTCCTAGACTGGGGTGTTGCAGCGAGGGTTTGTCCTGCGTCACCATATCGGTTTAACATTGGATGTGTCTTGTGTGTCTTGTGATCAGAGAGCTGCACATGATGGACACGACCACCTGGCACAAGATGAGAGGTAGGCTCATTAATCCATTTGGCAAGGCATTTATAAAGCTTGTTCATGACCGCCTCCATTTTGATAGCATTTGAGCATTGGGATGTTAGTTGAGGTGTCAGCTGTAAACTGGACGGAACCGAACCGTGAAATCATGTGAGATGTAGCAAAACATGTTTATCACTAGCCTAGGTTACGGTATATTTACATTGATTAAGGATTTACTACAACTCTCTTGAGTCCTTCAAAATCGAGGGATAACAGCAATAAATACTTCAATGATGCATTCTGATTTACAAGTGCAATAGATTGTAAACAAAGCACGTTCATATTCAACTGAAGTGCCAGCATGGCACAATCGCAAAGATATTGTTGAATAACATATTATTATTTCTAAGCATAATATAATAATAACAATATTATTATCTCTAAGCAAATAATATATAATTACTTACTTAACAGCATCAGCCTAGATGCATGAATATATATATATATATTCTGTACGGAAAGGATATATTCCACATTCTTTATATTGAATTACCTGTTTTCATTGGTAACACTATCAGACTTTTCATTGGTAACACTATCCACCTATAAACAAGTAGGGTTCCATGCTCAGCACTTAATCTCACTAATCACATAATGTACACAATTGCTTTATATTTAATATTTGTTGTTGTTGTTGTGTCTAGGTTCCCAGATGGTGGTAGCCATGAAGGCTATCTCGCTGGCCTTTGATCTCGACAGAGGGGTTGTTAAGAGTGTGCCTTCACCTATAGAGTTCATGGGCTACATTTACTTTGTGGGCACCGTCATATTCGGTCCCTGGATCAGTTTCAACAGCTACAAGGATGCCCTGGAAGGACGTAAACTAGTACGCCTGGCCTTCTTTGCCTTACATCCATCTCATGATACTTTCGCATAGGAAATATCCAGGCTAATGTTTCTAACCTTTCCTCTCTTCCCGCTCAGAGCTTTTCATGGTTCTTCAAAGTGTCCATCAGCTGGGTGAAGAGCCAGTTCTGCCTTGTTATATCCAACTGTGTGGCGCCCTACCTCTTTCCATACTTCATACCTATCTACGGGGACAAGTTACTACGCAGGTGAGTGTGTAGTAACTTGAACTTATATATTGCTCAGCTTTCCTTCAGTTGCAGACTCATTTTGTTTAATGTTTAACCTTATCTAATTCCCTTTCTCATGCTTTCCGAATAGCAAAAAGAGAAGGAAGATCAGGTAAGGTTTTAACACCTTGCTAAATTGCTTGCTTATTTATATTTGGCATCACACACAATATTGTGCTTCTAGCAACAGTTCGTCCAATCAAAATAAATGTGACATGATGAATGGCATGCTGACAGGGAATTTAGGGTGGAGAATGATTGTTTTAAGCCTTTATTAATTTAAGGGAAAGATCCACGAACTGAATCTCCCAAAAAACTTTTGAATAATCCCCTAATTGGAGCGTGATTTTATAAACAGTTGCAGCCTTTCATATGTGGTTCTTATTCTGTATGGTATTTTATTGTATATAACGTTTCACGTTGCATATTTCATATATCCCTTTGGTTCTTAGGGGTTCATCAGCAAGGTATGTTAAAACAAAAACAACATTTTCAGTGTTTTTATCCATTCATCTTCATTAAAGTCAAACTCGAACACAACATGTAATGACTAACACCCCCCCAGGTGGCTGCTGGCGTACGAGAACGCAGTGTCTTTTCACTTCAGTAATTACTTTGTCGGCTTTCTGAGCGAGACCACTGCAACGCTGGCTGGAGCCGGCTTCACAGAGGAGAAGGAAAACCTCAAATGGTCAGAATCACTCTCAGCTATAGCACATATCGTTGAGCTATTTCTATTTGAGCTCTAACAAACGGCGTTACGTTTCGACTTCCAGGGATGTGACCGTGACCAAGCCACTGAGTATTGAGTTCCCCAGGTCCATGGTGGAGGTGGTCACCTCCTGGAACCTCCCAATGTCTCGCTTCCTCCACACATGTAAGTCATCTTAGTGTCTCCCGGCAGCAGTGGATTCCCTTGTGACTGCACTGTTTACTTTTGTTTGTTGCTTTTATTTCATGTTCATGAAGGGAATGCTAATGCGCCTTATTTAAGTGTGTCTCTTGTGCTCTAGATGTGTTCACCAGTGCTCTTAAATTCGGAACGTTTTCTGCGATCATGGTGACGTACACAGCCAGTGCCCTCCTGCACGTGAGTCTGATGTTTCTAGTTTTACGCTAATAATCACCACAGCTTTCTGATGCCTCGACATGTCTCTGTGTCTCACTGAAAGTATTTCGTTCTTCTTTCTTTCTTTGTCTCTTCCGCCTGATATTGTTAGGGCTTGAGTTTTCACCTGGGGGCAGTGTTGCTCTCTCTAGGGTTCATCACGTACATTGAGCATGGTAAGAATATCTATCTTTTTTTTTCTTCTTTTGGCATTGTTTGGAGCAGCTGCTTAGCCTGGCTGTACTGGGGTTTGTAGACTGCAGTGCTTTAGTTTACCTTGCAAGGAGTTTTTATTGTTGTGGCAATGTTGTTCTATCTTTCAGTATTACGCAAAAGGCTGGCATCCATCTTTAACGCGTGTGTGCTGTCAAAGAAATGTCCGCCCAACTGCCCTCATCACAACAAAAAGGTGATTTTTATGTTGAGATTGTCTTTGGTGCGTTGCCTTGTATTCGCCAAGCATTGCCTTTGACCGTGCCTCATAATTAAGACAAACTATGTTAAAAGTCACGACTAAATTAAAGTTAGTAGTATATAACAAGTTATCTAAGATGAATCCAGATCAGTTGAAAGCTATGATGTAAATGGAGAGGTTGGATTGTGCTGCCAGCCCACAAAATCCTAACAAAAACGACTGCCGCAGTTGCAAAACAGCACTTCAATGGATTCCTTTTTGTCTCGCTAATGATTTCATTTTTCTGAGTTATTTGGCTCAAGTCCTAGCAAATCCCATTCGGCTGATTGTGAGAAAAAGTGCATCAAAAGCAGCAGAAATTGTCTGGAGAATAAACCATGCCATAATAAAAGGCTATTGAATTGCAACCAAGTTTGAAAAAGGATTTGCATTCAACTATCTTATCTGTATTATTCCTAGTCATCATAATAACGTCAATCAATGTCACTGTCTTTCTTGTTGCCAGGCGATATGGGTGTTTGTGATAAACACAGCGTTCAGCGCCCTGGCCGTGCTCCACCTCACCTACCTGGGCTCTGTGTTCAACTCCAGCGTGGACTACATGGATGAGGAGGAGGTGAGCTCCGCACAGTTTGCGTCCCTCTCATTGGGTGTTAGGTGTAACTGCCATGTTGCTTGAAGGGCTCCCCGGATGCTGGCTGAGTCATGTAGTGGCTAGGGGGGTGACTCCCAGCCCAATAGCCCTCGGTTAAGTCCCCAATGTCCACAGTCCACCTTGTATTGAATAACTTTAGTACTATAAATTATTATCGGAAATGGGTTAGTTAAGATTAATTTAAACCTTCAACTACAAAAGGCGCCCACAGTATGCAGAATGCATTTACTGATTGCCCCTTAGGGGTGCGAATCTTACGGTATCTAATGATTCGATTCAAATTCGATTTCTCGATTCATAGCGATTCCAGAACAAAAATCCATTCCCGTTTTCGAAAAATCTATTCTTCCCCCACCCCTAGTACTGTGCTGGGCATCAAGATCATTGAGCATTCGAGACATTCTGCACCCCAACAGCACCTGCTGGTTATTAGTCGCATAGGGTAACATTGAATCCATGAGCTATTCTTAGACACATTATTGCACCACTACTGCCCATCATAGAAACATTGCTGTACGTGGGTCAGATATTCTGGGAAACTGAGACACATTATGAGAGGTTTGATGTTGATGTTGATGTTGATGTTGATGTTGGTGTTTGGTTCACCTGTTGAACCACTTCCACTGTAGGGCTCCGAACATGGAAGGAGTTTCCATAGACACACCGTGTCTATGGACACTTGCAAGTATGTCCTTAGACACACCCTGAACAAAAACGTATTGAAAAACAGTGTTTGCTCTCCTTTAGGACGACGTGACCCACCACACCATCCAGAAGTGGTCGGAGCTGAGCTGGAGCAGCCACTGGCTGACGTTCGGCAGCTGGGTGTTGTACCGCATCCTCCTATAGTGGGGAGAGAGGACGCAGACCCGGGAAGGAGATGAGTAAGAAAGCAATAAGGGGACAACTTACTGCACGACTGCCTCTCATAACACAACCCCAGCCCCGCCCCTCCCACTGTGAGCTCGTCCACCAGGGATTGGCAGAGGGACCTCCGGAGCGATCCAACCAATCACAGCAAGCTGTGCGGTCGGGACCGAACGCGTGGAACCAGACGCTCCCATTACAACCTGGGGACTGGCTGTTTTATACTTGTATATACTGTATATACTCTAGATCTATTCACCCCAGCCTTTTCCTCATCTCTTCCTGAACTCTGAGCTGCAGTTGCTAATTCCACCTCTTGGGGAGTTGTGACGACAGCTTCAGGTAGCTCTCTGCGAGTCACAATCAATAGCCGTTGGCATGGCAGCGATTTGTTTGTTTTCACCGGACACTTCTGAGTAGCCTTTATCTAGGGCTCGCCATCGACTGTGAGAGTTGCCCGTCCAGTGGGATTTTCCTTGGTGGTGATAGCATCTATCCTTAGAATTACTACATCTCTACTCTTTTAGCCATGTACTGTATAGGTAAACAACCACTTCCCTTTGGATCGAGAAAAAAAGCACATGTTTAGGAAATAAAGATAGATTTTATTATTAACAATAGTATTTTTTCCTATTTGGGAATTTTTGATAGAGTGTGAAAAATAACTAACTCGTTGTGTTTACATCAGTGGTTTAGAAGTACTGTAGAAACTAAAATAGGGGATTGCTGCTAGAGGTCATTCTCATCAGCCTGCATGTGGACGTCTCTGTCTAACAAACGCAGGTGGGGGCAGGGCCACAGGTTAATATTATGTGAATATTATTAAAATAATAATAATTAAAATAAAAAATCCCCTAATTTGATTCCCATTCCTATTTGATTCATGACATTTTCCTGTGTGTTTCCTATTGGTGTTTGTAAACCACTGTTTGAGAATCAATATATTTTTCTCCATTTTTGTTAGCTGTGAACTTTATCTCAAAGAACATCATAAATCACCCTTAAGTCAATGTTCTGAGTTATAGACCTTCCGTTTTATCTTGATATTAATTTATATGTATATATTTATGTATTCCGGTTTTAAGACGTGGTTATTTTTTATTGTTGTGTGTTTTCATTTATTTGTTTCAATAATCTTTTGTTATTCACAGTATTTAGTGTATTTTGTCTTATTTATCGATTCTGTTTTAAGCGTTAATCCTATAATTCTCATCATGTTTGTTAGCATACAAATTCTCACTATATTTCCCATTTTTTAAAGATGATATATTATGGGCATTGCACAAGCACCCTGCCGTGCCAAACATGATAACCCCAAACTATTTGAAATGCTGAACTGAATTGTATTGTTTCTAACAAATTGGAGCCTATGCAAATGCTGCAGTATTTCAAATACAATTTACATCGAAACCTAATGTTTATCTGATTCTGCTGATTTCCTGTGTCTAATAAGAGGAGGACACAACATACTGCTGTAAGAAATAATTGTTTATTTCAATGTTTATTTACAAGAGGAATGAATGGACCGTTAGACAGCCAATCATGTTCCAAGGGTCCTGGGCAAAGAGAAAAGGGGTCGATGTTGGGGGAAGGTAGGGTTGAGTTGGGAAGGACTGGGAAGGTCTTCAGTGTTTTTTGCTCTGAGCGCGGACCCCTGGTTGGACCTGCCGTACAGCAGACTCAAGCGGAGAAAGGAGGGAAACAGGAAAGAAAGAGAGGGGGGGGAGCAGAGGAGGGTGGAGTGGAGGGTGAGGGCAGATGGTGATGGATGGAGATCACGTCGGGCTCTGGGCCCCTCTGCGGGGGGAGCAGATGCTGTCTGAAACACCCTCGCCCAGGGAGAGGAGGGGTGGTGGTGGTGGGGGGAGGAGGGGAGAGCCATGTAGGTTAACTCAGCCCTGCCTGCCCTGAGGACCCGCGTGCTTACGACGGCAGGACCCCAGCAGTGTCTCCAAAGCCATCTTCACGAAGGCCTGGAAGTTATTGCTTCTCTCCCTTCGGCTGTCCTGCTGGGGGAGGACGGACATGTCACTTCAGTGGAGGCGCTCAGCGGGGTAATGAAACCTCAGCATGTAAAGGAGGTCTGAATGTGAACGGTCCTGCCTGTGAGCAGAGCCTCTCTGTAGAGGGATTTACTCTATGGGAACACGGTCTTAGTTTAATGCCTACCTCCTTGCTTCTTGTTATCATCTCCTTTCTGATCACCTTTCTTCGGCTGCTCCTTAGGACTCTGAGGTTGCTGTAAATAGAATGGAACGATTGAATGATGTGAACGTTAAGGAAACACCACATGGATGGATGAGATGGATGACGAATCAGTCTGTTTTTATACCATTGATTAACTTGACTGCAAATCTCAGGTCTATTCTAGTCAAGTTAATCAATCTCATTTGTATATTCTTTAATCACAGTTACCTTGGGAGCTGACTTCTTGTCCGATTTATTACCTGTGAAAAGGGATAGAAATGGTTCAAGTGGTTAATAAATACATTTCTGGTACTAGGCCTACTAACGTGTTACACATTTTGCTATGGCACGGTGAACCTATTTTATTTCACTACAACATGACACATGGCATGGATGAGAATACTGCGTGAGCACCTAAATGAACATTAATAATACATAATAGTCCTATGTAATATATAGTCTTAAAGTGTTTTCCTTTACATACCTTTTGTTCCTGGCATCTTGGCTGTGTTCCAAAGTCCGTGATTTGAAATGCTGTGCCTGTGTGGGGTTCAGCCCGCTCATTTATGGACCGCCACTGTGAATGGGCCGGTCAGCGGGGCCCCTTCGGGAAACAACACCACCAACAAGCAAAGAGCCCAGTCAGCTGAGTGCCGGTCCATCACCTCTGGGCCTTTGCTGAGCCAGGCGAAATCTCCGAGCTGACCTTTTAATCCCACCATTGTGATGCCGCTGTGGCCATGCACTGTTGTTAGGACAAGAAAGCTTTTACAACATGCTTATGTATGACTGTGTTTTTATCATGTTATAGACTCATTTAAACAGAAGCTTTGAGGCTAGACCTTGAGTGTTGGAAACGATAAAAGGAACCTATGATTAAATCATTTTCCTTAAGATGAATGCTTGGGCCTAGGCCTAGGCCTATGCTTTTATGCAGGCCACTATGTAATTATCATGTATCTCATTTGGCTATTTCAATGATTGATTTCCACTGTGTTGGCAATATTTTTAGCTTTGATAATGGCTTATTTTTGCCCTGTTTTATCCACTTATCCAGTGGATGGAGCACTGAATATGGAGCACTGAATATGCTTGATAAGATTTGATTTAATCGTGTCAACAAAAACGTATCAACAATGAATTATATTGAAGTATATATTAAGCATATATTTCCCAATGATTCTATAACTGAATTACATAATTATGCAATGGTCTCATAAATGGTGCTGAATGCAAATGCTTGTGTAGGTTGCTTGGTGCGCCTGCTCCAATTGTGCGTTATTGGCCAGGGCGGGACTTTCATTTAGATGGGTTTAGCAACGGTGAGACTTCTGGGATATCCGTTTCCGTTACATGTTTCGGATATTGCTTCGTAAAATCATTCATCAGAAATCTCCATATTTATTTGCCTTGTCTTTGTTGTTATTCTCCTTTTCATATTTCTAATCTTCTCGTTTTGGGGACTGTTACCCTGCGTACACAGCTCACGGGAAGTATGAGACCAGAGCTTGCGTTGAGGCAGCCCGGGATAACGCTCCAACTCATGAGTCTCTCCCAGCCCAATGTTTGGGTTGGCCGTGTCACGTGACTTACTTGTCAAACAGCGATGGAGAGAAGCTAAGGAAGGTGAGCAATTGTAACCCAGTTCCACTGTTTATTAAATGAATAAATACAATGAATGCAGGGGTATTCAAATGTATGTCTTAAAATGTACTTCGTATGGTGGGTTTTAGTTTTTAAAATACATTTGGAGAGATGAGATGTTCGCATCTGGTTATATCGTATTATGCTAGGTTGATAGCGCGCTAGCTACCAGCCGTGTTTCACTGGCCTCCGTTTCTGCCCGGCTCACCTGATACCAGCCATGACGTAGGCTATCTTTATCATTACAAACCTACCCTTTATTTTACTCGTTAAATACACAATAAAACCCCATGTGCTAGCTTGTATTTACATTAAAGTAGGTGTCATCTACCAATCATTACCCATCCTACTCTGTCTAATGTGCCAACTCAAGTAATGGCGTAAACCGCTCTGTTATTTACAATGACACACAGAATCTGCCCCGGCAGTGGTTTCTTCTCCATCCAGAGTGCTTGTGGAATGGCCGCAGTTTGGCAGCAGGTGTTGGCAGTGGACGCAAGGTAAGAGGCAACAGGATGCTCAGTGAGGGTCATCAATAGGCCTGCTCTATGTGTAACAGTATATACATAATCGTTGGTCGATAAGTCTGCCTACGTCTTGTCTCTGCCTTCTCTAGGTATAATGCTTACCGCACGCCAACCTTCCCACAGTTCCGCACCCAATACATCCGCCGGCGCAGCCAGCTGCTCAGAGAGAATGCCAAGTGTGGCTATGAACCAGGTCTGCGCAGGCAGTACCTGAGGCTGCGCAGTCAGCTGCTGGCCCTGCGCTACGGACCCTTGTCCGAGCAGAGCAGCTTCAGGGCCAGCAGTGTGCGCAGCTCCCGCACAACATTGGACCGCATGGAGGTCAGACCGAGGGAAACGGAGCTTAGAGAGGGGCAGTGAGATATATCCATGCTCAGCTAAATGTATATACTAGTACGGGTGGGGGGTATAAGTAGCGATGACTACTTTTGCTTGGCGTGAACGATCCCAAGTCAGTCTCTTGAGACGGAGATCATTGTAGCAGTGCCGAATGACTGATTAACTGAGCAGCTTGGTTGGAAGGGGCTGGCATTAAAATAACGAATATAGATTAAAAACATAGGATAGACAATTTACCACGGAAAAATATCTCTCTCAGCATGTGTATTTTGTTGATTGCCAATGAAATGCCTGTTGCATGCACGTTGGCTCACTCCACGCGGCCTGGCTCCTCTCCCCCCCCCCCCCCCCCCCGCTGCTGCTCCTCCTGAACAGGACTTTGAGGAGGACCCCCGCGCTCAGGGGACCCGCGGTCACCGCCGGTCGGTCAGCAGAGGCTCCTACCAGCTCCAGGCCCAAATGAACCGGGCCGGCGTCTACGATGAAAGGTACCCACCGGGGAATAAATCCCAGCGCTGGTACATTTCCGCCTTCTGTTCGCCACGCGGCCGCGTTCTGCGTTGGTTCATTGGGTCCTGCATAGTGCTATTGCTTTTCTCCTGAGATTTACTGCCTGTAAGCTGTCATGGCATGGTCTCTGTGAGTAACGGTCACATCCTTCATATTGAGTTGTCAGCTTTAGGACGCTGCAGTGAGGTGTGTTTTATTGATCGTGTTCCTCCGGGGTTTGTTCTTGTTTCCCGCTGGCTGCAGGCCCCCGGGCAGCTTGGTGCCCACCTCCGTGGCGGAGGCCAGCCGCGCCATGGCGGGGGACACCACCCTGAGCGAAAACTACGCTTTTGCTGGCATGCACCACATATTTGACCAACACGTGGACTCAGCAGGTGATTTATTTTGTGTATTTGTACCGTCGACTTTAAACTAATAAATAACTAAAGTTAATTTGGCATTTTCTTTCGACCCTTGTTCTTTGATTTAGTTCCGCGGTTGCAGTTCGCCAATGACGACAAGCACCTCCTCGCTTGCTGCTCATTGGACGGCACCCTGTCCATCATGACTCTGTCGCCGCCCCCGGCCAGCGTGAAGGTGATCCTGAAGGGCCACGGCGGGCCGGTCACCGACTTCGCCTGGTCCCTCAGCAACGACGTCATCGTGTCGACGTCGCTCGACGGGACGCTGCGCATCTGGAACACGGAGGACGGGCGCTGCATCCGAGAGGTCCGGGACCCCGAGTCCAGCGAGCTGCTGTGCTGCACCTTCCAGCCCATGAACAACAACCTGACTGTGGTGAGTGCAGGTTTCATGGTGGACAATGTTCTTTCCTGCAGGAAGGAATATGGAAGCAGAATAACGGATATAGGAAATTGTGCAGAACAGAACATGCTAATTTTGGATTAAAATGTTTGTTTTGAAATATAATTGTTATTGTCACACACGAGGTTGCACTTTGACCTCTTGTTTTGTTATGCGCTGTATGAGTGTGTGGGTGTTTTCACTCCCGTGAATATTCATGGCCAGGTGTCCCACGGTAATCGGTATTGTTGCAGCGGGGGTTAGTAGGGTTACTTGGCTAGTGTCTACTTCTATTTCCTCTTCACCAAAGCCCATCATTTATTGGTTTCCAGTTTGCCATGAGCAAATTGTCCCCATCAGAAGATGTCGATGATTAAAAGGCCGGTTTGTATGTCTCATTAAGGGCCGGTCGGCTGGTACCAGAGCCATATTAGGAGCCTCTCATAAGAGCGCAGGCATGCCAGGCTAGACGGGGA
Source organism: Gadus chalcogrammus (assembly GCF_026213295.1). Lineage (NCBI taxonomy): Eukaryota > Metazoa > Chordata > Actinopteri > Gadiformes > Gadidae > Gadus > Gadus chalcogrammus. Next base: position 10,894,344 of record NC_079412.1, read on the forward strand.
GCTGTTCCCCCCATGGCCGCTGCACGCTGCCAGCAGAACACACAGCACAGCGGCCTCAGATCCGTTCCTCTTTTAATAGACGACTGTTTTGATGACCGCATCGCAGGCTGGCGTGTGCATCCAAAGCTTCTTTCTCTTGTCTCTTGTTTCTCGGTGGGTGAGTCACTCTTTTTGAATGGCGCGGAGCTGCGCAGTGCGAATGCACTTGCTGTGGTTATTTTTACATGGCCAACCCAACCTACAATTCATGTTCGGACTCTTTGCGATGTGGCGTTGGTAGAAAAAGAAAGGGCTAATTTATTTTTTATCTTTATATAGTGCACACACACACACACACACACACACACACACACACACACACACACACACACACACACACACACACACACACACACGGATGCCCAGGGGTCTGCTCAATCTTGGCAAAGGTTATGAACTGGTGGCTGATGCTTCCTGGTTGACTGTGTGGTGCAGGTGGGGAACAGCAAGCACCACCTCCACGTGGTGAACATCTCCACGGGGAAGAAGGTGAAGGGGGGCTCCAGTAAGCTGACGGGCCGCGTGCTCTCGCTCTCCTTTGATGCGCCCGGCCGGATCCTGTGGGCCGGGGACGACCGGGGGAGCATCTTCTCCTTCCTGTTTGATATGGCCACAGGTAGACATCAAAAGCTCTGCGTGTGTGTGTGTGTGTGTGTGTGTGTGTGTGTGTGTGTGTGTGTGTGTGTGTGTGTGTGTGTGTGTGTGTGTGTGTGTGTGTGTGTGTGTGTGTGTGTGTGTGTGTGTGTGTGTGTTATTATCGTTTTATTTGTCTGGACGATAATAATAAAAATTATAATTTGTGCCTGTGGTTCAGAGGAAATTGGGTTGATCTGTTTTTTCTGCTTGTGTCGGCTGTTTGTGCCCTCCCCCCTACACACACACACACACACGCGCACACGCACACTCTCACAGGGAAGCTAACCAAAGCCAAGCGTCTGGTGGTGAGCGAGGGCAGCTCCATCTGCAGCATATCTGCTCGCTCGTGGATCAGCCGAGAGGCCAGGGATCCCTCTCTGCTGGTCAACGCCTGCCTCAATAAGTTACTACTGTACAGGTCAGTGTTACATTACTACTGTACAGGTCAGAGTTACATTACTACTGTACAGGTCAGAGTTACATTACTACTGTACAGGTCAGTTATATTACTACTGTACAGGTCAGAGTTACATTACTACTGTACAGGTCAGAGTTACATACTACTGTACAGGTCAGAGTTACATTACTACTGTACAGGTCAGAGTTACATTACTACTGTACAGGTCAGAGTTACATTACTACTGTACAGGTCAGAGTTACATTACTACTGTACAGGTCAGTGTTACATTACTACTGTACAGGTCAGAGTTACATTACTACTGTACAGGTCAGAGTTACATTACTACTGTACAGGTCAGTTATATTACTACTGTACAGGTCAGAGTTACATTACTACTGTACAGGTCAGAGTTACAGTACTACTGTACAGGTCAGAGTTACATTACTACTGTACAGGTCAGTTATATTACTACTGTACAGGTCAGAGTTACATTACTACTGTACAGGTCAGAGTTACATTACTACTGTACAGGTCAGTGTTACATTACTACTGTACAGGTCAGAGTTACATTACTACTGTACAGGTCAGAGTTACATTACTACTGTACAGGTCAGTTATATTACTACTGTACAGGTCAGAGTTACATTACTACTGTACAGGTCAGAGTTACAGTACTACTGTACAGGTCAGAGTTACATTACTACTGTACAGGTCAGTTATATTACTACTGTACAGGTCAGAGTTACATTACTACTGTACAGGTCAGTGTTACATTACTACTGTACAGGTCAGAGTTACATTACTACTGTACAGGTCAGAGTTACATTACTACTGTACAGGTCAGTGTTACATTACTACTGTACAGGTCAGTTACATTACTACTGTACAGGTCAGTGTTACATTACTACTGTACTGGTCAGTTACATTACTACTGTACAGGTCAGAGTTACATTACTACTGTACAGGTCAGTGTTACATTACTACTGTACAGGTCAGAGTTACATTACTACTGTACAGGTCAGAGTTACATTACTACTGTACAGGTCAGAGTTACATTACTACTGTACAGGTCAGAGTTACAGTACTACTGTACAGGTCAGAGTTACATTACTACTGTACAGGTCAGTTATATTACTACTGTACAGGTCAGAGTTACATTACTACTGTACAGGTCAGTGTTACATTACTACTGTACAGGTCAGAGTTACATTACTACTGTACAGGTCAGAGTTACATTACTACTGTACAGGTCAGTGTTACATTACTACTGTACAGGTCAGTGTTACATTACTACTGTACTGGTCAGTTACATTACTACTGTACAGGTCAGTGTTACATTACTACTGTACTGGTCAGTTACATTACTACTGTACAGGTCAGTGTTACATTACTACTGTACTGGTCAGTGTTACATTACTACTGTACAGGTCAGTTACATTACTACTGTACAGGTCAGTGTTACATTACTACTGTACAGGTCAGAGTTACATTACTACTGTACAGGTCAGAGTTACATTACTACTGTACAGGTCAGAGTTACACTACTACTCTACAGGTCAAAGTGCTACGTTACTACGGTACATGTCAGAATGTTGCATTACTACTGTAGTGGTCAAGTGTTACGTTATTACTGTATCGGTAGGGTGTCTGACAACACTGTTGGTGTCTGACAAGAGCATTGTCAGACACTTAGTGAAGGCGGATCTGTTGTTGGTGTTGTTCTGTTGTTGTGCTTTTAATTCAGGGGGCGTACCTTTGTTGGGGTGCTGAAAACAGAAAGAAGTACAGGGGCGTTGTATACGCCTCTGTACTTCTTTCTGTTTCCCTTGACCAATACAAAGGGGCGTAGACCAAGAACCCGGAGCACTTTTATGTCACAATGACAGTGTAATGTTGTTCTCCGTGTCCGACGGTGTGGTTTTAAAACTGATTGGAGGCTGGTGTTGTGCTGTGGACAGGGTGGTGGATAACGAGGGAACACTGCAGCTGAAGAGAAGCTTCCCCATCCAGCACGGCTCCCAGCACGTCCACAGCATCTTCTGCCCCCTCATGTCCTTCAGACAGGGAGCCTGCGTCGGTAGGTCATCTCCCCTCATTCTCCCTGGAACGCTAAGGAAATGGTTTTCTCAAGGGTGTACTGTGCGGAAACGGATGAAGAGAAGCATTACGGGGAGGTCAAGTATTGCCTTCGTCTTGTGTTAAACTCTTGGTCTGGAGTTGGACTGGAGGGGGTGTTTCAGCGTTTGGTGATAAGGTTGCCTCATAACGTCATTAAAAATCGGATAAGAAAAAAATTGCTTGAGTGATTAAACCTCTGATGTTTTTTTTTTAATATAATTTGGCCCAAAATGTAATTTGCATAAATGAATTCAAAAATAAATAATTTAATTTAATCCAAAACTGTAATAGTCAAGCTATTAGTTATATAAAAATCACTAACATCAGAATTGGTGCAACAGTTAAACCTGGACACCTTCATGTCTTCATAACATTCCCCTATCTCCATCCTTCAACCAGTGACGGGCAGCGAGGACACCTGTGTGTACTTCTTTGACGTGGAGCGCAACACCAAGGCCATCGTCAACAAGCTGCAGGGCCACGGAGGCCCGGTGCTGGACGTCAGCTTCAACTGCGACGAGAGTCTGCTGGCGTCAGCCGACTCCACCGGCATGGTCATCATCTGGAGGCGGGAACAGAAGTGACCATGTGGCCCGACGGGCCAGCGCTTCCACCCACTGCAATACGCTCCTACCCCTTCCAGGCATACGTCCACACAGGCTCTGGTCTGGTCGCAGCTGGCTTTAGTTAACGCCCACAGGGCAGCACACGTTGAAGGAGGTGGTCTTTTTAGGAATGGTCTTGTGAAGGAAACACTAATGCAACAACTCCATCTGATTAGCCAAGTTTAACATGAATAAGAAGAGATTGCAGCTCCAATGGAAACGTGAACCTTAATCTCCCGCTCTATCTAGAATATGCAGAATATGAACCGAAACACAAACCAATGTTCAACACATTCCATTACAATATTCAGAGGTCCTCTCTGACATAGAAGTGAGTCATCAGTAGGTATTGGTGAGAGTTATCCAATGTTTTTTTGTTTAGCTTCTGCAGTTCTTCTTTGGTGGTGTAGTCTGATGTGCATGGCATTACATCCAGAACAAGTCCGTACTGACACTTGAAATGAATCATGAATCAGAATGTGTGTCTGTGTCTTTGCATTTGCTGGTTTAAAGTCACGATATTGGCAGATTAATATAATTTATTTAATGCACACAAGATGAATAAATAAACTACTGAAACTTCCTGTAAGGAGTGGTCCTTTTATTTTTCGGAAGCTTTGAGTCACTAGAAAAACCGAGAAAGAGATGTATACTGTATATCTAGATATAGATAAATATATCTAGTTTTTTAATGACCATTTGCATCTATGAAAGATTGGCACTGACCATTTGAAGGAAATTCTTCATAGAATGTATAAACATCTGAGTACCCGATATTGGTCATCATCAGCAAGACCTGCCTTTTAACAGTATTTGACATGGAAATATTTGTGTCTGCAAATGTGTTAATTGTACGTACAATCATTCTTGTTATCTCTTGGATAAACATAGTGAAGAATGGATCTCCATATTTAACTGATCCAGCTGGACTGCGGTACCTCAGGGTAGCAAGAATCAACACAACCTGTGTGTGTACTGCTTAAGCAGGGCGGACACTTATTTGTATAACAATGACCATTGCATAAGGACATACTGTGGTATCAGGCTTATCTCTACGAGGCTACATTGTTGGTGAGGACCATGAAGATCCTCACAGAAGGACTTTATACTCCCCAGATACGTAAACTTCACAACAGAGCTTAAAGGCAAATGCAATGTGTAAGGTGTAAACTGGAGCATCACTTTGTGCCGCATTCTTAAGTAGGAAAGATGCTTTATAAATAAAGCACATTATTATTCTTATAATGTTTTCAGCAGATTGTACAATAATCTTTTGTTCTTCACAAATAAAAAGGTGATGCAACAGAAAGTGAAACGCCCTGTTCACCCAGATCGGAGCTTCAGATTCTAGATATTAATCTAAAGCCTTGTTTGTAAGACTTGTGTCTAACTCTTAGGATCAGTATGCTTGTTTTCCTTTTACATTGGGTTGATTTTTGTCAGTGGTCCATGTATTTCATCAGCTCACCAAACCCGAAACAAAAAAAGCATCAAAAGTAGAGTCTTTATTAATGAGTGGGCAAAATAACCTACTCAGTTTAACTGTACAGATACATAATATTGTCTTGCGAAGGAATTGCCAGACACAAAAACAATGGACCTCATTTCACTTCGAACTTCCAAGCCTTTCCAACAGCTATACAGTTTGATCTCCATTCTCAGATCTATGAAATGCAGTTAAATGCATGCTAATACAGTATGTTGTGCAAGTGTACACATTAAGAAATCCTACTGCACAAATATGCATGTATGCCCAACATGGGTCAGACATTTTCATTACATAAATCTTCACTTGGAGAGCCAACTTGGCCAAAGCCTGTTTCGGTGCACCCAACCAAAATCTTAAAAGCATTTCCCAAATATATATTTGGAATGAACTGTAATCATGAATTAAAGACAAATATAGTAGCCATCGAGAGATATGGCCGTCATGAAACCTGGCACTGTTTAAATATTAATACTAATTTGAGGGGGATCTTTTGCAACCAAAAAAAATCAATTTGAATTATTTAGCAATATTTAAAGAAAACGTCACGTCATTATCAAAGTCGCATTTAAATGAGTGACCTTTTCTTAGAATGTGCAGGTTGGTTTATTACATTTTCTCTGCTCACAATCATTCATTTATACAATGTTTTCTGATTAAAACCCAAAATACATACCATATCGTCCGTTGCAGCAATTGCAAGGATGCAATAACTAGAGGATGTTTTTTGGAAAAGACTGGTATCTTTAGGCCAACAAAATAAATGTACTATAAAAATGGCATTTTATGCAACCATTTGGTCAATCTTCAGTATTTTACCTTCATCTCTTTCAATCCCTTTCAATCTTTCTCTCACTCTTTCTTTCCCTTCTTTTCACTTTACTCTTTCACACTTACACTCACTATGCTATTTCTCTCCATCACACACACACACACACACACACACACACACACACACACACACACACACACACACACACACACACACACACACACACACACACACACACACACACACACACACACACACACACAAACAAATATCATAGAAAAAAGAGCCGAAATATATTAATCCCTACAGTCTGTACAATATTAAATCAAGTCATATTTCAAAATAGTGTCATCTGCTCAACATGTATAGTTTACAAACAAAGGAAAACAGGCATTTTTTTATAGTACAAATAATCCTGACAGTCCCGGAATGAAGTCCAAAAACATCAAGCATGTTAGGGCTTTGGGCGCATAACCGCTTCGCAAATGGTTCCAAGAATGTCTTTTCCACTTCATGTTTTGCAGTTTCCTCTGAAACCTATGAAAAAGGCGTTAGGGTTAATATTAAAGAATCCATTCGTAATTCTGTGTTATTGTGTGTTGTGTTTCCCCGTCTGGAACCACATTAAAAGAACATTCTCCATTGAAAGTCCGTTGACACATTAATTGAAAGATTTTCAGTCCGCTGTGTATCTCTGCAGGCTCAGGCCCCCAAAGACGCCTAACTATACAACATGACCCTCTGAAATAAGGCAACATTATATTAAATGGTGTCTGTCATACTGGCTTGGTATTGATGATTGTTTTTTCATTGATCTTTCACACATTTGTCATACAGTCTGTGAAACCCAATTTACTCATTTATTTTTTTCTGTTTCCCTCTCTGCTCGTTTCTCAAACACAATCTTTTCAGGTAATTTCAGTGAAATCTCAGCACTCTTAATCAAAATAAAGAACACAGACGTGGACACTTCAAGGTGCACCACACGATCAAGGTGCATCGTTTACTGCCCGGGCTCCTCTCAAACATAAATTATACTATAACTTAACTCGTACACTTTGACTTTTTTTTGGTTAATGTAGTTTATCTTCGTGAATTATTATTTTGTTATTGATGTATTTGATCTTGGATATACGCCTTGCCGTCCCCTCATCACATGATGCAGTAGACCTCCTCACATGATGCAGTAGAACTCATCGCATGACACAGTATAACTCATCACATGACGCAGTAGACCTCCTCACATGATGCAGTAGACCTCCTCACATGATGCAGTAGAACTCATCACATGGTGTAGTTGGCCTCATCACATGATACAGTAGACCTCATCACATGATAAGGTAGAACTCATCACATGATACAGTAGACTTCATCACACGATGAGGTAGAACTCATCACATGATAAGGTAGAACTCATCACATGATGCAGTAGACCTCATCACATGATGAGGTAGAACTCATCACATGATACAGTAGACTTCATCATACGATGAGGTAGAACTCATCACATGATAAGGTAGAACTCATCACATGATGCAGTAGACCTCATCACATGATGAGGTAGAACTCATCACATGATACAGTAGACTTCATCACACGATGAGGTAGAACTCATCACATGATGCGGTAGGCCTCATCACATGATGCGGTAGGCCGCATCACATGATGCAGTAGGCCTCATCCTGAGGCAGATTTTGTTTAGTCCTCCAATAGGTGGGCAGGTTCGCTCTCAGCACCTTCCTCAGGTCCTCGTTGAGCAGGATGCAGAAGATGGGGTTGACGCCGGCCTGGGCGAAGCTCATCCACACGGTGATGGAGAGGTACCTGTGTGGGATGGCCCAGGACGTGACAAACACCCTCCAAAAGCAGGCCACGATGTAGGGAGCCCAGAGCACCAGGAACAGCAAGGTGATGGTGTAGAACATCCTGCCCAGCCTCCTCTCTGACCTCACCTCCTCCATCCCCAGCAGGCGTCGATGTTGATTGTGTAAATTCTGCCTGATGCCAAGCAGAGTGGGCGGCATGGGGCCCCTGCCGAACCCGGCGATCCAGTTGGCTGCGGCCTGGCCGGTGGCCCCGGGGCCGTGGAAGGTCCAGTTCTGGCTGATGGCTGGCACCAGCTGAACGGGTTTCATCTTGCGGTGCCGATACTCAAAGAGCAGCAGCTTGGCGTAGAAGCCGTGGGTGGCCAGCACCACCACGGCCAGCATGAGCATGAAGCCCAGCGTGTCGTTGGTCTTCAGGTAGCGGTGCTCAAAGATGCACTGGTCCTCGTCCTGGATGAACTTGTACGTCCCCACGTCGAACACGGGCGGGAAAGCCATGGCGATGGCCAGTGTCCAGACCATGCAAATGATGGCCGCACAGGTCCAGATGGTCATGCGCTTGGCATAGAAGCGGTGGTGGGCGATGGCCAGGTAGCGGGTGACGGCCACACAGAACAGCATGAAGGCGGCGTGAAAGCAGAACAACACGGCCATGAACGCCACCACTTTACAACTCAAGGCACTGTAGGTCCAGGCGGAGCTGTTGTGGACCGACACCAGGACGAAGGGGAAGCAGGCGGCGGAGCGGACTGCGTCGGCCAGGCACAGGTCCAGCAGGAAGAAGTAGGGGGCCTTGTGCAGCGCCCGGTCGCGCAGGACCAGCAGTGACACCAGCAGGTTCCCCGCCAGGCTGACGCAGATGATCAACCCCAGGAAGATCAGCTTAAAGTAAGCAGAGACGTCCGAGGCCGAGATCCCTCCGCCGCCGCTGCCGCCCCCGCCGCCGCCAGTGCTGCCGCCTCCTTTGGCCTGGCTCTGCGAGGCCAACACCGCCAGAAGGCTACCAGGGCCGTCGATGGCGAAGCTCTGGTTAGCCATGGTGACCCGATACACCACCGGAGCTGCGGTGGCGAGGAAGAGCCCCTGTTAAACACCACCACTCCTCCTACAGCCGCTGGTGGCTCTCCCAAGGCTCTCGCTCTCTCGTCTCGCAAGGTGGGGCTGAGAGGAGCTACTCTAAGACCAGGCTCATGGTTCCTCTACGGCCAGGACCTCACCACCTGTGAATGTGGGGACAGAGAAAATAGAAAATTACAAAGGTTTCCCACCTGAAGCGTCGAAAAAAGGTGGTCAGACATGTTGGCTGTGGCTCTTGTAGAATTAGGGAGGGGGAAAGGCGACCAGGCCACGGCTGCAGAGAACATTGTGTCGGCTATAGGCAACATAGAGGAGCGCTTTGCCTCCCTGTTCCCTCTATGACTCGGATCAGATCAGCAGCTCTACAGCATGCCAACTCCTTGGCTCTCACAGTAATTACCTTGCCCGTTGCTAAGATACACCAGCTCACATACTTTGTGCAAGTGTGGGTGTTTGAGTGAATGCATGGGGGTGTACAGGGGGCTGGAACAGACAGAGCACAGCCGACACAAGGCCTCATGTCCAGGAGACACTGGTGTTGGAAATGGGAAGAACAACAACGGGGTGAAGCCTTGCCTTATATCAGAACTGTTGATTATCTATTGAAATAGATGGTTCAACGTTTTTCTGGTCAAAAACCATGATTTAATTTCACAAAAGCTGAACATTATAATACACATCCCAGCACAGCCTTCACGTCTTCAAACAAAGAAGGAATCTCAGAAATCAGAATTGCCTTTCTTCAATGTTGGAAATAATACACAGATCTAACGTGAACACGTATTCTAATCATGCCAATGCATACACAGTGTGAGGCCTGGTGGGCCCTTAACAACACAGCAATGTGGACCACATAAACAGGTGGCACTGCAATTGCACAGTTTAGTCTTCTTTTATATTGTATGTATGCTTGCGTGTGTGCGCGCGTGCGTGTGTGTTTTCGCGCGTGCGTGTGTCTCAAATGTTAAATGGGACTACCTACCTCTCATCCCTTTATTTGGTCAAATGAACGGTTCCAAACAGTAACAAATGATCCCCAACGCCTCGGTCCGATGTTGTTCGAGTTAGGAGAAAAGCTGTGTTTCAGCCTCATGCTCTCGGTGTGCTGTCAAGCCAAAACAACACCTGTTATCCATAAATCCTCCTCCACGGCACAGGGCTATACTAAACCTAACGCATTACAGGGATATCTGATCATCCACAGCTGATCACCAAACAGAGATATCTAGGTTATGGATGCTGTGGGGTCTCTGTGAAGGTAGACCAATATTCACAGCCTCCCTTTTCTCGGTTTCAGATAGCGAAGGAGGAGGATGTGTTCTGGATTTTGTCCCCGTGTAACATCCTCTGATGATAATAAAAGGCGATTTCATGTAGCATCACGTCGAAGATGGATATCCAGATCACAAATAAAACCGACGATGACTGGAACATACGCGGGGGAAAAAAATGTTTTGTTCATATATCCAAATGATGTCAGATTTTCAATGCTTATTATAACCCACCCACCAACGTTATGAAAAAAGATCGCGCATCCTCTTCGTGAGTATCGTCCTGGTAGACTAATGACAAGAGAACAATTCGTTTAGAGACACAATGTCCTCGGTCAATGCCTGCTTTTTCATATTTCACATCGAAGGCAGTTGATGTACGCGGAACAGTAATGTGCAGTCTTTGTTTTGCTCTCCACAGCGAAGGGAGACAAAAGCTTAATAGTCCATAATAAAAATCTCCATCACCGAAAATATAAAGAATTCACACGAAATCCAGCATGGTCACTTGCAGTTCTGTCTGAGGAACCCTCCCGAAATCTGGATAAAATCAAACATAATAATGGCTAGATTTAGCGAATTATTTTTTGAATAATCCCAATTATGGCTGCTTGCAAGGGAGCAGCTCGCACATTCGCGGAATATGTCGGTTGTGTTCGGAGATGGGAGCGCTGGGGTGGGAGGGGAGGATGCTAGGGGCTGGAGGGGAGACAGCGAGAATAAAACCGTAGCAAAGAAAACACCGTCCACTGGCCTGCTGCTGGCCACGGGATTTTAACTGTGAAATATAGCATAAAGTGGTAATAACATCCACACACACATAAACGCATGCATGCACGAAAACCCACCCGCATGCATTCACGCCCCCCCCCCCCCCCCCCCCCCACACACACACACACACACACACACACACACACACACACACACACACACACACACACACACACACACACACACACACACACACACACACACACGCACGCACATACACTCCCCCACACAGACAAACAGTTAACCTTAAATACTTTTATTAAGTCTAATGAAAAACTGATTTTGATAGGAAAAGGTTGATCACAAAAATTCTCAATCCATCATCATCATCATCATCTTCATCATCATCCTCAACAACAACATCATCATCAGTACATTACACGTGTCCTGTAGTCAACCGTGTAACATTTCAAGAGTTTTCCTAGGGAATCCTCAACGACTGAATTAGCTGACTTTCTCTGAGTGGCCTGCTCTGTAATATAACACTATGACTTCAGTGCAATGTGTGACCTTTGCTTGATATGTTAAAGGCTCATTTCGACATCCCTGGACTCTGTGACACTGACTACAGCTTCAGAAGAGGCCGAGGGGTAGTTGAGGCCATTGAACTCCTTTCCTTTACCTGTGATTTAATCTACACGTTTTTTATTCAGAATTCCACTGACATTTTTTATCGTTGGGGTGGGCAGTTGGCATCATTGAAACAATAACAGCAGCAGGTTGATATATAAAAGATGGCAGAGTTTACCTCGGCATAACTACATTCACAAGAGAATGACTAATATTTTGGATGATTGCTGCATAGATTTCCATAACCCTTATGGGAATTAAAAGAATGACAGAGAAAACAAAGGTAACAAGAAGATACAAAAGAGACCGTATCATATATTATGTAAACCTTTAATATTCTTTGGAGTAGGCTTATAAATGATGCAAAACCAACCATATATATGTTATTGTGATATGTATGTGTCACAGTGGAAGGACGTTGTGAACATCTCTGACATAATTCTGATAATACAAAAAAGCAAAACGCTGCAGTTGTGCTATCAAATTCAAGTGATTGTTAAGGCCTTTGTGTAATAATGTTTTGCGATAAATGGGTATATATTCATGTCTGATAATAGACTTTGCAAGTGTATAAGACAACTACAACATTTCGTTACATTGTCTTTTTTCTTCTTCTGTCTCCTTTAGAGAGAATTCTTATAATATTATGATGATGAGTACAGATAAAGTATTAAGTGCCCCTGGTATCAGAAACTAGTCTGTGTTGACAACATGACAAGTCATTATAACACGTGGAACATAAAGAACGTGCACCCCATCACAACATCCTCACACATGTGCTACTTGTCTGCTTCTTAGGAACGATGAAAACAAAAACAAAAACCTCAACCACTTCCCCACAAAGCTCTAATCTGACGCAATCAGAAAGAAGAGTGCAGACAAAACAAGTCCCACGATGAACAGGGAACTGGGGTCCGCCATCACCACGGAGATACAGGTCACACCCCACAGGAAGGTGATGCTGAGCCTCAGGTTTTTCCCCACCTTACACATTGGATGCGAGGTTAACGGCTCCTCAGCTGTCAGGGAGGTGTAGGGTGGATACGCTGCCGATGAGTCAGAGGGTGTTTGAGGCGGCTCCACCACCTCTTTCCCGCCTTGCGTAGCGTCACACACGTTAACATCTGATGTCGCCGAGGTGTTTGTGTCTGCGACTGCGTTTGATGTTGCAGCTTGTCGCTCCTCTCCTAGAAACACCTGACTCTCTGCTTTGGGAACGCAGAGAGGAGATGTAGCAATGGAATCCACCGACGGTGTGGTAGATAGCTCGCTAGATCCGATTGAAGGAGAAGAGCCGTACCTAGGGGGAGATTCTGGAGCTGGGGGAGTGAGACACGTATCTGGGCTCACTAAATCAATGGATTCCTCTTCTGGTCTTTGGCTCGTCTCTCTTAGGTTATCAAATGCGTCTCTAAATATCGTATCGGGGTCAACCAGCGAGGTCTGTGTTGCTGTCGCCTCAGAATCAGACGGATATAGCAAGTTGTTTTTTACTGATGTGCCAAGTTCAAATGGATTGTCAGTATTAGTGCTTTGGTACATTGAGCTTTGTTCTCCATTGGTCTGACCGATGTCTGAACTCAGTGTTTCTTGTTGGACCTTCTCGTCCTCTTCTAATAATGCGGCAGCATCTCCTGGTGTTGCTTCTTCTTCATCCACCTTTGTGTTTTGTTCTTTGTCATAAGGATCATCTGAATGGCTCATCAAGACAGCCTGTGTCTCTCCTCTCTCTTGTTCTGTCTCTCTCTCTACGCTTAGCAACTCCAACTGCGTCAACAGGCATGAATGTGCTTTACCAGCATATGTATTCTCCACTTTTGTGGTCATAGATATCTCCAGAAGGTCCAAATGTTGAACTTTGGAAGGTGGTTGCTCAGTTAGCATTTCAGATGCTAAAGGCAGCTGTGTGTTAGGTGTGGATGGAACATCTGGAACACCGGCGTTGTTCAAGCTCTCCAATGGTGCCGTCTGTAAGGTTTCCTCCTCCGTCTCACAGAATCTCCACTTGCCTTCAACGTTGTCCGGGGTGATCTCATTTCGGGGGCTACTTTCAGATGTGCACTCATCTGATTCTGAATCTAAATGCTTTACTTTTTCATCAAACAAGTCTATCTCTCCTCTGGAAAACGTTTGTGCTAGCTTGACCTTTCCATCTCCCAAGGTCAACATCTCTACTTCCTCATCCTCACTACTAAGATGGCTGCTGGCCTCCATAATAGGGGACTGAGTAACAGTGAATGGTATAAGTTTATCGAGGGCAAAGCTGTCTTTGCCCTGCTCCTCATCTGCTGCCAGAGAGCTGGTGCTGGAGCTCGGTGTGTGAGGCTGAAAGGGGGTCGGATCGTTCTGCAGTGCGGACCAGCTGATGGCTTCTACTAAACGCTCTGAAATCTGGTTGACCGATTCACAGGGGACTGAAGGTAGGGAGGGTGACTCACTGGACTGAGGTGCAGTGTGAACTGGAGATAGAACATGTAATGGTTGGTCAGTTGTGTTACGACAAGACATATAAGGTGATTGGTGGGGCATACTGGCTTCATCGCACTGTGCATCGTCAAGAGATTGGAGCTCTTGGTTCGGTGACCGTGGGGCACCAAATGTGTCATCGGCAGTCTGGGAAAACATGATAAAATAATGTTAAGATCCAAGACAGGGTAATGGTAACATTTCCAAAAACACATTACGATTACACACAGACTGGCAAAAAAACATTTTAATGCAGAAATGCTTTTCTTTGGAGTACATGCTGACATAGTGAAACTGAGAGTGAATACGAACAAGGCAATACAAACAGGAAAATTGTTGCAGGACTATAATAAAAAAACATCTTTGAATTGCTAGCTAGCAAATGCCTTCAAACATTTGTTTTCCAAATATTGCACTTGTAATGTGAATTCATACCCAAAAGGAAATAGTGAAGACGATTAAGTTTAAGATTGACTGTAACTTCCCCAGTTTTGAAATTCAGCTTTTCCCAGTATCTACAATTTACGTGTGTCAAGAAAATATGTTTGAATTAGCTGTGAACATGCTCCCTGACATGTGGTAATCAGCTGGTTAACAGCTGGTTCCCTCAATGTAATTTGGAATCGAAACTCACACCACAGCTATCAGCACTTTCATATCCTCAGTTTTGGATAATTCCACCCCATCATAATTTCTCACATTTTTTATGCACAACACACAATATGTACAATATGTACATGCAAGCTAGAGGTTGAGCTCTGAGGAATTCATACATATCCATACATTACATATAAACAATTCATTAAGCACCTATGAGTTTCATGAGCCAATAGATTCATAATTCATGATTGATAGATTCATGATTAATGATTAATATCTTTATGATTCAGTTAGTGGTCAGTGGGCAAACAACTTTTTCAGGAACATATTTGACACTATATGGTAACCATGTAGCACATTCAAATAAACCAACATTAACATTATATTGCATCAAATTACATTAATATTAACAAGAACTCAGGGAACACTAAGTAAAGTTATTGAGTTCCATACTGATACAATACAATGAAAAACAACCACAATGCACCATGAACATACCACTGAGTACAATGAATCAAAAGGGGTGCTACATCGTGACTGCTAGCGTGAATACATTCACACCCTAGCAGTGACGATGGACTACGAGGCTCCCATGCTGTAACGGCTAACAGTAAGATATTACCTAAACCGCTGCAGAAGCTTCTATGAGCTGTGGACAATACAAAGAGTTAAGGAAATGGACATTGGTTAGTTCCATGAAATGTACTGTGAATGAAGGACCGAATGAATGACCTACTGTACCTGGTCTGCTGAATTCAAGTAGGATGGGATTGTATCAACAACTGCATGCAAATCCAGATCATTCAGAATGTATCCCTCCATTATACGTTGTTGGCAAGCGCGTTGCATATAACATAAAGAGCTAATCTTGACTTTTCCAGGTAAAGATTTGTTCAAAGAAAAATGGCATCATTTGGTGCACCTGGATGCCTGGATGTTGTTATGATGAATAGTTTTGAAAGGTTTGTGTTCTTTTCTTACCTCTAAATCGATCTCTGGATGAATGATAACTGGGCAAACAGGTTTAGGCCCGACATGCTGTGGTTGGGAGGAGGTGCTCAGGTCCTCTGCAAATACGATAAGCACAACAAATAGCTTCAAATTAATGGATCTTTATATCTACATTGATTATACACCGTACCACCCTTAATGGTATTACAACATTGTGCATGTATATGTAATGATACTTGTTATGATGGCTATGGTGACTATGTAGCATGCATATTGCATTCATTATTGTAATGCTATTTGGTAAGCATTATCACATGAGAGGGAGTGCTGTTGTACTGAATATCAACATGGATCTGATTTGGTCGTAGGTACGAGGCCGTAGGCCGAGTGCCGAAGATAATCTCAGCCGTGCTGATATTCAGCACGACCTTGAGTGTGATATTGCTTTTAAACAAAACTTATATTAGTTAACAGTAATAGTTAACATCTATTAGTTAACAGTCAATTAGTTAACAGAGTTCTGTTAATGGCACACAGAGGATCATTCTCCTTTTCTGTCTATTAGTTAACAGTAATAAGCAACAACAGATATGATTTGTTTGTTTATTTCATGATTTATTTGGATCCGCCAACACAAATAGATCCACAACTGTGATGGGACTGAACTGTTGCCAAGCAACACATAAACATACTAGCAATCTAAGATACATAAAGACCGTCAATGTAACGGTTATAAGAACGCCTCTAAAGCGGAGTGATACATGTATGGTTAAAAGTCCCAGTGCTGTTATACTCTATATCAGCACTCATGGAATGCCTTGAGTGAATACTCATGGAATGTTCCAACCAAATTAATTGGTCAGAACTAACTGTTGTATAACATTAAATTAATTTGATTTAGTCATTTTATATTCATATAATTACATTTAATCTGCAATATACCTTCATCCATATGTTGTCCATCGTTGTCCATACTGAAAAAAAATAGAATATATGGTTATCAGAATACACATAAAAAAATAACGTGTTAACAAAGTGCTAAACCCAATGTATCTGTTTGTTAACTTATATTATTCTTGAAAATACAGAGGTCTGTGAAGGATCATGATAATTATTCTGTTTATTTGCTTTGCTTTGATGTCACAAGTTATTAGCCTTGTTTTACAATCTCAAGTTATGTTGTGATAAAGTAGCATTGTCGTTACCAATCGAGCTCATAACCTCCTATTTATCCCAAGACAATAGGAATATTATGTATGAATATTACATCCCGGGCCTTCTGTACAGGTATGGTGGTGTACTTTGCAGATTTCAGCATGTCTTTCAGCACCAACAGCCACTCTGTGGTCTACAGGCATATGGTTCGTAGGCTTCAACCCAGGCATTCTGATCACTGGGGGCGCTGTGGGATATGAGGTAGATGTGAATGGAGGACTTTATTCATACATGTCGATTTGGTACAGAGTGGAAGAAGTAGCGATGTAGTTTTGTAAAATATACCATTACATATTTTCTAAAGTAAATATACTTCAGCGATTTCGCTCTTGTCTTTGTGAAAAGTGAATCTAAATTCATATTGCTTTCGGCTAAATAGGTCAAATGCTAAAAGTCAAGTACCGGACTGATCATTCTTTTTTATCAACCTTATTCCCCAAGTCTGAATTTTCCATGTGGGGATTTGAAGTGCAGTCTGAAGCCTGACTCCCCCAGCACTTACAATTGAAGTTCATAATAAAGATGTATAGATTTGTAATTGTAATTGAAGGCTCAGTAGAGTACAGTATATAGAATATTTACATAAACGCTTATCGTTTTCAGTTTTCTTTTGATATTGAAAGTAATTTCCATCTCTTCAGTATATTGATGATACAGCAAAGGCAAAAGCAAAGATGTGACGAGAACGAGATACACAAATAGAAAGCTAAATATCCCTCTTGATGCGCCCTAAATATACAAAACACTTGTTTACATAGTGACATGCATTTCCTTCTCATAAAAGGTATACTGAAGAGAGTGTATTACTATAAAAAATCAAATCCATGTAGGATTGTTTGATTTTGGTTGACTCCGCCGGTATGCCAACACATGACACGAGATCAGTCGTATTCTTAACCCTTTCCACACCCTGACCTTCTGCAGAAGATAGGTCATGTAATTTTAACCGATACCCTCTTTCTGTTCACTTGCTAGTTGCTACACTAGCAGGATTTTCCATGCTCTCTCATAGTCTCATACTAGTTTGGTGTGAGTGCTACAATTGTAATGAAGCATTTTAATGTACCCTTGTAGAGATACATGCAGAACACACAGTTCTGTGTGTAGATTAGGCCAGTTGAAACTGCAGTTGCCAGAAGTCCCTTTATCAAGGGAACTGGTAGTAAAGGTCAAAGGTAAGACTTATCGCAGGCAAACGTCAAGTAGGAAAACGACACCTGCCCTTTGCCTATTTTGATCGCTGCCACACACCACTGGCATAGGGGTTGTGTACCATGTTCAACTCACCCCCATTCTTTTGAAAGCCTCATAGCTTCGATGTTTATACAATTTGCCAGCTGCACACCGTCAACACATGTGGATATTGAAGTTACTTTGTACAGTTGAAAACTTACGATCAACATCAGTTCAGGCCTTGGCAATTGGATAATGACTAGATCCCTGGAGCTATTCAGTTAGCTAAATCCAACGTTCAGTAATCATGGTCCAAATTAGACTAACACTGCATCGCCAAATTTGGTCGGTTTCCTGAGCTTATGAGATTATTTTATCCATTTAAGTAAATACATCATACAAGAAGCCTACAGCAGAGGCGTATATTAGGGAGATGTTTGGTATCCAGTTATGTTAAATGTTAAGTGTTTATTTTACTAACTTAAAACAACCTTGATGTGTGTAGCCAGGACAGCTTCAAAGCATTAGAAACAGGTTTTCCTTCTACTTTTCCTGACCTTGGAATAAAAGTCGGCCATGATATTTACCTGTAAAACTTAGAGGCTTTCAGGATCCCTCGTAATTCTTGTTTTGTGTCAGTGTTTACTGGAGTTAAATTATCTTCGTAAGACACTAAGAGGGTAACCACATAATTCAACTGTGAGTTGTTGGCCCAGAAGTCCCCATCAGAGGTTTCATAGCGAACAACAAACTCAATGCTGGAACCATGGGTGTCATAAGGTGAGGCGAAGGACAACTTGAAACAGAACGCATCAGTCTCTCCATCACTTGACTCCTGGATATATTCAGCTGGATGATCGAAGTAGGTGGCCCAGTGGTCCATGGTGGACCTGATGTACACCGCTTTATGGTAGGAGATGTTGAGCACTCGTACGATCCCACTGAAGGCAAGGGGTTCGTTCTCTATGGGGGACAGCATTTCAACTTCCACCTTGTGTGTTTGAACAGCCTCTGCCAGGGCACTTCTCGTTGCCACGTGGAATTCTGTGTGTATGCGGTAGGTGGGCTCTCTTGCATGTGCAGCCTCCGCTTCATACCTTGGGTCCTCTTCTTCATCAGAATCGAAGGCAACAAATTCCCTTACATCGACCAGATCCCCACCTGTTGTGTCAGCGAACGCTACCCTTCTCCTGGCTGCAGGCAGAGACAACTGTATACGCATATACTCGTCCGCCTCATCAAATATCGATTGGCCGCGCTTCCTTGGGATAGGAGAGCATCTCGGGATGAAATTAACTTCCTCGCTGCCATCGTCTTCGTCGTCATCCTCCTCCTCATCATCATCATCCGCTGGACACGTAGTGCTACTGTCTCCATCTTCGGCAGATTTACCTGCTTTCACAGTGGTGAAAAGACCATCTTCACTTGGAATAGTTAAGAACGACATTCTGCATTCGTTATAGGCCCTTTATGGCAATGAAATAGCACCGCTGCATTAATGTCTCCGACAACTATAAAATGAATGACATTGGTTCAGCGACGTCCATGCATCCAGACGTCTGGAAACGGGTGCTGGTGGTAATGTTAATCATGGATGCCCCCCCCCCCTGGTATAAACTACTATAACTTGTATTGCGCAGTTGCATGTTGCATGCCTGCCGTGGCAGGGAAGGGAGCGACCTAATTTTAGCAGTGACCCACCGTCACTTCATGCCCCAAATGTGTCGTTTAGCTTGGTATAATCCTTCGACACGCTGAGTTTTGTTTGGTTCGTACACGCCCACTCTGATTCCACTCACAAAGCATGTGTATGCCGACGATGTATTAAAATGAGCATACATCTTCAAGGTCCAAATCGGCAACGCTTGAAAACCATATAGGTCGTTAAAGTTCACTAGGGCGTCCCGTGTGGAGAATTATTATACCTCCTCAGCATGCATCTAGGGCTACAAGTTACTAAGTTAATAAATGGCTGATAATAAAATAATAGACTGATATCCGTCATTTATTTATTTCCAATCGCCCTTGAAATTAATATCTAAGTCCTGGAAAATGTGCCCATACTAGCCTACATAGAGCATCACCTGCCGATCTGTCAGTTACATTTTGGAAAACGGACCCGATGGCTGTGTCGATGACGTTTAAAACGATATCGTTATAACTATGAATTAGTAACTTTCTGTGAAAGTTAATTATATGTATCATTAACCCCGTCGAAATAGCTCTGTAATCCTTTAAAGAATTAAAAGTACTGGTGGACGCTACAGCAGCGCTGCTCTGATTGGCTGATAGAAGTAATGTAAACAACCCCCTCTTGCTGATTGGCTGGAAGGTTTTAGCGCGGTGCGCTGCAGCCAATCAAAGAAATGTTTTTCTGTCACGTCGACGAACGGTGGTAGTAAAGAGGAGGAAGAAGGGAAATATAAACTAATGCGAAGAGTTTATATTTAATCTCCAACATCTATGCATACCTTGGATATAATTGGACGTTATGCTAAGTATTCCTTGATTTTTTAAGAATATTATCATTCGTATTTTTTATGGTGCAAGAAGTGGTCAACGTGAGCTGCTACCGTTAGCCAGTTGTAACAACATTAGCCGAAGCTAGCACGTTCGCATGCAAGGCCGCGGACCAAAGGAGATGACTGCTTCCTGTACCATCTTTGTGAAACATTTCCTTTGGAAGGTCTGATTCACATTTTATTTTATAAGGCGAGTAAGTGTTAACCGTATTCTATTTTAGAAACGTCCCTTTTAGTCCAGCTAGCAGGGGACGTAGCTAGTTGAAGATATAACCAGCAAACATGAGTGAGTCGGTGGGGTGCAAGCAAGCACCAACAAAACGATGCGCGCCACCCGAAGATGAGAGTTGCCCTACCCCCTTCAAGCTTCCCAAAGTAACCGACGCATCAAACGAAAAACCATCAACTTCACAAAGTTGCACGAGCAAGGAAGTCGAACGCAAAGAAACTACCGCTAATGGTGCGATTACGGTAGGCCAAGGGGAACCTTCTTCTGCAAAACCCGACCAGACGGAAACACACGCGAGCGGTACCGTTGAAGCACATTCGTCGGATCTCCCGGGTACCATAAATGCACGAGGAGATGGTGGAGGACATGAGTGTCCTCCATCAACTTCCACGGACCAATCAGATGATTCAGCAGCTATCGCGGCTGCTGAGGCACTAGCCAGTCTAACTGCAGGAGCTGGAGAGGATAGTAAAAAAACCTCTTCATCATCCAATAAAGTGAAACGGGATGAAAGGGAGAGTAAAGTCAAACTTGGGGTTCGGGACTCCTTAAAGCAATCCTTAAAGACGCTGGCAGCTGCAGCAGACAGCTCCACCTCTGTGCACAGTGTGGCCAGAGGGGATGTGGAAGACATCCCAGATACAGAAGAGGAAGACCCCGGCACGACACCGGCCTCCTCCTCCACGCCAAGCTCCTCTCTCCCCTCCGACAATGAGGACGATGAAGAAGATGGCGAGTGCGCCATAGTCTCCGTCAAGATGGCCCCTGAGATCCGGCAGTCGGTGACCCTGCTGGCGCAGGTACAGATGAGGCTGGAGACCCTGGAGAAGAAGAGCGTCCGCCTTCATCAGAGGCTCGACATGAAGATGAACCGGCAGCGGCGGCCTCACCTGGACCAGCGTCGGACCATCACCCAGTCTATCCCGGGCTTCTGGGTCACCGCTGTATCCTTTCATAAGCAGAAGTGTGTGTGTGTGTGTGTGTGTGTGTGTGTGTGTGTGTGTGTGTGTGTGTGTGTGTGTGTGTGTGTGTGTGTGTGTGTGTGTGTGTGTGTGTGTGTGTGTGTGTGTGTGTGTGTGTGTGTGTGTGTGTGTGTTATTTGAATCTTTCCGTTTGTATGTACATTTCCTTAACCTGGACATGTCAGCTGTTGAACCACCCGCATCTCTCCGCTCACATCGACGAGACCGATGAGGACGCACTCAGTTACATGATCGACCTCGAGGTAAATCGACTAGACAAATAATGCCCAGCCCAAACGCATGGAGCGCCTTGTTGTTCATCACAAACTTGTTACCTTATGTTTCGTTCTTCTGCAGATCGAGTCTTTCAAGAACAGCAAACTGGGTTCCAGGATCCGCTTCCACTTCAGGAGGAACCCGTACTTCCAGAACAACGTCATCATGAAGGAGGTGCACGTCGGGATGGGAGGTGAGCATTACTCAAGGGAGGGGGAACTAGCTACACTTTTTTAAGCCTTGAACAATGGCTTATATTCTGTTTTCTATTGAGAACGCTAACATGGTGGCCGTCTCTCCTTCAGGATCCCCGGTGTCCTTCTCCAACCCCATCCTCTGGCACCGTGGGCAGAACCTGATGGTGCACAGCGACCCCAGGAACGGCGATGGCGTCTACCAGACCTTCTTCAGCTGGTTCAGTGACCATAGCAACCCGGGCCGAGACGACATAGCGCAGGTGAACGCCGAACGCCTCCACAAAGCTGTGTGCTAACTAGAGATAGACCAATATGTTTTTTTCAGGGCCGATACCGATTATTAGTAGTCCGATAACCGATATTTGGAGCTGATTATTAATTTACAGAAAAAGGGAAGATATTGGCGTCAAAATTTTGAATAATACAAACTCCAACAGTTAACTTTATTTAAATGCCTTTGAGCATATGTTTAATAAACACAACAGCTTATCAGATTTGCAACATAACACAATTTAAACAAATAAATGGCTCCCTAAAATTGTCCTGAACTGAACTGAAATGTTAATCTTTTACTTATCTTTCCAAGTTAACTGAAAATGTAAATAAATAGTTCCCTAGTTAAACAGCCATTATTGACAGACAGTTTTCCCTCAGACAGACGGTGCTTTACTGTCAGTTTCTCATGTCACACACACACACACACACACACACACACACACACACACACACACACACACACACACACACACACACACACACACACACACACACACACACACACACACACACACACACACACACACACACTATTCTCTAGCCATCCCCTCATCG
Source organism: Gadus chalcogrammus (assembly GCF_026213295.1). Classification (NCBI taxonomy): domain Eukaryota; kingdom Metazoa; phylum Chordata; class Actinopteri; order Gadiformes; family Gadidae; genus Gadus; species Gadus chalcogrammus. The sequence continues at coordinate 10,917,337 of NC_079412.1, forward strand.
TGCTTCCCTGTAATAAAACTAACTGAATTTTACTCTCACACACACACACACACACACTAACCCTTACCCTTAATCACTGACTATTTCCCTATCAATATTATCAGCAACCTTATTTCAAGTGATTAAACCGTTTAAAAACACTTAATAGCCTACAGCATCTTCACTTTAATAATCAGTGTTTATCATAAGAACAGACAGCTGCTGCTAACGTATTGGGCCTCACAGTAACGTTAGTAGTCGTGAGTTGTAGAGTTTCGCTGCAGTCTGCTGAGCGTCTAGAGCCAGAGAAGGAGAAAGCAGACCGCTGGGCTAACGTTACGCTAAAAGCTAATCAGCCTTCACCTTAAAGCCTAAGGGCTCGAGGGGCTCCGTGGTTACGCAGTTGGATAGCGCATTACGCAGTTGTAGAAGTATAACCACCGCTTAACATGCTTCCCTGCAATAAATCCTGGACTGAATTGAGTTTATTAGGTTTTTACTCTCTCCCTCATACACAGACTTCTATTATCACAGACTATTTCCATATCGATATTATCAGCAACCTTGTTTCGAGTGATTAACGGACTGCGAGCGAGCAGAGCTGCCGCTTATGTTTCGATAACGTTAATGGGCTCACAGTAATGTTACTAGTAGTTGTGAGTTGTAGAGGACTGGGATGTTCATTACAATTCGCGAGAGTCTGCTGCCTTAACTTACCTCGAAACCAAACCAGACCAAACCTTTTCTCCTCTCCGCCGTGTGTGTGAGCACTGTGCATGCAGAGCTTTCACTGCTGATTGGCTGTTACCCGTCGTGGCTCTGCATGTAACCAGAGCGTGTAACCAATCAGATGGTGCTGTGGGTGGGACAGTGCTGGAGACAGCGTAGTGACAGCAGACAGAGAGGCGCGGCTGCATCAGGGCCAAAATAATCCCGTTTTATATTGATCTCTTATCGGCCGTCGGATCAAAAAAAAAGGCAGATGCCGATATGCGTCAAAATGCCGATATCGGCGCCGATAATCGGCCCGGCCGATAATCGGCCCGGCCGATAATCGGTCGATCCCTAGTGCTAACCCCAGTGTGATGTGGTGCAATGGGTAGACCATGAACAAAGAATTCCCTTTTTTGCTGATCATTCAGGATCTGGATTAAAGTATATATTTTTCAATAGTGGGACAACCCAGAGTGGTTTAATCCACTTATACCAACAATTTGCAACGATGATTAGATGTGAGTTACTTAGATGTGCAACCATTCTGTATTCTGTTCTGCATTATTTTTGGGGGATAATAACTGACTTTTCTGCCAACATCCAGATACTTAAGGATGACCTTTACCGGGACCCCCTGAGGTACTACCTGACCCCTCTGTGGGAACCCCGCGAGAACGGCAGGTCAGCTCAGCTCTCACTCTCCTCTCCATGTCTAAGGGACAATCCCAGAGGCTCTGGGAATGTCATGTCTATTTATTTATTTTTGTTATTATTATTTATGGATAATCCTTTGACAGTAGAACTCTAAAATGTGAATTTCAGTCTGTCCACACACACACAGGCAAACGATTCTCCTGTACTTCCAGTTTTAGTGATAGTTCCTCATGACCACATTGAAAGATGACCTGTACACCATGTTGACCCATTCCTTCACCAAATGTCCTGTTGCTCATTGGATTGCCCAAAGGGTGCAGAATAGTCATGTGGTTAGGGTGTTTGACACCTTGCTAAATGGTTCAGCGTTCAACCCCCCTAGGTCCCATTATCAACATTAATGCGTTTTAAAATAATTCACCATACTTGACTCCTACATGAACTGTTTTGTGGTGCTGTTGGGTAGTGTAATGGATCAGCCAGATAGAGGGCTGGCTTAACCCATCACGAGGAGGGTGATTAAGCCACAGTGTTGCTCTCCTACCCCAGTAGTGCCAGCGGAGCGAGGGCGGCGGACAACAGCAACGGGGACGACTGCGTGGTGATCTCCGACTCGGATGACGACGACGACGAGCAGAGTGACACCGGAGTGGGTCACAGCCGGGAGCAGCAGCAGGAGGAGGAGGAGGACGATGAGGAGGAGGAAGAGGAAGAAGAAGAGGAGGAGGAGGAGGGAGAAGATAAAGGACAAGGTTGGTAGCTGGGGGTTTCGGGCTGGACGATTTGTCTGATTCTATTTATTTTTATTTATTTTTTATACTTTATAGATTTTTGAAAATATGCATACAAACATTAAAAGTATACACCCCCCCCCCCCCCAACGACAACCAGACAATATTATGACAGCATGTGAAAATAAATCAAACGATTTTAGAGGCTTAGTCAAAGTTGGAACCACTCAACAATCAGGCAGTCATCCAATGTCATGTACACTTATTTTGTACATACTTCAGAGGACATGTACATTCAAGCAAAGCTTGCCAAAAGAGGCTCATCAGTATTAGCATCAGCACCTAACAGCAAAGCAGTCATGAGTCATAGTTATGGCACCGTTTCCTGTCTAATGAAGAGTCACAAAGGTAACCATTTCCTGACTTATGAAGAAACAAAAACAAAACAAAACAAATAAATAATCTGCAGAGGTAGAAGCCGAGAGATATTATGGTATTTCTAAGAAAGATAGAGCAAGAGTAAATTCTATAAAGGGAGACCATACTGCCAAAGATTTCTGATGTGATTTAGACCTATTATACCTGAGCTTTTCTAATGGAATTGAGGATAACACTTCCTTGATCCAACTCGTGAATGAAGGGGGCTTATCAGACTTCCAACTGCAGAGAATACGAGCTAGAAGTTAGGTAGAAGCGAGGTAAATGCTATGCAGTTGGATTAGGCCGAAGTAATAATAAAACCCTCATTGGGAACTCCAAAAATAGCAGTAATTGGATTGGGTTCAATTGTTTTGCCGCAAATATATGAAAAGGCTTCGAAGATGTGACCCCAGAATGTAGTCAAAAGATGGACATTCCCAAAACATGCCCAGCTGTAGCTGAGTTCAGATGGCAACAAGTAGAGTCAACATTGGGATAGAATTTAGACACTCTCTCTCTTGTGTAATGTAAACGATGCAAAACTTTTAACTGGAAGAGGCAATGCCTAACACTACATGCCCACTGCACCGTCAGTCAACGGACGTGGGAAGGCGTGGCTGACTGATGGGGGAGTAGTCTTTGCAGAGGCATCCGTCAGCCAATCAAATCGCTTCGCCGGGTTCTTCCCGCTTCTTCCTGCTTGTTGCGAGGCAAGATTACCCGATTTCCCGCTTTCCAGTATCGTCGGAGCCCGAGTCGTGTCACAGTGCTTAAATTTGCATACGTGATCTGATTGGATGACGGATCCGTCGCTGCCGAAAAAGTTGAACATTTTTCAACTTCTTGACGGAGCCGAAGGCTCCAACGGGACGGACGGATCCACAATGCATTGCGCGTCCGTCCCCATTCAAAGTCAATGGGGATCAGTAAACGGACGGAGGTAGTGGGCACGGGGCGTTAGACAAAGAGAGGTGGTGTGAATACGGTGTAAAGAAGGCTCCCAAGCCTCTCCAGTGAACTCAACATTCAGATCTTGTTCTTAAGCCATTTTGGGTTGCTCTAGGGAAGGTCAACTATTTGTTTGGATAGTCTTATATATTATAGAAACATTGCCTCTGGTATCTGGGTTCCAGTCTAATATGATGAATATGCCCAACATGTTCTTTTCCGGCAGGGCAGGAAAGGAGCAATGTTCGCAAAGCTGCGTGTCTGGAGATATCTAAATAAGTGTGTTTTTGGCAAATGATGGTCCTTTTTTGAAGAATTTCAAATGAAACAAAAGTGCCATCTTTGAAAAGGTCACTAAAAAAGATCAAACCATTACTGTGCCACACGTGAAATGCTGCATCATTCGGGGAGGGAGGAAATAGATGGTTGTGAGTCAAGGGCATAAGGCCACATGCAATTTTTCAATTAAAATGTTTTCTTAATTGAAGCAAGTTCCTGATTGAGTTTTTTATCACAGGATTATTGAAATGTTTAATAGTTCCGACGGGCAGAGAGCTAGAATTTCTTTCTTGTTTTTGGCATTTTTACTTTCCGACAGTTTGTAAAATGACAATCAGCATAGTTCTAGACTGTTGATTTGTTTTACCTTAAAGAGCAAGTTAACCAGCTGTGTCAGCTGGGATTCGAACACTATGAAAAACACATCCGGATATCACACACACTGTAGCGTTATACTGAACGTGTCCAAGAAACGTATCGGACGCCGCAGTCAACCGCTGCCCAGACAGAGCGCTGCCAAACCACACACACACCTTGCCCCTTGTGTCCCTTTTTGGTGATGTGGAACAGTATACTGGGTGGGTCGGCTTAGCTCAGGAGGTAAAGCGGCTGTCTTGTAACCGAAACATTGGTAGTTCAATGTTGATGTGTCCCTGAGCAAGACACTTAACCCTAACTGCTCCTGACGAGCTGGCTGTCACCTTGCATGGTTGACTCTGCCGTCGGTGTGTAAATGTGTGTATTAATTGTATGAATTCCTATTATTATTATTATTATTATTATTATTATTATTATTATTATTACTAATTGTAATTATACTAACAGGCACTAAGCATGGTGAAAAACGCCTATAGGATTTTAATAAATTAGGTCTCCCATGAGTGTTTTTTTTTCAGCAACTGTAATAAAATGGCATAGATCGAAGATCATATAACAAGTATTACCATGTTTATTGGGAACACAACCAACGTAATCCCACACCTGTGACAAAGACGTGAGTGGAATGCCAGGTATGTGTAGCACCGACAGATGTAGTATTTTCAACCGTCATTCCTTATGACAAGAACGGGCCGCGGTGGCAGGCGATCAAAGATGTGGTGACACATTACATGGCAAAAGATATGGTCCTCATTTATACAGTCGACAAAAAGGCTTTTATTAAGACGCTGTGAACGATGCACGATATATTTTTGTATTTTTCTTTTGTTAAGAGTAACTAAAAATATCTAGGTTTAAATCTAAAAGATTGTCCATTAGTTTGAAAGCATCAAGGTTTTATTTTTAGACTGAATCTTCCAGCCCTAATCAAAGTGGACACGCGAATGCATTACTTGAATACATTGGTGTAATTTTAAGCAACTATTATTTAATAATGCATTAGTGTGCTTTAACAGCTTTTAGATTTAACAGGATTGTTTGGGAGGAATGGGATATTAAACATGAAAAGGTTGCGGGGAGGCAGCTAAGTGCTAGTGGTTAGTCTCTGATAGAAACAGTTGGAGGCTGAACTGAATAGACGGGCAATATCTCCTCCTCGGATCAGAGTGTGGAGGAGGAAGGAGAAATTGTGATTGACTGTAAGTCGTCGTCCTCACCCACAGTGCTGCCAAGGCTTCCCTTAACACAAACACAACGCCGGCTGGAAGGGTGAACTTTCCTGGGCTGAATTTGGTGTGGTTGCATTTCTATCGCTGGTTCTCTTGCTGTTGAGCTCAATCTGATAATTCTGGAATAGTGAATCAAATCCGATCATTGTCCCGTTGTGTTTTTACACATCGTTCCTGAATGACTTCCTAACCCATGCTCATGTCTGCTCTCTAGGCTCCGACTACAGCGACCAGGAGCCAAGGGAAGAGGAGGAAGAGGATTCGTTTGGTGATAAAGACGAAGATGTGTATGTGGAAGATGTAGAGGAGTCACCCGGGGACCCGAAGGCCAAAGACCAGGAGGATGAGGAGGACATTGATGTCGACGAGGAGGGCGACGAAGAGGACGAGAGAAAAGATTGAAAGATTAGGAATTATAACTCATTACTTATGCATAGGAATCCAGCCGTTGTTTAATACCCATATTGCTTAGTGGCGTTTTAATCCGGCATACCATAATAAAAGTGAAATGGCAATGCTCCCTTTTGCTTTTCAAAGAAATGTACTATACTTCATAGATATATACAAGTGTAGTAATGAATTAAATGAATCAACATCCTCAGTTTCAATTTGTTAATCATGCATATCAAGCATCATGTTTGATTAATTAAATTGCTTTAGGATAATTTCAGATGTTGGCACCTTTTTCATGACGAGTTGTGAACTAAAATTTGTTCTCAGGGATGACCGTAGTGGTTACATAATAGAGAGTAGTAATTAGGATATTTTTCAAATGTTTGCTGTGTAATATAAGTGTATTCTACTGTAGTAACTAGAAACCAAGGACAATATTGTTAGCCACATCTTTGTATCAGTCATACAAACACGCACACACACACCAATACTCCCCTGAACAAGTTTTTAAAGAGACAGTCATTTCTCTGTATTCTACCAATTTTGTTTGTTTGAATTCTGTATTATTTAATCATCAATTTGTCTATGGGAATACTTATTTTGTACATCCTTCTGGTTATAATTAAGGAATTGAGGATCTAGTTAGGTTTTAACCAAATTATCTTGGGAGCATGCTTTTGTAATTTTGTGTTTCTCTTATTTGTCCATCTATACTTTAGGAACTTTTATTTATTTTACTTTTAACAGTATGACTGTTCAGGCTAAGGTGTACGTTTTGTGCCGCGCTCCAAATTCAGGCAGTGAGGTTTTCAGCCAGTTACTTCATGCATGGCTACAGTTTGACACACTGGTATAACAGTTTCTACATTTCTATTTACTTTTCCTAGTGATAGATTTCTTGTAAATATTTTTTCTGCAAAGTCTTTTTTCACAGGCTGTTGATCTGTTTAAGCCATTACTAAATTTCTCAACTAATCTAGGATTTTACATAAAATTCATAATCAGAAAGTTATATTTTGTGTGCAGATTTTTTATAGAAAACTAGTTCGAAAAATATGTATTTTTTTTTTGGTTTGCTTTTTAAGATATATGATGTCCACCTTTTGATCAGACCTAATAAATGGTGAATTGTTGTAGCAGTTGACTTACTCAAATTACAGCAAGTATTAGGTTCAGCATGGAGAAGTTGTAACAGGAGGCAGTCTAGCCTGCATCAGTGTTGTATTACACCGAGGAAATGTCCCTACAGAAAAAGCCACAAGATGGCAGAATAGAATATCATTTCCTCACCTCAGCCTGGTGGGATGAGGTTTTGCACCTAAACACAAGAACATGATTTTTCTTTTTTTCACCCTCCTTCCTCGAGTTACTGAGTAGACAGACCACAAAGCTTGGCTGATAATTGAACCCGTTTAACTATTAAGTTATAAACTATGAGGCAGTGACTGACAAGATTTGTTCGCAAGATATGTAACTTCCACATGTTTTCTTCCAGAAAGACAACGCTTTTCAGGTAAATACCACTTACATTTGATCTATGAGATAATGTGTGTAGAAACATCTAATAACATTTTGCATCATAACACAAAAAAATATAGCCCCAGGGAGGACATTTTTCGACAGGCCTAGACAAAGTAGCAGAGGCGGTGTTGCAACGGTACACTTAAACCCTAGATTTCCCTTTTAATGCAAGGCTATAAATATTCCACCGGCAAAAACCTGTCCTGCTGCTGTAGTCCCTGTACCCAGAGGCACGCTGGCTCGGACGGCCTTACACTAATAATACTTGCCATGGAAACATATGCTGAGGATTCGACGGATGAAACATAGACCCCAGCCCTATCATCCCCTCTGAATAACTCAACGCTTGTCTCATGCTTAAAAGGAGTTATTAGGGTTTTTTTATCACCGGAATGGGCTGTTGGGCCCCACCTCCGAATGCAACGCGAATGGATTTTGATGGTTATGAATTCATAATGCAAGCCGGAGGGGGGAGACGGGGTCAGGTTCTGCACATATCGATCGTGACTAACTACGTTGCCCCCGCGGAGGCCCTTTCCGAGGTGGTTTTGTGGTCTCAGGGTGTTCTGTGAATGTAGGGCAACAGGAGCCTAACTGGATTCTCTTGTGTAAACTACACTCCCCGGTGTTGAGCTGCTGTTGCTACTGTACACAGATTTTCATCCCTGCCTTTATACACTCTCATGTTTCCCAATCGGAGATTCGTTCCGTGGAATCTGCGAAGGGAACAGGTTATCTTTAGATTGAAACAAGTGTATGAAATAGGTTCAAGCAAAAAACGAAACAATCATTTATCTTACACCTGAGGGATTTTTTCGGAAATGGAATCTTTCCCCCCGGCAAATCACTGCCTGGTGAGTAGGCTATGTAGAAGAAAAAGAGTAATTTGATAGGTTAAGACAGGGCCTCTTAAGTACCCGCTACCTGAATGTGTGTCTACGTGTGCGTGTGTGCGTGTGTGTTTGTGTGAGTGTGGCTGTGTGTGTGTGTGTGTGTGTCTGTCTGTCTTTGTGTGTGTGTGTGTGTGTGTGTGTGTGTGTGTGTGTGTGTGTGTGTGTGTGTGTGTGTGTGTGTGTGTGTCTATGTGTGTGTGTGTGTGTGTGTGTGTCTACGTCCATGCGTGTGTGTGTTCTTATGGGTGTGTGTGTGCAAGCATGAATGTATGCACAACTGCATCATGCATCCATCTACAAGCGTGCGCGCCTGTAAGCCTACACATGTAACGCTTATCATCACAGACTCATTCATGCAATCATCTAAATAACACCCCACCGCCCTGCGTCTGCACGGGCCTTCGAGATGAAGCGCAGCATTTGAACCGTGCACATGGTAAAATAAGGGTTGGAGAATAGAGAGACGGGAGTGAGTGAGTGAGGGAAATGGATGAGTGGAATGATAAGCGGCGCTTTCAGGCCCCTGACAGATATGCACAGCAGATGGATGTCTCTTATCTGGGAGATCAGAGAGCACACGGTGACGCCTGGGCCCAGTCACAGAGAGCCACAATCACACCAGACAGATGAATAGAACCCCCCCCCCCCGGCGCTCACGCTGTGCACGGGCACGCCTCAGGCACGCCGGTGCACACGTGCACACACACACATGAGCACACCTCGCAGAATGAACCACACACACACATAAGCGTAATGCAATGCACACATGCACAACGCACAATACACACACAAATCACATCACAAAACACACACGCATGCACGCACACACACACACACACACACACACACACACACACACATAATGCAATGCACACATGCACAATTCACAATACACATATCACAACACAAAAAGCACACTCACACACGCACAAGCTCACACACACACACAAATATTTAGATGCTGCATAAATTAGTATATAATGATAAGCGATGTCTCCATGTGTAGGCTTTCTAGCTTGCACGCTAATAGATGCATGCATGATTTATGTGTAAATACATTCATGTGCGCACACACACACGCATGCATTGACGCAGACACACACATTGTACCGGTTTCATGAGATTGCCGAGCTTTGGTTGCCTTGTTGTCATTAAAATTCACCTGGAGCCTGAAGGATATGTGCAAAGAGAAGGTTTAAAACAAAACAAGAGGGAGAGAGAGAGGGAGAGAGAGGGGGAGAGAGAAAGCGATACACAAAATGTGTTGGGCCAGAAACTAAATGTGTTTTGAATGAAGCATCAAGGCTTCAGCTCAAAATGCCAAATGTGTGCAAATATTCTCTTGCCAGAGCTTACAGACAAGATTTGTGTGTGCATGGCTGTATGATAGGTGTATTACTCTAGGCTATAAAGACCCAATGTAAACAGAAATAATAACAACGATGCTAATGATATTCCTAATCATACCAGTGTCTATAAGGCTCTGGACGCATGCTTAAATATCCCTTTGTGAGACATTATAAAACATTTACAATTGCAGGTCATTAAATCCTTGAATTGAACACAATATTAGCACACCCATTCCTGGAGGGCATTGAAAGACAGCGAGTCATAACATTTCTACCTCTCTGGAGACGGTTCTGTCTCACTTACCACCCAGGCTGCTCAACTGTTACACTGTGATTGTCCTCCCCCTCCTTGTTATTTAGACTGAGCCATTCTTCAACAGATGTTGATTCCTACCGCCTCAGTTTATAAGAGAGAGAGCGAGAGTGAGAGAGAGACACTGAGTGCCACCGCTCGCGGGTCTGATGGGCAGATGGTAACTGGCCGCTCCAGAGCACACGTGGCATGGTGTGCCTGCAGAGGGGAACCTGCGGCCCGTTGCTGGTGTTCGAGCCGTATACCAGCAGGAACAATACGGCGGCCATGTCTGCCCCGCCGTCCTCCCCCTGAGCGGCCTGCGTTCACCCCGTAGCAGCACGCTGCCCTGGAATGTTAGGCGCCACGTACAAGCGGCGCGCCTCTGTAAGTCAGAGTACTCGTCTAGAGGCCGAGGTCTCTCTGTCTCTCTCTCTTTTCATAGTCAGCGGCGTGTGAAGTTCACGGGTGTCAGTCATACCTGAAGGCACCTGCCGCCTTATCGTGTGTCGCCGTTTTGCTGGTTTTCTGTTGTTGGTCCATGACCGCACAGTGGTACTTCAGTCAGGTGGTATGTGAGAGAAACTTGGCTCCGACCGTGCAGTCTTATTGTTTTGGGTTCTCTGAATATACCTGGTCCAATGATGAACCGGTGCACCATGGTTATATCATATTTAGTCGTTCAGCAGAAACTTTTCTCCAAAGCGTCGAACAGGAGGTAGGGATTGGGGGGCATCTTGCTCAGCGAATGCCTTCAGGTGGATCGCGGACCCCGGGGAATGAACACAGAACCATTCAGCAGGGAGTGGAAAACAGCCGAACCAGTGCACCATATGGTGTAATGTAATCTACTTATTCTAAAATTGTGTTGCAGACCGCCGATGAGCCATCATATCTTATTTTAGGCTTGTTGATCTTCCAGTGGTGATGGAGAGGAATATTCCATTGTTATGCAGCAGTCTGCATGCAGTGGGCTGAATAACAATAACTACTCCTGTATTGGGTGTGAGGGCAGAGGGCCAGGGCCATCGGGGTTCACCAGGCACAGCTCACCTCTCTTAAATCCCACTGAGGCCCAGAAGTCCTGCTCAGAGGGGGCTTTAGAACCACAGGTGATGATTTTGTCCTTGCATATGACATGCGGTTCTCAGGTGCACTTCACTGTGTGCTACGTAGTATTGTTTGTCGTGGGCAGCCGGTGAGACCCAACCCTATTTGTCCTTGGGCTGGTTTCCTCAGAGTTAAGCCCTGTCCACTTTAATGTCAAGGTGATAAACACGTGGTTCCTGCTATCTCCCGCCAGCAGGTCAGAGCTGAGCGGGGCGTGCGGCCGCCCAGATAAGACTATTGAGCGAAGGTTGATGCAGGAGGGGGAGGGAGGGAGTGTACCTAGTGAGAAAAAGGGGGAGTCGGTCATTCATTGAGCGCTCGCGGTCAACCACAACGCACACGGAAACGCGACCTCAGCACGCGCTCCTGACTCACTTCCTCGAGTGGAAAGAGGGAGTGATGCCCGCCGTGGCGGGAGGGAAGCAGAGGCTTCCTGCGGGCCCAACCTGGACCCCACTGGGCGTGTAAGGCGGGACATCTGGCTGGGAATCCAGGCCCTTGGAGGACCGGGGTTACGGGAAATCTGCTGCCACGACGTCACAATTAGCATAAGCGATGTAAAGGTAAACTTAGACGGAAGTTAGAATTGTGCGACACCAGGTTCCTGCTGCAGCGGGCTGCTGGGAACCCTCTCTGTGACTTTTCACACAGCGCCTGTGACACTCAGCAGCCCCCTGCCCGGCGCGCTGTGTGTATTCTGCCCTCTGAGTAGGACCGTGGCACCGGATGGGTTCGTGCTCTGCTTTTGTACGTCAGAGTCTGTACCTAAACGCCGACGATAAAGAGGGGCACAAAGAAAACAGGGCTGTTCAATTTCAAGCTTGCGACTCTATTAAGAGAATGGATGTGTTGTGTGTGAGACAGACCCGCACCCCCACTCCCCTTTGCTGGCTACTTTGTCACTGTTGTCCCGATCCCTGAATCCATCTTAGGAGGAATCTAAGGAATCTTTCGGGGCCACTACACATCTAGGTGCTGCTGAAGTGTAACTGTGAACAATAGTTTTTTTTTCCTTTTTTTCTTTTTTGTTCGATTGGACTACACTGGCTCTCTATCTAAAGTGAATCTAAGCCGTTTCGTCTTGTATGAATCAATTTTCAAATGATCTAAAGCCTAGCTGGAACATGAGATAAACCTTTTGTAAATCATTCTATATCTACTGAAAGGGTGTGGGTTGTGTTAAAGTGGATGCTGTTCAAACACAATTCCCTATCTCTCTCTATCTATTGAAAAATTAACAAAGGTATATGTCTAGGTATATTGTCTTAGACATGCTAAGACGTTAAATATAAGAGATAGAGACAACACGCACATTAATAACGGTGTGTTTCTCTAACCAGCAGCAAGAGGGTTAATATCCCCATATGGTGTACCAGGGGGTTTGATTCAGTGCTCCTGTGGGCCAAAAGGAGAGGGGCGGGTGGGGGCAGGACAGAAGGAAGAGACCGCGGGATATGCACACTCCAAACACCTGCATTTGTTCACTTGCATTTCAGCCTGTAACAGCCATGGGTTACCGTTAAGTCACTGTTGTAACGGTCATTACAACGTCGTATGTGGTAGTTGCCATTGAGACTTTTAAGTTATTTTGGATCAAATCCTCACAGTTCATCGGATCAAATGTTTTATTTTCAATCAGTGGGTGTTGACTGAAAATGCAACACATTTGAGCCGGGGATTTTAAACGTTTCGCCGCTTTTTCGTGGAGATTTATTTTTCAACAAGGTTTTCATTTCT
>NC_079412.1:10934963-10949963 GCF_026213295.1 Gadus chalcogrammus
TAAAGGAGGGAAACTTTGTGTCCCATCGGCCTCTGCTTGTCTTCAGGATTTATCGCGGTTGAAAATGTTTTATTCAGAGGTGTATTTGGGAGTGACAATGCACAAAACAAAAAGCCATAACTTTTTCCATGTCAGCGCGGAGCGTGTCTTAACACATCACGCTCCGCCGAACACAACCCTGATCCCAGCGCCTAGCGCGCAGTTCCACTGACCTGGTGTTCTGGGCCAGGCGGGGGCTGAGGAGGGTGGGGTGCTCTGGGGCGGGGGGGCAGGGGGGGGCGGGGGAGCATTAAGTGCCTTAAACTCAATCATACAGCCAGAGACCCATGAAATATTAACATCTTAAAAGCTAATCTTTTTCTTCTCTAAATGTACTAAGTTTGAGTTATATATTTAATCGCTGACACACATTCTGACTGGAAGTGAGTTTGTCCAGCGAGCGTGGCTTAATTCACCCGGGGGGGGGGGGGGAGAGAAAGAATAACCTCTGCCCGCTCGCTGGCATTCTGGATTAAATACCGATTTAAAAGGCTGCTAACTGGTGTGTGTCCCGCCGACCTCAGAGACGTGTTAAGACCTTGTGAACAAACCCGACCGTGTGTGTTTGTCGCTCCCTCGCCACAGAGCTGCTGGACACGCGTGCGGCCCGGCCCTTCAGCTTCGCCTTCAACACCAGCGACTACCGAATCCTCCTGATGGACCAGGACCAGGGCCGGCTGTACCTGGGCAGCCGGGAGTACCTGGTGGCCCTGGACATGCAGAACGTCAACAAGGAGCCCCTCATAGTAAGTCCGCCCTGCTTGGCTGCTGTGGCACTGCCTCCCAGTGCTGCTGTCTCCGCTTGTTCCATAGTTCTGTTTTCCCTGGGCCGCATGGTCCGCAAGGAGGGACGGTGTGAAGTCTGTGCTCGGTTTAACTGCAGCTGTGCTTCCTCAAACGCAGATCCACTGGCCGGCGTCTGCGAAAAGAAAGGGAGAATGTCAGATGACAGGAAAGGGAAGACAGGTATGATCATGTTTCTGTTGTTTGTTTTTTTCCCCCCTGCCTTTTCATTGATGGGAATCTGTGTGTGTGTGTGTGTGCGCCGTGCGGAGGAAGGAAAGAGCACGTATCCCCCTGTGGTGTTTGACATCCATCCGTCCGTCCCTTTGTTGCAGGGTGAATGTGCCAACTTTGTGCGGTTAATAGAGCCGTGGAACCGCACCCACCTCTACACCTGTGGCACGGGGGCCTACCAGCCCATCTGCACCTTCATCAACCGGGGATGGAGGGCGGAGGTGAACACCCGTTCTGAAACAAAAACCAAAGAAAAGAAACAAAGAGAAAACTGAATGTACATGAGTGGAAGGAGGGCTGTGCCGGCTCTGTCCCCCTTCACTTTTAACGGCCTCCAATCTGGTCCACGGCTTTGTTTACAACCTCCCCGAAGTCCCTGGTGGCGTTCGCAGCCGCCTATTTTTACACGTCCTCTCTGTGGCTAATCTGTTCCTGCAGGACTACCTGTTCAGACTGGTCCCCGGGTATGCGGATTCAGGGAAGGGGAAATGTTCCTACGATCCGAACCAGGAGAACATTGCCGTTCTGATCGGTAAGACCGACGCAGTGCATTGAAGCGTCCATGGCTCTGCACGGGTTCAGCGGGTCAGCGGGGTGGGTTGTCGGTTCCATTCCCACCCTAACCTTTGCCTTTTGTCGTTGTGCTCGCTGTGTCACCTGCAGACGGCAATCTCTACGCAGGGGTCCACATCGACTTCATGAGCACGGATGCTGCTCTGTTCAGAACCATGGGGGGCCGGACAGCAATCAGGACGGAGCAATATGACTCTCGGTGGCTCAACGGTGAGACTTTAGAGGGGGGGGGGGGGGGGTACATGCTTTAAAGGACAAGACTGCTCTGGGTAATCAAACCATTGTAACCTCTCTCCTGGCCTCACCCAAACATCCGTTGCCAATATTATTTTTCAAAAGCATTAATAAATAATTAATTAATTGTGAATTATTAATAAAGGCCCACGCTAACTGCTCGATTCTGCCTTAGAGGATTTAGCGCGCGCCTGCCATGAAGGTTAATAGCGGTAGCACTTCAGTCAAGACCTTTGTTTAACTACTTGTTTGGCGATTCACAGTTTTCTGTCCACCACTCCGTACTGACGCGACTTATTCCAAAAGATTAAAGAGCTATATTGCTATTGATGGATAGGATAGTCTTTTTTGTCCCGAGGGGTGATTTGGTTTGCAAACAGTCAACATAACCAATAAACATCATAAAATACAAATTAAAAAAAAGATTCCAAAATACGAACCATTATATCAGTAACCTATGTCCCTAAGCCAGTAGAGACCGTTACAATGGCTTCATCCCAGACTGGTATGTCCTCTAAGTAACGTGTGACTCAACTGGTTGAGCATGCCTATCGTCACATCTCCCCCCCCCACCACCACAGAGCCGGTGTTCCTGAAGATCCAGCAGATCCCAGACAGCGCAGAGCGGAATGACAACAAGCTGTACTTCTTCTTCCGTGAGAAGAGCCTGGACTCAGTGAGCGGGGCGAGCCCCAGCGTCCTGGCCCGCGTGGGGAGAGTGTGTCTGGTGAGTCCCAACCAACACGCAGGATGTGCTCCCTTTACAACGCTTTGAATCAAAGAACATATCGTTAGCCTCATAGCATAATCGGCTAAGTCATATTTTGGCCAAATTGTGATATCTAACCTAACTCTACTCTACTAACGCTACTGATTCAGTGGCTATATCCTAAGCCAATCAGAGTGTTTTTTACATTCCATGATCACTATCTGCCTAAGTCATCTGTTTCACTGAGGCATTTTTGACGCTCAATTCAGGATGAACCTTAAAATACAACTCAGGCAATTATGCTATGAGGCTAACGATATCATGTCAACGGTGTGGTGTTTTAAAGGTGATTTGTGCAGAAGCGGTCCCATCGCTACCGAGTCCCTACTTAATCATTTAGCAGCCTAAGATACCCCCTAACCACCAGACTATCTCTTCCTAGAACGACGAGGGGGGGCAGAAGTCTCTGGTGAACCGCTGGACCACGTTCCTGAAGGCCCGCCTCATATGCTCGGTGCTGGGGGAGGACGGGGTGGAGACGGCCTTTGATGAACTCAGTAAGACGCTTAATGAATTACACCAGCTCCCATGAAACAGGCCTTCAATGGAATCCGAACCGCATTCCCCGACGGGAGTGCTGCCACTAAGTGATGGATCTCTCTGTCATCCCTCTTCCAGGGGATGTGTTCATTCAGCCAACGCAGGATGAGAAGAACCCAGTGGTGTACGCTCTGTTCACCACCGCTGGGTGAGTCGCTAAGGAGGATTTATGTGGTCTATCTATGGCACACTTTGCCTTCAGTCTCTCTAGTGTGGGATGAGGAAGAGAATACTGGACAAGAATAGACTCGGGCCTCTGAGTATTGCTGTACCTATTTAATATTTTCAGAGGCATGTCCTAGTAATCCCCACACTAATAACAATTCTGTGTGGGTTTGTGGGTGTGTGTGTGTGTGTGTGCATACGTATGTGTGTGTGTGTGTGTGTGTTCTAGCTCTGTGTTCAAGGGCTCAGCAGTCTGTGTGTACTCCATGGCTGACATCCGCAACGTCTTCAACGGACCTTTTGCCCACAAACACGGTCATAACTATCAATGGACAGAATATACCGGAAAGATACCATACCCCCGGCCTGGCACTGTAGGTTTGATTCTATCTACCAATGTATAATGCACAATCAGATACGACTTTAAGGATTTTCCCTGACCCGCTCACATTCTAATAAAATGAATAGTGAATTAAGTGAAGGAGAAAAAACATAAAATATAGAAATTTCACTTTTATAATTTATTTTTCCTAGTGTCCAGGGGGTACTTTTACGCCTGGCATTGACTCATCCAAGGACTTCTCTGACGAGGCGGTGAACTTCATGCGAGCCCACCCCCTCATGTTCAACGCTGTATATCCTATCCATCGTCGCCCCCTAGTGGTGAGGAGCGGTGTAGACTACCGGTACACCGCCATGGTAGTGGACCAGGTAGATGCCGTAGATGGCCGCTATGAGGTGCTGTTTCTGGGGACAGGTGAGTTATAGCGTTTGAGGTTTATTCAATTAAAGTTTTAGTTCAGTTAACTTGATGTATAGGTATAAAGCAGAAGTGGGAAATTTGGCACAATGCAGTATGATAAAAAAAAAGCTTTGTAAATTTGTGTTTTTTTATTTGTGTTTTGTGCTGAATATAATCTCCCCTTTTTACTCTGACAGATCATGGCACTGTCCAAAAGGTCATCGTTCTGCCTAAAGACCCCACTAACCTGGAGGAGCTGACTCTGGAGGAAGTCGAGGTGTTCAGGGTACGTACTTATAAGTCGTCCAAATGAACAGCAGCTTTTGATTTGACGTTAGGCAACATTAAAATGACGTGTTATTTGTTTACAGAACAAGGCGGCCGTGAAGACAATGAAAATATCTTCCAAAAGAGTAAGGAGACACACCCTTGTTTTCCATAACAATGAATCTGTCAAATTGATCTGCATTTTTGAACTTGTACGTATTCTGCGTTCGTCTCCCGTGGCCTAATGCTTTGGTTCCTGTTTGGTTTGCGTCGCCACAGCAACAGCTGTACGTGTCCTCTGACGCCGGGCTGACCCAGGTGTCCCTGCACCGCTGCGGGGTGTACGGCCGGGCCTGCTCCGACTGCTGCCTGGCCCGGGACCCCTACTGCGCCTGGGACGGGGAGACCTGCTCTGCCTTCACCCCCTCCACCAAGAGGTCAGGGTCACACACACACGCACGCACACGCACACACACACATGCCCGCACGCACGCACACTCATTGGGTCTTAATCAAAAGATTGCAATTGTTACAGATTACCTTTTGAAACATTGCATGTGATCAGAGGGATTTTATAATGCAAACAGAAACACAAACAGAATTTTAAACTCTCAATGGAAATGCATGCTATTCACGTGTCCTACCAGCAGGGGGAGATTGTGTGATCGCTGATGATGTGTTGCTTTGCGTTTTCTGAAGGCGAAGCCGAAGGCAGGACGTCAAGCACGGTGATCCGCTGCGACAGTGTCGAGGTTTCAATGCCAAGGGTGACTCAATCATTTGATTAATATTCGTACAGGTTTATTGGCCCCTGAGATCTATTACTGATTCATAACAAAATATAATATTATTATTATCTAATATTAATTAATTAGTCATATGTGTTCACATTCGCTCCATCTCTTCTGCTATGATGTGTAGAGAACCGGCAGAAAGAGATGGTGCAGTTTGGAGTTGAGGGCAGCAGTACATTCCTGGAGTGTGAGCCACGCTCTCCACAGGCCTCCGTCAAATGGCTCTTCCTCCGAGAAGGGAGGAGGAAAGTGGTCAGTCATCCTCCTCCTCTTCCTCCTCCCCCTTCTCCCCTTTCTTCTCCTCCTCCTCCTCCTCCTCCTCCTCCTCATTCCCCTCTCCTCCTCCTCCTCCCCCTCCTCCTCCTCCCCCTCCTCCTCCTCCCCCTCCTCCTCCTCCCCCCCTCCCCCCCTCCCCCCCCCTCCTCCTCCTCCTCATTCTCCTCCCCCCTCTCCTCCTCCTCCTCCCCCCCTCCCCCCCCCCCTCCTCCTCCCCCTCATCCACATTATGTGTGACTCATTTGTTTACTCCACCCTGCAGCTCAGTCGGGCCGGCGGAGTTCTCAAAACCAACAACGGCATCCTCCTGAAGGCGCTGAACCAGTCGGACGCCGGGCAGTACCACTGCCTGGCCACGGAGAACAACTTCAAGCACACGGTGACGCGCATCGCCTTGCGCATCCTGGACCGGGACATCGTGCTGGCGCTGACCTCCCGCGACCCCGACAAGGAGCCCCACGCTCCGCCCAAAAGCCCGCCCCACGCCGCCCACCCGCACGCACCCCCGTCCGCCCCCGCCGCACCCACGCCGTTCCCGCCGGAGATCAGACTGATCCACCAGTACTGCCAGTCCTACTGGGAACAGATGAGCTCAAAGCAGCAGCAGCAGCAGCAGCAGCCGCCGCGGCGGCAGCAGACCCGCAAACGCACCAGCCGCAGGCACACAGAGAGCCAGGAGAAGGGCCTGGGCTAGACACCGGCGGCCGGGACGCTGGAGACCAACTTCCATTGTTACAGTGTCATGCTCCCCCCCCCCCCCCCCCCGACCGACCAGCCGACCACATCCCCTCAACGTGAGACAGGTGGGGATCTCGTGTCATGAGAAAATATAAAGAAATGTAATATATTAGTTGTGAATATAATATATTGATGTTAACCGTTTGGACGGTAATTTTATTGAGAAGGCGTAATGTGAGGTTATCATTGAAAACGACGTTGCATGCTGTGTTCCTCTTCGCCGGTTGAAAGTCCTACTGTCTGTGGTTGTTGTTGTTGATGATGTAGTTGTTGTCGTTGTTTATGATGATGTTGTTCTCGCGGTTGTGTTTTGCATTGTTGAATATCGCTGTCCCTTGGGTGTACTGCTTGTGATGGGTCCAGTTGCAGTTTAACGTGGACATGTGTAGTGACTTTGACTGTCTAGTTTCCTGGTGCCCTGCGCATGTTTGTTGTAGACTTGTATAGCGTACAGTGTTTTTCCAGTTATGCACTTTGACGGTGGTGGTTTTAGAGGGAATGAGGTCTTTTTTGCACATATATGTATGAGATGATATGATGATATTTACAGTATAGGACATTTGTATGAAAATTTAAGGAAATGGGAATGATACTGGCTTAGACCTAACATAAATTGTCATAGATCTGTCACATACTGAATGTTGAAATGATTTAACTGAATGGTATGAGCGATGGCTCGTCTAGATACATTCTCATAACCGGCCACCATCAGCTACAATTTGAGTAACATAAAGCAGGCACCGACAATGTTCAAAATATTTCCTTTATTTTTGAAATGGCATTCAGGCTTGTGATATTATTCATTCAACGGTTTGTTTATATGGGACACCCACCCTGTTTAATCTGAGATTTACTTCACTCTCAATGTTTCAACGCACAAACAAGGGAGATATGACAAACCTGAAAAAAAGAAATCGGTGGACCACGTTGACGCAAACTCACACACACACACACACACACACACACACACACACACACACACACACACACACACACACACACACACACACACACACACACACACAAAGAAACCCTAAACACAACCCTCCTCAATCGTCCCAATCATCGTCGTCATCGTCATCATCGGCACAGTCTCCATCATCCTCATCTGCAAAAACAAGGCACAAACACACACGCGCACACACAAACACACACACGGAGCGTGAGCTTCACAAGTAACCAGGATCACAGGAATCAGGTGTTGCCTTATATATAATATTTACCAGAGGAGTGAATGGTTTTCCTCCTCTTCTGCATGACCATCATCAGCGCTCCCACGATGCCCTCCCCTTCACCCGCCGATGCGGGCGTAGCGGTCTCAGGGTACTCCGTCACCTGCAACGCAAACAACGTTCGAGAATACCTTTAAGTCCGATCCTGTCCCAGGGCGCCTGCAGGCACTTGCATTGTGTGAGCAGTCAGCCCCCATGCTGGTGACTCCCAGTCACCAGCATGTGACTCACAACAAGGAAATTAGATATTGGTCATCATTACATAGGTAAAGACTGGTTTGTTTACATTCTTCAGCTTCCTCCCCAGACGGATCTGGCTGAGCAGGGAGTCACGTCCGTCCGTGACCTCAGGCTCGTGTCCTCCTCCTCCTCCTCCTCCTCCTCCTCCTCCTCCTCCTCCACCTAGCCTGGCCGCTGGACCCCCAGGGAAGGGCGGAGGGGGGGCGTGGAAGTCTTGGTCGTCCTGCAGAGGCTTTGCTGCCGGTGGTGGGGGCGGGGGAGGTGGGCCACCGAGATGAGCGGCTGCCGGGGCGAGGTGGGGGGGGGGGGGTCCCGCGAACGAGTGAGCAGGAGGAGGAGGAGGTGGAGGGGCGGGGCCATGGGACGACATATGGGGAGGCGGCGGCGGGAAATGCTGCTGGTGCGGGGCGTCGAGCTTGGAGGGGGGCGGGGGGTACGCGGGGGACCTGAACTGGGGAGGGGGCGGTGGTGGGTGACCGCCTCCACCGCCGCCCCGGCTGGTGGGCGGCGGTGGAGGCGGTGGACCCCCGTGAGGAGGCGCTGGACCCCCGTGAGGAGGCGCTGGACCCCCGTGAGGAGGGGGCGGCGGTGGGGGGCCCCCCCCGCGCTGGGGGGATTGGCCCGGGACGGGGGGCAGGGGGCCAGAGCGGCGCGTGGGCGGCCGGGTCGGGAAAGAAGAGGAGGGGGAGGAGCCCGGCGGAGGCGGGAGAGGGCCCTGACGGCCATGTTGGGGAGGGGGAGGGGGGCCGGCTGAAAACATAAAAAGAAACAGAGAAATTCAGAAGACATTAAACAATGCATTAAAGGGGCTGAGAACGCCGACCTAGGAGGCTCATGGGTCTGACCTCTGTTGACCTCCATCTTCACGGCCTCCATGCCCCCCGACTGCTGGATGATGTTGAAGATGAGCTCGGAGGTCTCCTCGTCCTTCATCTCCGCCTCGCCGATCCCCGCGCTGGCCAGCAGCTTCACCAGGTCCGGGTCCATGGTGTTGGGGTCCCAGCCCACGTGGCTCACATGGCTGTACAGGGACAGAGAGGCGGAGAGAGTGAGAGAGAGAGAGAGCGAGAGAGAGAGAGAGTGAGAGAGAGAGAGAGAGAGAGAGAGAGAGTGAGAGAGATAGTAAGAGAGAGAGAGAGAGAGAACGAGAGAGAGAGAGAGTGAGAGAGATAGTAAGAGAGAGAGAGAGAGAGAACGAGAGAGAGAGAGAGAGAGAGAGAGAGAGAGAGAGAGAGAGAGAGAGAGAGAGAGAGAGAGAAAGAGAGACACACACAGCACAAAGGTTTTTGATCTATCCAGTTCAAACTTGAATCTCCTCAGTTAAATACAGAGTATTATTCTGGCCTATTGCTGCTCACGTGAAGCCGCTAGGCGCTCCTATGTCGCGCTTGGTGAGTTTGGAGCCCTTGTTTTTTCCTTTCTTCTCCTTCTTCCCTTTCTTGCTGGTGGAGAAGGAGGCGACCGGCCCGGGCATGGAGCGGAAGTGAGAGGACTGAACGTCCTGGTTTTGGATGTCCACCGTAGCCATGGAAAAACCTTTTGTTCAGTGAACATAAGTCAGATCCTAGCGTTGAGGGTTAGCATTGCTAATAAAACCATGCATATAGGAGATGGGGGGGGGGGGATTACCTTTGTTTGTCGGTGGTGGAGGCAAACTTCGGCCTGTTGCGAGTTATAGAAAAAAAGACGGATGTTAGATATTGAAGGATGTTGATTTGGAAATGGAACTATGGCATCCAATGACACTATCTCACCATTGGAAGACTGAGGTTGTTGTGTCTTTTCTGTCATTGCCATGGAGACAGGTACATGATTAATGTCAATAGCCTTTCAGTCAATATTAGTCATTAGTCTTCAATCAAAACATAAGGGTATGTTATGGCTGTGGAGATGTGCCTTTGAGATGCATGTATTTTGCATAGACAAATCAGGCATTAGGTACGACAAAGAGAAGGCAATTATTTAAATGTTGCAAATATTTACTTGACCGACCTCGACGGTTATTTCTTTGGTTAATCTTGTCCTCTACGACACGTTGGAAGATTTCCGCTTCTTGCGTACTGGCAAAGCTGAGCCCCACTTGGCAATCCTGTGTTGCATTCGAATAAAACAGCAGCATGGGGGGGGGGGGGGGGGGGGGGGGCATAGAGTGTGTTATGAATAAGTGAATCATCTGAATCATGGGCATTATGAAAACGCCAAGAGTCAAGATAGGTCCTACATCAGCTGGGAATGTGTGGAAGTACGGCCGAGGACAGCTGTAAACAAACTGCGAGTAGAGCTCCTGCTCCCAGAACTGAACTCCAGCCTGAAACGATGACATCAGACAGGGTTATGCGTTCAGTAGTCGTCCCTGGAGCCAGTGATTAGGCCCTGGCCACACACAAGGTGGACGAACCAGTCCCAGTCCCAGTAGCTACTGTGTTCCTCTGGCTGTGTTTACCTTCAGGTCGAACACGCGTATGAAGTAGGACCTCTGGGGGTTGTCCTTCACGAAGCGGACCACCCCCGTGTGCTGCAGGGTCCACACCGACGGGCTGTGAGGCAGGGCCATGTACAGCTGGACCACCGCGGTGGCCATAGCCTACACACACACGCACGCACACACACGCACACACACACACGCACACGCACACACACACACACACACACAAACACACACATAAATACATACACATACACATGTAAATATACACTCGCAAAGGCATACACGCACAGATGCAAACATACCCTCAAACACACACACACACACACACACACACACACACACACACACACACACACACACACACACAGAGGCAAGCATCTAACCACACACACAAACACACAAACATTGAAAATATGTGAAGTGACTACTTCCATGAGGAAGATTGGTGTTCACTTAATGCACATATAAGTCACTCATATAGTCATGAAACAAAGTAGGGATATAGAAACTACATTTTCAGGCCAGCCTGAACCAACTTGGCTTGGTTTCCTTCAACCAGCTGAAGACTGAACTCACTTCAACTAATTAGAAACTAAAGAGGGCACTTCACCTCTAACTCTGACACCAGAGGAGGAGGAAACTGCTCAACTGCAGCTTCCTCTTGCGGCAGCTTGCTATTCTCATCTAATGACATCACACAGTTTGCAGCCTAGCGTGTCAATGCAATTCACATAAGGAACCCAAAAAGGCCCACGAGTAAGATCTAATGCGACCTTTGGTAGTTCATGTGAACAGAGCAAGGCCTCCTGGCCTGCAGCCACAAGCTGAATAACCTGTAATACTCAACATGCCTTACTCAATACTCATAGTCTTGAGTAGGGCCAATACTAAAGACACACAGAGGAGCGCACCAAACACTGTGGTTAACATACTACCCCCCCCCCCCCCCCCCCCGCCCACCCACCCTTCCGTCCCTCAGTGACAACTTACAGTACACCTTCTTCCCAGGAGTTCCTCCATCTTCCCGTTCTCCTCCAGGGTCAGCAGGGAGCTGTGGGTGCCCTCCCTAGCGCTCCTGGATCCCCGGGTCATGATGGTGCTGTGGCGCAGGGCAGAGACCTTCCCTCCTCTCTCTGTCGCTCTCTACACCTCGGCCTCGCAGTAACTAAGAAGCTGATGCGAGCCAGGGAGTTTTTCCGTGTGTGTGTGCACACGGCAGACAAGAACAGGAAATGGACGACCGCATTTTTCAACCCGTTTCTTTTCTGTCTCTATCTCTCGCTCGCTCGGTCTCTCTTTCTCTCTCTCTCTCTCTCTCTCTCTCTCTCTCTCTCTCTGTGTCTCATGGGCTGAACCCAAATTAGCCTGATACTTCCACTTTTAAAGTGCTGCTCTGACAGTTCAACAGTTTCTGCTTTTTATGAGCAGGACTTGAACAACATCAATTGTTGTCTCTCAATATATCTATTTACCTATATCTATATCTATATGTTTATTTATATTCATTTATTTATATGTATACATGCATGTACTATATACATATCTATACATACACATATATGTATAAATAGCCTTACTTTTCTGATGAATTTCCATGAAATGTGGTGACCCAAGAATTTGAAAACATTCCCAGATAATATATAATACATTTTATTGACTTACAGATCGCATAATTCAAATTAATTTAAAAAGAAACAAGTAAACAACAAAAACCAAATACATTAAAGACACCACCAACACGATTGATTAAGGTCCATAGATTACAAATTGATCAATTCCTTGGGAGGGTTAGTGGGACATTGTTTTTACCGTCCATTGAAAGCACTTTTATTCTGATGGCTCTCCCTGGACATTATATCATTTGACATAAGGTACACATGGTTGTCTTTTATTAAAACCCATTCAGTCGGGCTACCCCAACCTGACACAAAATGGCTCATTTTTTGGGTTTTGGTTTGCAATGCATTGTAGGTTTTTTTACTCGGATGGATAAAAACACAGTTTAGCTTTAGCAGCCTTTTTCTATTTACTTCTTCTGAACTGTGAGACAAATAAATATGAATGTTTCAGTTGTGGTTATCAACATTACCAACACTGACATGATACAGGTTCAATACAATCAGCTTTGAGAGGGTTTCTCTTGACTGTTAAAAGAGGAGACGACATGCTGATCGAGCCTTTACACTGACAGGAAATGTTTAGTGTGTGATTGTGCACTGTGCACACATACAGAGCCTGTCTAACCACAAGCTGCTAGATTAGCCAGGCTAATCCTTGTGACGCATTAACCACAGTGTTAACAATCGTGATACACTTGTTGGACAACAGTTAACGATGATAAAAAATGGAGGGAATGTTTATATGTAGAAACATATGTAGAAAAAGGGTTATGAGTAGAAAAATGTGTTGCCACTCATCACCCGTCATTGCTAGTCAATGTGTTGTTATCTGATTCAGATAATGACAGTTATTTGGCCTTTTTGTTGGGGGAGGGAATGAAATGATTGCAACATGCCACAAGATGAGTCGGATACTCCAAAAACAGCTCCAACTGGAGCTCCATCTAGAGGTCGAAGGTGGCGGCCATATCAAGTAGCACAAGTTTTAATTATGGCAGTGGCTGGTATATTCCAATCTATACACACAATCTGTACCATCTTTGGCAGTTCCATTTCATTGCTTCTACACCCTCACCCCTGATTCACCCCAGAGGAACCAAGGCCATCTCTATAGGGGTTTGCCAGACTCTGTTGCGTTTCGACAGTGTCAACCAACGAGTTAAATGCCAAACTGCAGTGTTAAGATAGTTATGATATGTGTGTTCTCTCTCAATGTGTGTGCTCTCCCCCCCCACCAAGCGTCAATGCCTTTGCGTGGGAGGTAAGAGGATGTGGGGGAAACTCACTGGGTTTCCCCATGATAAGAAAACAGGGCAGACGGAGGGTGGGGGAGGGGGGAAGGTTGGGGGTCCGTTATGGGAAGGTGGCTGGGCGGGGGACCGGGGCAGCTTTGGTCGCCATTCGGTATTGAAGTACTTGTTTTGTCCGAGTCGGCGAGTAACTAGTGACCACCTCCGCTGTGGACGACTCCAGACACCCAGTCAGTGATGATGAAGGTCAGGCTCATTATCATGAGGATGAATCCCAGCGCAGCAAAGCACGCCGCCTGACAGAAGGAGAGCAGAGAGTGAGTCGATGGTAAAGGTGCTTCCAGCAGCAGACGCAGCAGCAGGGAGAGATGCTGAGACGAGTCAACGCAGTTTGAAGCTAAGCATTTGAAAATGCAGCACAGTTTGTTGATATAAACGCAAATGCAAACATTTACTGGGTGTTCCCTGATTAGCTGCCTGAGGATTTTAATCCTTTCTGTCTTTGTGCAAGCAGTGTTTTGTAAAAATGCGACAGCTGGATCATTTCTACGGGGTCCCAAGAGAGCAGTGATCATGTGGTCCTAGTGGGCACTACGGGGATGAAGGGGGGACGGGCTGTACCAGAATCTTTTTCCAGGACAGCAAAGGCTCCTGCTCTTCAGGAATTATCCGGATGTAGAAGATCCCCGGCAGGATGAAGATGAGGCTGGGGGCCGAGGTGGCTCCTGGAGGAGGAGGTGGAGGAGGAGGAGGAGGTAGAGGGGGTGGAATTAAAAAAAGAGAAGCGCAACATGAGAGCTGATGGAGGGCAGCGGTGCAAGAAATCACACAGAACTCGAATAGAGAACACGGTCCAGATCTAAACTAGTACTTGTTTTCTTGTTTTTTTGTAGTAGCGCTGTCAAGTTCTGGTCAGTTGGTCGATTATTGTGTTAGAAAAAACATTAATCACAAAAAAAAATAATATCGGGCTCTGTAGTTGCTGTTATAATAATCGTATGGTTCGATAGACTATAGGAATGTTTTCACAATTTTTAACTCGCCCAACTCGATGACAAATAAGTCGGTAGTGTGGCAGCATTTAGTAAAAAGAAGACAAAAAAGTATATATTTTTTGTTGTCTGTTAGGCTCTTTTTTGACGTTTGTGTTAAAAGACGCTCTGTGGCTCGTCAATATCACTGACGGGATATTTAGGATAACAGATAGAATAGAGTGCACTGTGGCAGGTTAAGTGAATCTAGAGATAATGTAATCATATTTTATTAAAATTTTCAACCGATGGATTGAGTTCTTCAAATTTCAGTCAACCAAGATTTTCTTTGGCTGACTTCAGTCTACAGTCATTTTGTAGGCACTTTTATTTATAAAGTTGACCCCTAATTTTTCCACTAATGGATTCCAGTAATGTAGACATATCAGAGTGAAAGTCAGTTTCAACTGTATGTAAGTATTTTGTACGATTTGAATGCATTAACCGTTGGGATCATTTTGTAGAGTGAGTCATATCCAGTTTCATTGGGTGTCAGTGGGGCTGCAGTGTGGTTTGTATTTTGCATAATGAGTAGAAATATCGCCCCAACAATGTCTCTGTGGAGGAGTGTGGCTACCCCACGGCTCTGAGGCTGGAATACCCCTCTAGTCACATGGGACTCAGGCGGGCCCCTCGATTGGCTGTCTTGAGACGTGACCTTTTGCTTTAGAGTTCTCAGAGACTCAGGTTCAGGCCTGCAGGCCTAACGGAGGGGCAATGTAACCACGTCGACCACTTCAACTAGGTGATGGCGTACCGATGAGGCCGAAGATGTCGCGTATGGAGGGCACCAGGATGACCAGCAGGTTGACGATGACCAGCAGCACCACGGCGATGGCGATGTGCCGCGCCCAGTGGAAGGGCTTGTCCGGGCAGACGATCTGGATGATCGCCCTGCGGATCTGAAGGACGCAATGAATATGCGGTTCATTATGAAATGTACATCGTTCCGTTTTCCCTGGTCGATGCTGCAGGACGCTGTCCTTGCACTAGGGGGTTAATGGAGGGAGGAGCGGGGGGGGGGGTCAGACACACAAATAGAAACA
>NC_079412.1:10954963-10966183 GCF_026213295.1 Gadus chalcogrammus
CTGTTACTGCTCCTGTAACTGCTCCTGTAACTGCTCCAGTTACTGTAACTGCTCCTGCTACTGCTCCTGCTCCTGTTACTGTAACTGCTCCTGTTACTGCTCCTGCTCCTGCTCCTGTAACTGCTCCTGCTCCTGTTACTTCTCCAGTTATTGTTACTGCTCCTGCTACTACTCCTGCTTCTTCTCCTGTTGCTGCTCCTGTTAATGCTCCTGCTACTGCTACTTCTCCTGGTACTGGTCCTGTAACTGTTACTGCTCCTCTTACTGCTAATATTACTACTTATAATAATTGTTATAATATTCATAATAATAACACTAATAACAATAATAACAAATTGTAATACCAAAACCACTTTCATAATAAAGAGGAAGGAGACAAAGTATTAAAGTAACATGGACACAATGGGGCACAAATGAGGAATGATGTACGAATGTTTAGTATCAGATTGGGACTCAAGTGTGCCACAAGAGGGTGTTTGTGAGGTAGTGACCAATAATGTTTAAAAAGAACAGATCGGATCAGTTTCGGTTTGTCGTTGGCTAGATGATGCTTCTTCCCTTTGAGCGTTTTTATCTTATATAGTGAATTAATAAATACATGTAATAAGGGAACCTTACTCGTGTCCATTCATCTTCTGAAGCTCCATGCTGCTTCCTGGTTATCCGATCACTATGGTTACGGGTCTTGGATGTCACAACCTTGGATGGGGAGAAGGAACATGAAACATGACGGTGAACTCAGCAAACTAACTGCTGTCCCTTTAGATACGTGCTGGGGTCTCTTTATGTACTTAGAATAATGCTAGCGTCTCATAAACTAATAGGATCTAGGCTTCACCACATGCTGACCGCAAGGAACTACTGACACACAGACCGTAAAGCGTTAAGTAAATATCGTTGAAGCGTGGAAACTTTCTTGCACCGTCCACATAGCGTGATAAAGCCGTGCTTGGACAAATTTCCTTTCAGACTTTATCAGGCCATATTCTAAACACAACCAACAGAACCAGATAACACTCTATATTGATGCAACAAAGATTTTAGATAGACTCTAGATATTCATCAGGGGTCCAAAATATATATTACAATCACAATAGTTGAATTTTTATCTACATTGGGGACTGTTGTGGCAGGAAATACCAAATGTTTGTATAGGAATTGTTGATCTCCAGTGAATCAAGACAAAGCATGGCATGGAGAAACTCGTGAAGAGTGTGTACTTCTGCCCTCTGCTACCTCTTGGTCCCGAGACAAGCCACTCCTCTTTGTCAGGCTGCCCTCAAGCTTTCATGTCTGACCCCCAGGACAAAACTGTACACTTGTCTGTGTCTGCTCCATTCACATGAAACTGGAATTTCATATTTTCCTACGCCCTTCCCTGAACTGTCCTGAACTGATTTTGTTACAATGTGTCTGTGGCTGGTCTCTCTGCGTGCTGGCCCAGAGATATAAAAACAATAGGCCTCTGTGGTAAAGGGTATCAATTAGTCTAAACACTGGTTTGGCTGGTCTACTGCATCATGGCCTTGGGTCAAGTTGGTCAGAGTAACTTTCTTTAGCAACCGAAATTCCCATGGCCCACAGCCAGGATATAGAACCAGAAAGACCGTCTCAACTGTCGACAATTCTGTAGATATCATGTTGGACTACATAGCTTTTAATATTTTAACAAAAAACAGTGTGTATTAACGATTTAGAATAGATAGAATAGATTGTTGTATAATTTAGAAATTGTAGAAGAACATAGTGGTTAAAAAAAGGTTATAATTTTTGAAATATTGAATTCATGACATACTTTGCTATTGAGTAATCGTGGGGACAAGAATGTTTCAATATAATCCATAAAGGGGATGGTATTTCAGGCCTGAAGAAAAAAAAAGTTCAATATCCTTATATTATTAAACAAATCTTTAAAATAATGTAAAAATCCCTAAAAGCCCTCGCTATTACTGTATATCTTGACCAATTATTCCCATTAGAAACAAGCGATATCTCCGAATGTGAAGCACATGGCACATGATGCAAGAACCACTCCGTATTGACAGTCGGCTTTTCATTTAACACCTACAACACTAAGAGACGCAGTACAACTCACACATTCGCTTACCGCGGTAGACAGAGACGAGGGTGTTTTTCCTTATTAAATCAAAATTGGTTTCATGTTGATAATAAGGGAAAGATAGGTTCAAGTCTCTCTAATTCGGCTACTTGTCAGCCAGACTGCTCGTAAGGTTATCCCCTGGCTGTCGCTCTCTCTGAAGTCTCTTAAGGAAGAGAGTTCAGCTCACAAGGAGGGATGAGAGCTCGGGAAAGGGTCACACCCCTACTGTTAACCCTTTGTACAGCTGCCCCCATACTGTGTCCTCAGATACCTGTCGATAGGGGGGCGGATGGGGGTCTGTTGGGGTGGAGTAGGCTATTTCACACGCTCAAAAACTATAGCGTAAAAGTAGAACATAGTAACGATAGACGATTACCAAACAAAAACACGCCTGGTAAAAAGGTGGAGCTTAGCGGGGAGTATTTTAGGTTTTGTTACAGTATGGGCGGATACTATTGACAGTTTAAATCCTTAAGTCCCTGTGATGTTAATACGCTTAGGAGATAATTGTTTTTTTAAGGTGGCTCGCATCTGAATCTGGGTAAAGCTGTTGACATTGAGCATGCGTAAAAGTTGTCATGTGCAAGTGCGTCGACCCAGAAAGCCAATAGGCCTAAGTGCACATTGCAATGAACACTAAACTGTATAGAATAGTTATTTTTGTATGCCTATATATCTATTTTCGGGATCTCCTTTTTTGTTTGTGTTAATCGTCCATTTTATAATTCTGTCTTTACACTATTGGGACAGTTGAATAAGTAAGTATAGGCCTGAGGTGGAAAGAAACGAATTACATTTAAATTTTTTTGTGAGATTATGACAAATACAATGTATACCTTTGTTACAACCTACCCCACTGCCAGGGTAGGTTGTAACACCTACTGGGGTAGGTTGTAAAAGGTAGACAAAATGCAAAAAAACAATGTTACTCCATTTGATATGCCGTATTTAAACAGGTTTTGAAAATAGATTCACCAAACAAAATACTGAAACATTTTTAGAACAGGGCAACATGTTCTCTGGTAACAACAAATTAAATAAATCCTTAATCTGAATCACAATGGTGACAAATAAAATTGGGCAGAACTGGTGGGCCCAATAGCTGCATAGGACACACTTTACCCACACCTCTTTGGATTTGGAATTTCGAAAGGTTTCCATGCAGAACACACAAAAATCTTCTTCCTCCTCTGACGAGGAGTTCTGAGCTTTCACCATTTTGTTTGCAGTTTTGTTGACCTTCCTCTCCTTTCCTATTTCACCCCCAAAGAGTTTATTTTTGATGTTTTTTCCTTTTCGCCGGTCCTCCTCTTCCAATGCCAGCTTAACTGGTGTATCAGTCAAGATTTCGGAGTATCTTCCGCCTACCCTTGTCTGTTTCTTTTCTTGGGCCTGCTTTCGGAAATGGCCAAATTATTGTTTGACTGAAAGGTCCTACGATGGACCCAGAGCTCGGCATCTCTGGAGGAGGAACAGAGCCTGGAGCAGGTGAGCTTGCAGGTGAGCTGTTTGACTGAAAGGTCCTAAGATGGACCCAGAGCTCGGCATCTCTGGATGAGGAGCAGAGCCTGGCGGCAGGTGAGCAGGTGAGGAGCCTGGTGGCAGGTGAGCAGGTGAGGAGCCTGGCGAAGGTGAGCAGGTGAGGAGCCTTGCGGCAGGAGAGCCTCAGCTGGGTCAGGACGATCTGTGACCTGGGAAAGCGCAAAGTCACAGTCCTGAAAGATGTTCGGATGGTAAGGCCATATGCCTGGGCACTGGAAGCCTGCCTGAATGTTTCTTTGCGTTGCGGCCGTGGGTAGGGCCGGCGTTCCTCACGATCCCTGAAATGTTGTAAACTGTCATTGGTTCGCCTGGATTCATCCGCAACAGTCATCACGGGCCGCATTCACCATTTTCTTAAATGTACCAAAGACACTGCGATCAAGTAGCTGGAGCTTATGGGCACGTATGCGACTGATACTAACGTGCCTCCTCACCCGACGTCATGGCTCCAACCTGCCTGCCCCCCCGGCGTGCTACCTCTCGGGATGGTGCCTGCACAGTTGTGACGCCTGTCTCGTCTATGTTCCAAATGTCTGAACCATCGAAGCGGCTCTTTTCTATTGCCACCCCCAGGCGACTGAAGAAGAGCTCGACATTTGTCTTGTTGAAGGAGGTGGCCCTTGAAAGGCTTGTTGCCTGTGGACACCAGAATAATAGAATAGAATAGAATAATCTTTATGTCATTGTACAAGACAATGACATTTTGTTTGGAGCAGTCCTCCTCTAGTTGCCCAGTTCTATAAAAAAAAAAAAAAAACATTATCAAAAGTATCAGCAATATATAAATAAATAATAATAAATAAATAAAATATATATCTAAAAAAAAAGTTTTAAAAAGTCCAGAACACCATCAAATACTTGGTGGCAGTTGCATCATGTGGGCTCATCATGTTCATTTCGCCCGCATACGGAGGAAGATGCAAGATAAATTCATAACATCAGATTCAGGTTTTCTGGATTGCCTACGCCCAGGTGAGAAGTTATGGCAGACAGGGGGTTTGTCATCCAAGACCTCCTGTATGAAAGGAAAATGAAGCTCACCCTGTCAGCGTTCACCACAGGACGCATCGCAAACGTATGTGACCACGTTGAACGTGTCAAACGTAGACTAAAAAACTATAGAATTATTTCTCAAACAGTCCCGATTAATCTGGCCCCTAAATTTGATAAGATCCTGAGAGTTTGTGCAGCAATATGTAACCTACGTGGTGACATAATTAATGACCCAGAATATCGTTAAGCCTTCAATGCAGTGGTCTCTTCAGTGTATTTTACACACACACACACACACACACACACACACACACACACACACACACACACACACACACACACACACACACACACACACACACACACACACACACACACACACACACACACACACACACACACACACACACACACACACACACACACGTAGACACGGTTAAAGAACGCATTTATTCCAGATGGCAGTTACAAAATTCAGGCTGGTTTTTGCATCCTGTCATATCACCATGGCTGTAGCCCCTCCCTGTTCCTGTTGAGTCAGAGCACCGGCAGCCACGCGTGGAACACTGCCGCTGGAGGAATCCATCGGTCTTTGTTAAATATCAAGGCACAGAGGCAATTTATCCGGGCTAAGCCGGATCTGTGGAGCCTACAAGGAATAGGCTATAAAACCCCCTAAAACACTGGAAGTAGCACTGAAGGGTGTTTGTTGGTGTAGGTTATTTGGAAATATTTTATTTTAGATTGGCCTGAACCTTACACTCCAGTGTCAATCAAACTGTTCATTATTAAGTAAAATATGTTTTATTTTTCTTGTTCTAAAAGTCTCCTTTGTGAGGTGAAGGAAATAATCATTTTCGTGCGAGGGCTTTTTTATGCCTAAATTTTAATTTATATTTAAACCTTGTTTGTTCAATCCCACAGCACTGTACTTTTTACATATTCTACACCAAAAACCAATAACCCTTACTTCCTGCGACATTTCTGTAACTGCTTCGCTACGTCTGTGTCACCATTAATTCTAGTTTATGCTGTGATAAATACTTGAAATTTAGGTTAAGGAAGATTGATCCAATTTGCATTATTTTCAACAACATCTGTGTACTAGTGGTTCAGAGGATGTCCCTGTTTATATCTGATGGGCCAATTACACTTCGTAACAGACAAGCATACAGCATCATCATGAATGGAAGTAGACAGAGCTTATATGGGCCTGAAAGTATACCAATAACAGCTAGTATTCTCAGACAAGCAGTATACAGCATCATCATGAATGGAAGTAGACGGAGCTTATATGGGCCTGAAAGTATACCAATAACAGCTATTATGCTCTAATTTTTTAAAGGCGTATCTCCAATAATTGCGACATACCATCATAATGGTTTAAGCCGTAAAAGCAATGCCTACGTTAACAGCACCACCCAATGGGCACAACTGCTCATTACAGCTATTAATGTCAATTCAATTGCATGTCAAAAGTAACGTAACTGCATAGTTACTGTATTCTTGCTGTATTTGGCATTTGGTATTTAGTTTATAGTATTTACGTAACCAACTGAGGAATTAATTATTATGAGTGCTTCCTCAAATGTATGGCCACTCTCATGTTCCAATGCAATAATAAGGACAAAAGTCTAGGAAAAAAACTTTATAAATGTCTTTATTTGCTAGTTTTTTTTTTGTCTTCATTCAAAAACACAACGATATAAAAAGGCTTAATTCCATACACACTTCTTTGTTCTACTGGTCCTTATGTTCCTCTGTTCATTAAAGAAGACACACTACTTCCCCATGTCAACCCACGCAAAGAAGTTACATCGAGCTTCGGGATTGGAGGCATGTCCCTGTGGTCGGGCACAAACGAAAAACTGTCTGCCCAAATTAGGTCCTTCCTTCTTGACGGTGCGCAGTACACTAGTCTCTCTGTGGACCTTGCACGGGGGGGCTGGCGGAGGCCCATGAAGAACGGACTTCCAGAACCCCAGCGAAGCTCCCTTTGGCCCTTTAGGAGCCACTGTGGATTCTGCAATCCGCTGTTCGGCCTTGGTTTCTCTCAGCGTCTCTCCGGTACTCTCCTCTAGAGGGCGGCTGGAGGTGTGCATCGTGGAGGAGTCACAGACACCGTTGACCACTTTGGTGTGGTTGAGTTGGACCATTTGTGATTTTTGTGATCGGGGAAGTGGGTTTGGGTCAGCCGCGCTGGATGCTTCTGATGCCTTCAGAATCGGAGCTCCACCCGAAGCCTTGGGTTTGAAGAAGGCGAGCAGGCTGCCCTGTGGGGGTGGCAGCTTGGCTGAGGTCTTGGTCACGTTGCTCTTCTTCCGTTTCGGGGTCCCAGACCCCGGTGCCAAAGGCCTTTTCTTTCCCAAACCGCTCTCCGCTGCTCCTAGCGGCTTTAAATTCTCCCGCTTCTCCCCGGCCTCCTGAGAACTGGGTAGCGAATCCCTGGACTCAGTTCTCATGGACTTCGGGTCCACCTTCACCAGAAAGTGAGAGAGTTTCTGCTGCTTGCCTGCAAACTCTGGCAGGTAGCGGGTGCAGAGAGCAGGAAGTTTGGGGCTGGCCAAAAGTGTGCAGCAGAGTTTCGCCCACACGGGGCAGTGGTCTGAGCCTTCCACCTCTGGCAGGATGTCCGCTGCTGTAAACTGCTCTTTGGCCAGCTGGACGTCGGCGAATATATAGTCAATGCGAGTGCCGTAATTGGTCTGCCGGGCCCCGGTGAGCGTGTTCCAACAGGTGAAGGCATGTGTGCGCTCCGGATGGAAATAGCGGAAGGTATCGATGAATTTCCCGCCGTTGTTGAGGACGTCATCTGTGGACGATCCCTCGTTCTCTCTCCCCGACTCGCTTTTACTTTCAGCCCTTAAAAAAACGTTCAGCCATTTTCTTCCAGGGTGCTCATCAAAGTTATCCTGGATGACAAAAAAAACTGGGTAAAATCAATAGGAATTGGGCAGTTTTATTTCTTACACATCAATGCGAGCTTCGGGAAATCTTCGAGGTAACAATCGTCCACAATTCTAGTTCGTCACTTACAAGGTCACTGGGGTCACAGTGGTCAATGGTTCTGTGAGATGTGTTCACGTCTCCTAAGATGATGACATGGCTGCAGGTAAGGTAAAGAAAGAAAAGATGACCTTTAGTTTGAGCTTCACAAGTGAAAACACAGATACTAATGACAAGCCTAGAATGTCACCTTCCAGCCTTCAATATGGCTTCAGCCCGACTCTGAAGCAACTTGTAGAACTGCAATTTGAACTGTTTACGTTCCGGCTTCTCAGGATCAGCACGTGGGCAGTAAACATTCACTACAGTAACCTTCTGTATCTGGTTTTTGCACCTGGGAAAAGAAGATAGAGAATATAATTAGAGATAGAGAGAAATGCAATCAAAGATTCCTTTTCTTTTTAGCTTTCACCACAAATGTGCTGAGGCAACCCTCCAAGAGCACATAGGCATATCTCACATGTATTGATGCTGTGTAATAACAGCTCGTCCTTCATTATCCAGAAGTTGCAACTCGTCATCACAGAACTCCATAGGGTCCCCGTAACATCCAACGGCCCCTTCATGGTTAGTCAGCAAACCAGTGAGACCTTCCTCAGCAGCAAACGGAGCAACAGAGTCTTTGCAGTAAGTAGCAACCCCTGTACACATGAACGTATAATTCACGATTATTATTTTTTACTACCAGTTACATGCAGCTGGATGGTGGTCATTTGTGGCAAATGTGTTTAAATGTTATTAACCTGAATAGCCACTGCGCCCACGACTGAAGCTGAAATAAGAGTTGTAGCCCTCAACAACAGCGGTTCTTTCATCAAGCAGGTCTCCTGTGCAGAGTTATTTTAAGAGACAGTAAGAGGCAGACGGTATTTATTTTGGCATGGACTACTGTCACGTTGTTGGCCTTCCATCTTCAACTTACTTGTCACTTTAGTTTCTTGCAGACAGATTATATCTGCGTTCAATGATTGGAGGGCTTTCTTGATCCCGCCTTTGTAAGCTCGTATCCCATTGATATTCCAAGTGACGAGCTTCATTGTGCATCAAGTACAGTAATAACGTTTACATGTTACCGTTAAGTTCTTTATAATACACCAACGCTCAACTCCGTCCAGGTGCAAACAGTACACGGAAGTAAACAGGAAGTCCTGACAAGCACGAGCGGAAATCCAATACGTGAACGATATTATAAAGTATTATACATACCTAAATATCATATTTATACGAAAACAAAAATATTCAAATCACAGGTTTAGAATGTTTAAATTCCTATAAATCGCGTTGGTGAAAACCCGGAAAAATTCAAAGAGATTCCCATGAAGTGTCCCGGTGCCGTTGCTAGAGGGAGCAGTAGCTCGGTTTCCGCGCGCTTTGACGCTCGAGCCCACCGGGGAACGGAGAACCGGGTGAGAACGAGAGACGCCTTGTTCTGGACTGGCCTGGTTTAGGCGCCGATGCTCGGGGGTCGTAACAGATTGACATTTCGTTTAACAAACACAACTCGCGGCATATTTCTGTGCGAGTGGATACGGTAGCTCCCCGGAACACGATCTACTGGTGAGTAGCCAACGGAGCTAATTGTGACCGTCGGGATTAGCTTGCTTAACTGGATCCGGTGTTTCCAGGCGAGCTAACGCGTGAATAAACCATCTCGTCAGCGAATCATTGTTGTGTGTTATGTTGATCTGGACAACGGAGATGTAAGCCATCCATTGGACAGAGCATACCTAGAGTGTTTTGCTAAAATGGCTTCGGTGTATACTTTACTGGAGGCCAGAGATGTTCATGCTAGTACCCAGATGGTGTTTTAATAGCGCCGTTGTGGTGCTGGTTCGGACAGTCCGGTGTGTGTCCATCGTCGGTCAATGGGCGATCAGACAACGGGACTACGACCCCACCCCAGTCAGTGTAGTCGTGTGTGTCAAACTGTTTTTTTGCTCTTTGATAAAAAAAAAAAAAGGTTAACTATTTATTACTAGTGCTCAAACCGCTGTCTGCGAGGCACCTGCACATTAACACATCATTCAGTGCTAGCTAAGTATCCGCATTCTCTTTTACGTACGCTGGCAATTTATTTTATTTCAGATTAGGACATGCATCGACAAGTGACGTGCTTCTTCGCAACGGTTGATTTATTCAATGAGTATATTTTATTTAACGCCGTGGCCTTGAGAGCGAACCATTTGATCTTGCAGCTTCTGGGGACATGTGCAGTCCTGCTGCGGATAATGGTGCTCTGCTGCGATCCTGGACTAGCTATCAGGGTGGGAATGTGTATACTGCAGTTCACCTAAAGTCCTCTCTTTCTTCTCTGACACCCCCAGCGTGTCGTGATGAAAGCTACGTATTGAAGAGATCAATACAACCTTGGATCGACCAGAGGCTGGCCAGAAGAGAGAGATGCTGGAGGCTGACGTGGAGTCCTCGGGTACAGAGTTGGCTCTAGAGCTGCAGGCTGAAATGGAGATGGGGAGCGGGGATCTGAATGCGGAGGTGCTGCGGCTCTCCCTGGAGCTCCAGGAGGCCACAGATCAGAAGCTGCAGGCGGCCCGCTATGGCCTGGTGGTGCTGGAGGAAAGCTCTGCCCTAAAGACCAAGCACAGGCAGCTGGAGGAAGAGCATGAGGCACTCAGACAGGAGCTACAGCAGCTCAAAGAGGTAGGATGAGTCAGACTCGGCCATTACACCCCATATATTATATTTAATACGTTTGTTGTAATGAACTTAATTATTTATTAAAGACTCAAATGGCTACGGAGAGAACTCATGTTTCAGCATTCCGTAATCAATATGTGTTATGTTGAATTGAGAATCTTTGGAATTTACACTGGTGGTTTGTCTTTTAGGATTTACTTATTTACTAAATAGATACTGTACTAAACTATGCATTTTTTCACAATTGCATAGCTTACATTATCATTAAATTCCTTGATTATATCTGCCTATTACCCGCTTATTATAAGTTACAAATACTTCTATGAAATAAGTAATACTAAGGACCATAATGCTGCGACTAGTATAAGCAAGTTTAATATCAATCTCCTGTTCTACATGACTCTTCAAATCATGTATTCCATTTGGAGACACACAAGGGACTTGCAATTGAAGATGAGAATAATCAAAACGTATAAAAAATGAAACATGATCTTTGTTTTCTAAAACAAGCACAAGTCAGTGCAGGACACACGCCGGATTCATAGTAAGGTTTAGTTGTTCGGTTGTTTTCAGTGCTCATGAGGTCAACATCCCGACAATAGCATGTGATATCTAGTCACTGGAGATGGGCTTGCATGTTTGTCAAAACAGAAGAATGCTCTTCTTTTTATTGTATTGTAATGGAAAATTTTTATCAAAACAACCACATGCATAGATGATGTGACGACCAAGAGTTGTATCCGAGTAGGGATATTCCATTGAATTGTTTTTCTCCTTACTGTGTGACTATGGTTCAATCCTTGAAATATAAAGGTATTTCACACATGAACACATGCGACACACAACCGCAGATAAGCAGTATCAGACGTGTTCACACATACTGGAGATACTCTGTATACTTTGGGCGAGGGGGGGCGCCTGAG
>NC_079412.1:10966283-10988783 GCF_026213295.1 Gadus chalcogrammus
TCAAGACAGCCTGTGTCTCTCCTCTCTCTTGTTCTGTCTCTCTCTCTACGCTTAGCAACTCCAACTGCGTCAACAGGCATGAATGTGCTTTACCAGCATATGTATTCTCCACTTTTGTGGTCATAGATATCTCCAGAAGGTCCAAATGTTGAACTTTGGAAGGTGGTTGCTCAGTTAGCATTTCAGATGCTAAAGGCAGCTGTGTGTTAGGTGTGGATGGAACATCTGGAACACCGGCGTTGTTCAAGCTCTCCAATGGTGCCGTCTGTAAGGTTTCCTCCTCCGTCTCACAGAATCTCCACTTGCCTTCAACGTTGTCCGGGGTGATCTCATTTCGGGGGCTACTTTCAGATGTGCACTCATCTGATTCTGAATCTAAATGCTTTACTTTTTCATCAAACAAGTCTATCTCTCCTCTGGAAAACGTTTGTGCTAGCTTGACCTTTCCATCTCCCAAGGTCAACATCTCTACTTCCTCATCCTCACTACTAAGATGGCTGCTGGCCTCCATAATAGGGGACTGAGTAACAGTGAATGGTATAAGTTTATCGAGGGCAAAGCTGTCTTTGCCCTGCTCCTCATCTGCTGCCAGAGAGCTGGTGCTGGAGCTCGGTGTGTGAGGCTGAAAGGGGGTCGGATCGTTCTGCAGTGCGGACCAGCTGATGGCTTCTACTAAACGCTCTGAAATCTGGTTGACCGATTCACAGGGGACTGAAGGTAGGGAGGGTGACTCACTGGACTGAGGTGCAGTGTGAACTGGAGATAGAACATGTAATGGTTGGTCAGTTGTGTTACGACAAGACATATAAGGTGATTGGTGGGGCATACTGGCTTCATCGCACTGTGCATCGTCAAGAGATTGGAGCTCTTGGTTCGGTGACCGTGGGGCACCAAATGTGTCATCGGCAGTCTGGGAAAACATGATAAAATAATGTTAAGATCCAAGACAGGGTAATGGTAACATTTCCAAAAACATTACGATTACACACAGACTGGCAAAAAAACATTTTAATGCAGAAATGCTTTTCTTTGGAGTACATGCTGACATAGTGAAACTGAGAGTGAATACGAACAAGGCAATACAAACAGGAAAATTGTTGCAGGACTATAATAAAAAAATCTTTGAATTGCTAGCTAGCAAATGCCTTCAAACATTTGTTTTCCAAATATTGCACTTGTAATGTGAATTCATACCCAAAAGGAAATAGTGAAGACGATTAAGTTTAAGATTGACTGTAACTTCCCCAGTTTTGAAATTCAGCTTTTCCCAGTATCTACAATTTACGTGTGTCAAGAAAATATGTTTGAATTAGCTGTGAACATGCTCCCTGACATGTGGTAATCA
The DNA here is from genome assembly GCF_026213295.1 of Gadus chalcogrammus. Classification (NCBI taxonomy): domain Eukaryota; kingdom Metazoa; phylum Chordata; class Actinopteri; order Gadiformes; family Gadidae; genus Gadus; species Gadus chalcogrammus. Next base: position 10,967,629 of record NC_079412.1, read on the forward strand.
GCTGGTTAACAGCTGGTTCCCTCAATGTAATTTGGAATCGAAACTCACACCACAGCTATCAGCACTTTCATATCCTCAGTTTTGGATAATTCCACCCCATCATAATTTCTCACATTTTTTATGCACAACACACAATATGTACAATATGTACATGCAAGCTAGAGGTTGAGCTCTGAGGAATTCATACATATCCATACATTACATATAACAATTCATTAAGCACCTATGAGTTTCATGAGCCAATAGATTCATAATTCATGATTGATAGATTCATGATTAATGATTAATATCTTTATGATTCAGTTAGTGGTCAGTGGGCAAACAACTTTTTCAGGAACATATTTGACACTATATGGTAACCATGTAGCACATTCAAATAAACCAACATTAACATTATATTGCATCAAATTACATTAATATTAACAAGAACTCAGGGAACACTAAGTAAAGTTATTGAGTTCCATACTGATACAATACAATGAAAAACAACCACAATGCACCATGAACATACCACTGAGTACAATGAATCAAAAGGGGTGCTACATCGTGACTGCTAGCGTGAATACATTCACACCCTAGCAGTGACGATGGACTACGAGGCTCCCATGCTGTAACGGCTAACAGTAAGATATTACCTAAACCGCTGCAGAAGCTTCTATGAGCTGTGGACAATACAAAGAGTTAAGGAAATGGACATTGGTTAGTTCCATGAAATGTACTGTGAATGAAGGACCGAATGAATGACCTACTGTACCTGGTCTGCTGAATTCAAGTAGGATGGGATTGTATCAACAACTGCATGCAAATCCAGATCATTCAGAATGTATCCCTCCATTATACGTTGTTGGCAAGCGCGTTGCATATAACATAAAGAGCTAATCTTGACTTTTCCAGGTAAAGATTTGTTCAAAGAAAAATGGCATCATTTGGTGCACCTGGATGCCTGGATGTTGTTATGATGAATAGTTTTGAAAGGTTTGTGTTCTTTTCTTACCTCTAAATCGATCTCTGGATGAATGATAACTGGGCAAACAGGTTTAGGCCCGACATGCTGTGGTTGGGAGGAGGTGCTCAGGTCCTCTGCAAATACGATAAGCACAACAAATAGCTTCAAATTAATGGATCTTTATATCTACATTGATTATACACCGTACCACCCTTAATGGTATTACAACATTGTGCATGTATATGTAATGATACTTGTTATGATGGCTATGGTGACTATGTAGCATGCATATTGCATTCATTATTGTAATGCTATTTGGTAAGCATTATCACATGAGAGGGAGTGCTGTTGTACTGAATATCAACATGGATCTGATTTGGTCGTAGGTACGAGGCCGTAGGCCGAGTGCCGAAGATAATCTCAGCCGTGCTGATATTCAGCACGACCTTGAGTGTGATATTGCTTTTAAACAAAACTTATATTAGTTAACAGTAATAGTTAACATCTATTAGTTAACAGTCAATTAGTTAACAGAGTTCTGTTAATGGCACACAGAGGATCATTCTCCTTTTGTCTATTAGTTAACAGTAATAAGCAACAACAGATATGATTTGTTTGTTTATTTCATGATTTATTTGGATCCGCCAACACAAATAGATCCACAACTGTGATGGGACTGAACTGTTGCCAAGCAACACATAAACATACTAGCAATCTAAGATACATAAAGACCGTCAATGTAACGGTTATAAGAACGCCTCTAAAGCGGAGTGATACATGTATGGTTAAAAGTCCCAGTGCTGTTATACTCTATATCAGCACTCATGGAATGCCTTGAGTGAATACTCATGGAATGTTCCAACCAAATTAATTGGTCAGAACTAACTGTTGTATAACATTAAATTAATTTGATTTAGTCATTTTATATTCATATAATTACATTTAATCTGCAATATACCTTCATCCATATGTTGTCCATCGTTGTCCATACTGAAAAAAAATAGAATATATGGTTATCAGAATACACATAAAAAAATAACGTGTTAACAAAGTGCTAAACCCAATGTATCTGTTTGTTAACTTATATTATTCTTGAAAATACAGAGGTCTGTGAAGGATCATGATAATTATTCTGTTTATTTGCTTTGCTTTGATGTCACAAGTTATTAGCCTTGTTTTACAATCTCAAGTTATGTTGTGATAAAGTAGCATTGTCGTTACCAATCGAGCTCATAACCTCCTATTTATCCCAAGACAATAGGAATATTATGTATGAATATTACATCCCGGGCCTTCTGTACAGGTATGGTGGTGTACTTTGCAGATTTCAGCATGTCTTTCAGCACCAACAGCCACTCTGTGGTCTACAGGCATATGGTTCGTAGGCTTCAACCCAGGCATTCTGATCACTGGGGGCGCTGTGGGATATGAGGTAGATGTGAATGGAGGACTTTATTCATACATGTCGATTTGGTACAGAGTGGAAGAAGTAGCGATGTAGTTTTGTAAAATATACCATTACATATTTTCTAAAGTAAATATACTTCAGCGATTTCGCTCTTGTCTTTGTGAAAAGTGAATCTAAATTCATATTGCTTTCGGCTAAATAGGTCAAATGCTAAAAGTCAAGTACCGGACTGATCATTCTTTTTTATCAACCTTATTCCCCAAGTCTGAATTTTCCATGTGGGGATTTGAAGTGCAGTCTGAAGCCTGACTCCCCCAGCACTTACAATTGAAGTTCATAATAAAGATGTATAGATTTGTAATTGTAATTGAAGGCTCAGTAGAGTACAGTATATAGAATATTTACATAAACGCTTATCGTTTTCAGTTTTCTTTTGATATTGAAAGTAATTTCCATCTCTTCAGTATATTGATGATACAGCAAAGGCAAAAGCAAAGATGTGACGAGAACGAGATACACAAATAGAAAGCTAAATATCCCTCTTGATGCGCCCTAAATATACAAAACACTTGTTTACATAGTGACATGCATTTCCTTCTCATAAAAGGTATACTGAAGAGAGTGTATTACTATAAAAAATCAAATCCATGTAGGATTGTTTGATTTTGGTTGACTCCGCCGGTATGCCAACACATGACACGAGATCAGTCGTATTCTTAACCCTTTCCACACCCTGACCTTCTGCAGAAGATAGGTCATGTAATTTTAACCGATACCCTCTTTCTGTTCACTTGCTAGTTGCTACACTAGCAGGATTTTCCATGCTCTCTCATTGTCTCATACTAGTTTGGTGTGAGTGCTACAATTGTAATGAAGCATTTTAATGTACCCTTGTAGAGATACATGCAGAACACACAGTTCTGTGTGTAGATTAGGCCAGTTGAAACTGCAGTTGCCAGAAGTCCCTTTATCAAGGGAACTGGTAGTAAAGGTCAAAGGTAAGACTTATCGCAGGCAAACGTCAAGTAGGAAAACGACACCTGCCCTTTGCCTATTTTGATCGCTGCCACACACCACTGGCATAGGGGTTGTGTACCATGTTCAACTCACCCCCATTCTTTTGAAAGCCTCATAGCTTCGATGTTTATACAATTTGCCAGCTGCACACCGTCAACACATGTGGATATTGAAGTTACTTTGTACAGTTGAAAACTTACGATCAACATCAGTTCAGGCCTTGGCAATTGGATAATGACTAGATCCCTGGAGCTATTCAGTTAGCTAAATCCAACGTTCAGTAATCATGGTCCAAATTAGACTAACACTGCATCGCCAAATTTGGTCGGTTTCCTGAGCTTATGAGATTATTTTATCCATTTAAGTAAATACATCATACAAGAAGCCTACAGCAGAGGCGTATATTAGGGAGATTTTGGTATCCAGTTATGTTAAATGTTAAGTGTTTATTTTACTAACTTAAAACAACCTTGATGTGTGTAGCCAGGACAGCTTCAAAGCATTAGAAACAGGTTTTCCTTCTACTTTTCCTGACCTTGGAATAAAAGTCGGCCATGATATTTACCTGTAAAACTTAGAGGCTTTCAGGATCCCTCGTAATTCTTGTTTTGTGTCAGTGTTTACTGGAGTTAAATTATCTTCGTAAGACACTAAGAGGGTAACCACATAATTCAACTGTGAGTTGTTGGCCCAGAAGTCCCCATCAGAGGTTTCATAGCGAACAACAAACTCAATGCTGGAACCATGGGTGTCATAAGGTGAGGCGAAGGACAACTTGAAACAGAACGCATCAGTCTCTCCATCACTTGACTCCTGGATATATTCAGCTGGATGATCGAAGTAGGTGGCCCAGTGGTCCATGGTGGACCTGATGTACACCGCTTTATGGTAGGAGATGTTGAGCACTCGTACGATCCCACTGAAGGCAAGGGGTTCGTTCTCTATGGGGGACAGCATTTCAACTTCCACCTTGTGTGTTTGAACAGCCTCTGCCAGGGCACTTCTCGTTGCCACGTGGAATTCTGTGTGTATGCGGTAGGTGGGCTCTCTTGCATGTGCAGCCTCCGCTTCATACCTTGGGTCCTCTTCTTCATCAGAATCGAAGGCAACAAATTCCCTTACATCGACCAGATCCCCACCTGTTGTGTCAGCGAACGCTACCCTTCTCCTGGCTGCAGGCAGAGACAACTGTATACGCATATACTCGTCCGCCTCATCAAATATCGATTGGCCGCGCTTCCTTGGGATAGGAGAGCATCTCGGGATGAAATTAACTTCCTCGCTGCCATCGTCTTCGTCGTCATCCTCCTCCTCATCATCATCATCCGCTGGACACGTAGTGCTACTGTCTCCATCTTCGGCAGATTTACCTGCTTTCACAGTGGTGAAAAGACCATCTTCACTTGGAATAGTTAAGAACGACATTCTGCATTCGTTATAGGCCCTTTATGGCAATGAAATAGCACCGCTGCATTAATGTCTCCGACAACTATAAAATGAATGACATTGGTTCAGCGACGTCCATGCATCCAGACGTCTGGAAACGGGTGCTGGTGGTAATGTTAATCATGGATGCCCCCCCCCCTGGTATAAACTACTATAACTTGTATTGCGCAGTTGCATGTTGCATGCCTGCCGTGGCAGGGAAGGGAGCGACCTAATTTTAGCAGTGACCCACCGTCACTTCATGCCCCAAATGTGTCGTTTAGCTTGGTATAATCCTTCGACACGCTGAGTTTTGTTTGGTTCGTACACGCCCACTCTGATTCCACTCACAAAGCATGTGTATGCCGACGATGTATTAAAATGAGCATACATCTTCAAGGTCCAAATCGGCAACGCTTGGAAACCATATAGGTCGTTAAAGTTCACTAGGGCGTCCCGTGTGGAGAATTATTATACCTCCTCAGCATGCATCTAGGGCTACAAGTTACTAAGTTAATAAATGGCTGATAATAAAATAATAGACTGATATCCGTCATTTATTTATTTCCAATCGCCCTTGAAATAATATCTAAGTCCTGGAAAATGTGCCCATACTAGCCTACATAGAGCATCACCTGCCGATCTGTCAGTTACATTTTGGAAAACGGACCCGATGGCTGTGTCGATGACGTTTAAAACGATATCGTTATAACTATGAATTAGTAACTTTCTGTGAAAGTTAATTATATGTATCATTAACCCCGTCGAAATAGCTCTGTAATCCTTTAAAGAATTAAAAGTACTGGTGGACGCTACAGCAGCGCTGCTCTGATTGGCTGATAGAAGTAATGTAAACAACCCCCTCTTGCTGATTGGCTGGAAGGTTTTAGCGCGGTGCGCTGCAGCCAATCAAAGAAATGTTTTTCTGTCACGTCGACGAACGGTGGTAGTAAAGAGGAGGAAGAAGGGAAATATAAACTAATGCGAAGAGTTTATATTTAATCTCCAACATCTATGCATACCTTGGATATAATTGGACGTTATGCTAAGTATTCCTTGATTTTTTAAGAATATTATCATTCGTATTTTTTATGGTGCAAGAAGTGGTCAACGTGAGCTGCTACCGTTAGCCAGTTGTAACAACATTAGCCGAAGCTAGCACGTTCGCATGCAAGGCCGCGGACCAAAGGAGATGACTGCTTCCTGTACCATCTTTGTGAAACATTTCCTTTGGAAGGTCTGATTCACATTTTATTTTATAAGGCGAGTAAGTGTTAACCGTATTCTATTTTAGAAACGTCCCTTTTAGTCCAGCTAGCAGGGGACGTAGCTAGTTGAAGATATAACCAGCAAACATGAGTGAGTCGGTGGGGTGCAAGCAAGCACCAACAAAACGATGCGCGCCACCCGAAGATGAGAGTTGCCCTACCCCCTTCAAGCTTCCCAAAGTAACCGACGCATCAAACGAAAAACCATCAACTTCACAAAGTTGCACGAGCAAGGAAGTCGAACGCAAAGAAACTACCGCTAATGGTGCGATTACGGTAGGCCAAGGGGAACCTTCTTCTGCAAAACCCGACCAGACGGAAACACACGCGAGCGGTACCGTTGAAGCACATTCGTCGGATCTCCCGGGTACCATAAATGCACGAGGAGATGGTGGAGGACATGAGTGTCCTCCATCAACTTCCACGGACCAATCAGATGATTCAGCAGCTATCGCGGCTGCTGAGGCACTAGCCAGTCTAACTGCAGGAGCTGGAGAGGATAGTAAAAAAACCTCTTCATCATCCAATAAAGTGAAACGGGATGAAAGGGAGAGTAAAGTCAAACTTGGGGTTCGGGACTCCTTAAAGCAATCCTTAAAGACGCTGGCAGCTGCAGCAGACAGCTCCACCTCTGTGCACAGTGTGGCCAGAGGGGATGTGGAAGACATCCCAGATACAGAAGAGGAAGACCCCGGCACGACACCGGCCTCCTCCTCCACGCCAAGCTCCTCTCTCCCCCGACAATGAGGACGATGAAGAAGATGGCGAGTGCGCCATAGTCTCCGTCAAGATGGCCCCTGAGATCCGGCAGTCGGTGACCCTGCTGGCGCAGGTACAGATGAGGCTGGAGACCCTGGAGAAGAAGAGCGTCCGCCTTCATCAGAGGCTCGACATGAAGATGAACCGGCAGCGGCGGCCTCACCTGGACCAGCGTCGGACCATCACCCAGTCTATCCCGGGCTTCTGGGTCACCGCTGTATCCTTTCATAAGCAGAAGTGTGTGTGGTGTGTGTGTGTGTGTGTGTGTGTGTGTGGTGTGTGTGTGTGGTGTGTGTGTGTGTGTGTGTGTGTGTGTGTGTGTGGTGTGTGTGTGTGTGTGGTGTGTGTGTGTGTGTGTTATTTGAATCTTTCCGTTTGTATGTACATTTCCTTAACCTGGACATGTCAGCTGTTGAACCACCCGCATCTCTCCGCTCACATCGACGAGACCGATGAGGACGCACTCAGTTACATGATCGACCTCGAGGTAAATCGACTAGACAAATAATGCCCAGCCCAAACGCATGGAGCGCCTTGTTGTTCATCACAAACTTGTTACCTTATGTTTCGTTCTTCTGCAGATCGAGTCTTTCAAGAACAGCAAACTGGGTTCCAGGATCCGCTTCCACTTCAGGAGGAACCCGTACTTCCAGAACAACGTCATCATGAAGGAGGTGCACGTCGGGATGGGAGGTGAGCATTACTCAAGGGAGGGGGAACTAGCTACACTTTTTTAAGCCTTGAACAATGGCTTATATTCTGTTTTCTATTGAGAACGCTAACATGGTGGCCGTCTCTCCTTCAGGATCCCCGGTGTCCTTCTCCAACCCCATCCTCTGGCACCGTGGGCAGAACCTGATGGTGCACAGCGACCCCAGGAACGGCGATGGCGTCTACCAGACCTTCTTCAGCTGGTTCAGTGACCATAGCAACCCGGGCCGAGACGACATAGCGCAGGTGAACGCCGAACGCCTCCACAAAGCTGTGTGCTAACTAGAGATAGACCAATATGTTTTTTTCAGGGCCGATACCGATTATTAGTAGTCCGATAACCGATATTTGGAGCCGATTATTAATTTACAGAAAAAGGGAAGATATTGGCGTCAAAATTTTGAATAATACAAACTCCAACAGTTAACTTTATTTAAATGCCTTTGAGCATATGTTTAATAAACACAACAGCTTATCAGATTTGCAACATAACACAATTTAAACAAATAAATGGCTCCCTAAAATTGTCCTGAACTGAACTGAAATGTTAATCTTTTACTTATCTTTCCAAGTTAACTGAAAATGTAAATAAATAGTTCCCTAGTTAAACAGCCATTATTGACAGACAGTTTTCCCTCAGACAGACGGTGCTTTACTGTCAGTTTCTCATGTCACACACACACACACACACACACACACACACACACACACACACACACACACACACACACACACACACACACACACACACACACACACACACACACACACACACACACTATTCTCTAGCCATCCCCTCATCGTGCTTCCCTGTAATAAAACTAACTGAATTTTACTCTCACACACACACACACACACACTAACCCTTACCCTTAATCACTGACTATTTCCCTATCAATATTATCAGCAACCTTATTTCAAGTGATTAAACCGTTTAAAAACACTTAATAGCCTACAGCATCTTCACTTTAATAATCAGTGTTTATCATAAGAACAGACAGCTGCTGCTAACGTATTGGGCCTCACAGTAACGTTAGTAGTCGTGAGTTGTAGAGTTTCGCTGCAGTCTGCTGAGCGTCTAGAGCCAGAGAAGGAGAAAGCAGACCGCTGGGCTAACGTTACGCTAAAAGCTAATCAGCCTTCACCTTAAAGCCTAAGGGCTCGAGGGGCTCCGTGGTTACGCAGTTGGATAGCGCATTACGCAGTTGTAGAAGTATAACCACCGCTTAACATGCTTCCCTGCAATAAATCCTGGACTGAATTGAGTTTATTAGGTTTTTACTCTCTCCCTCATACACAGACTTCTATTATCACAGACTATTTCCATATCGATATTATCAGCAACCTTGTTTCGAGTGATTAACGGACTGCGAGCGAGCAGAGCTGCCGCTTATGTTTCGATAACGTTAATGGGCTCACAGTAATGTTACTAGTAGTTGTGAGTTGTAGAGGACTGGGATGTTCATTACAATTCGCGAGAGTCTGCTGCCTTAACTTACCTCGAAACCAAACCAGACCAAACCTTTTCTCCTCTCCGCCGTGTGTGTGAGCACTGTGCATGCAGAGCTTTCACTGCTGATTGGCTGTTACCCGTCGTGGCTCTGCATGTAACCAGAGCGTGTAACCAATCAGATGGTGCTGTGGGTGGGACAGTGCTGGAGACAGCGTAGTGACAGCAGACAGAGAGGCGCGGCTGCATCAGGGCCAAAATAATCCCGTTTTATATTGATCTCTTATCGGCCGTCGGATCAAAAAAAAGGCAGATGCCGATATGCGTCAAAATGCCGATATCGGCGCCGATAATCGGCCCGGCCGATAATCGGCCCGGCCGATAATCGCGATCCCTAGTGCTAACCCCAGTGTGATGTGGTGCAATGGGTAGACCATGAACAAAGAATTCCCTTTTTTGCTGATCATTCAGGATCTGGATTAAAGTATATATTTTTCAATAGTGGGACAACCCAGAGTGGTTTAATCCACTTATACCAACAATTTGCAACGATGATTAGATGTGAGTTACTTAGATGTGCAACCATTCTGTATTCTGTTCTGCATTATTTTTGGGGGATAATAACTGACTTTTCTGCCAACATCCAGATACTTAAGGATGACCTTTACCGGGACCCCCTGAGGTACTACCTGACCCCTCTGTGGGAACCCCGCGAGAACGGCAGGTCAGCTCAGCTCTCACTCTCCTCTCCATGTCTAAGGGACAATCCCAGAGGCTCTGGGAATGTCATGTCTATTTATTTATTTTTGTTATTATTATTTATGGATAATCCTTTGACAGTAGAACTCTAAAATGTGAATTTCAGTCTGTCCACACACACACAGGCAAACGATTCTCCTGTACTTCCAGTTTTAGTGATAGTTCCTCATGACCACATTGAAAGATGACCTGTACACCATGTTGACCCATTCCTTCACCAAATGTCCTGTTGCTCATTGGATTGCCCAAAGGGTGCAGAATAGTCATGTGGTTAGGGTGTTTGACACCTTGCTAAATGGTTCAGCGTTCAACCCCCCTAGGTCCCATTATCAACATTAATGCGTTTTAAAAAATTCACCATACTTGACTCCTACATGAACTGTTTTGTGGTGCTGTTGGGTAGTGTAATGGATCAGCCAGATAGAGGGCTGGCTTAACCCATCACGAGGAGGGTGATTAAGCCACAGTGTTGCTCTCCTACCCCAGTAGTGCCAGCGGAGCGAGGGCGGCGGACAACAGCAACGGGGACGACTGCGTGGTGATCTCCGACTCGGATGACGACGACGACGAGCAGAGTGACACCGGAGTGGGTCACAGCCGGGAGCAGCAGCAGGAGGAGGAGGACGATGAGGAGGAGGAAGAGGAAGAAGAAGAGGAGGAGGAGGAGGGAGAAGATAAAGGACAAGGTTGGTAGCTGGGGGTTTCGGGCTGGACGATTTGTCTGATTCTATTTATTTTTATTTATTTTATACTTTATAGATTTTTGAAAATATGCATACAAACATTAAAAGTATACACCCCCCCCCCCCCCAACGACAACCAGACAATATTATGACAGCATGTGAAAATAAATCAAACGATTTTAGAGGCTTAGTCAAAGTTGGAACCACTCAACAATCAGGCAGTCATCCAATGTCATGTACACTTATTTTGTACATACTTCAGAGGACATGTACATTCAAGCAAAGCTTGCCAAAAGAGGCTCATCAGTATTAGCATCAGCACCTAACAGCAAAGCAGTCATGAGTCATAGTTATGGCACCGTTTCCTGTCTAATGAAGAGTCACAAAGGTAACCATTTCCTGACTTATGAAGAAACAAAAACAAAACAAAACAAATAAATAATCTGCAGAGGTAGAAGCCGAGAGATATTATGGTATTTCTAAGAAAGATAGAGCAAGAGTAAATTCTATAAAGGGAGACCATACTGCCAAAGATTTCTGATGTGATTTAGACCTATTATACCTGAGCTTTTCTAATGGAATTGAGGATAACACTTCCTTGATCCAACTCGTGAATGAAGGGGGCTTATCAGACTTCCAACTGCGAGAATACGAGCTAGAAGTTAGGTAGAAGCGAGGTAAATGCTATGCAGTTGGATTAGGCCGAAGTAATAATAAAACCCTCATTGGGAACTCCAAAAATAGCAGTAATTGGATTGGGTTCAATTGTTTTGCCGCAAATATATGAAAAGGCTTCGAAGATGTGACCCCAGAATGTAGTCAAAAGATGGACATTCCCAAAACATGCCCAGCTGTAGCTGAGTTCAGATGGCAACAAGTAGAGTCAACATTGGGATAGAATTTAGACACTCTCTCTCTTGTGTAATGTAAACGATGCAAAACTTTTAACTGGAAGAGGCAATGCCTAACGCTACATGCCCACTGCACCGTCAGTCAACGGACGTGGGAAGGCGTGGCTGACTGATGGGGGAGTAGTCTTTGCAGAGGCATCCGTCAGCCAATCAAATCGCTTCGCCGGGTTCTTCCCGCTTCTTCCTGCTTGTTGCGAGGCAAGATTACCCGATTTCCCGCTTTCCAGTATCGTCGGAGCCCGAGTCGTGTCACAGTGCTTAAATTTGCATACGTGATCTGATTGGATGACGGATCCGTCGCTGCCGAAAAAGTTGAACATTTTTCAACTTCTTGACGGAGCCGAAGGCTCCAACGGGACGGACGGATCCACAATGCATTGCGCGTCCGTCCCCATTCAAAGTCAATGGGGATCAGTAAACGGACGGAGGTAGTGGGCACGGGGCGTTAGACAAAGAGAGGTGGTGTGAATACGGTGTAAAGAAGGCTCCCAAGCCTCTCCAGTGAACTCAACATTCAGATCTTGTTCTTAAGCCATTTTGGGTTGCTCTAGGGAAGGTCAACTATTTGTTTGGATAGTCTTATATATTATAGAAACATTGCCTCTGGTATCTGGGTTCCAGTCTAATATGATGAATATGCCCAACATGTTCTTTTCCGGCAGGGCAGGAAAGGAGCAATGTTCGCAAAGCTGCGTGTCTGGAGATATCTAAATAAGTGTGTTTTTGGCAAATGATGGTCCTTTTTTGAAGAATTTCAAATGAAACAAAAGTGCCATCTTTGAAAAGGTCACTAAAAAAGATCAAACCATTACTGTGCCACACGTGAAATGCTGCATCATTCGGGGAGGGAGGAAATAGATGGTTGTGAGTCAAGGGCATAAGGCCACATGCAATTTTTCAATTAAAATGTTTTCTTAATTGAAGCAAGTTCCTGATTGAGTTTTTTATCACAGGATTATTGAAATGTTTAATAGTTCCGACGGGCAGAGAGCTAGAATTTCTTTCTTGTTTTTGGCATTTTTACTTTCCGACAGTTTGTAAAATGACAATCAGCATAGTTCTAGACTGTTGATTTGTTTTACCTTAAAGAGCAAGTTAACCAGCTGTGTCAGCTGGGATTCGAACACTATGAAAAACACATCCGGATATCACACACACTGTAGCGTTATACTGAACGTGTCCAAGAAACGTATCGGACGCCGCAGTCAACCGCTGCCCAGACAGAGCGCTGCCAAACCACACACACACCTTGCCCCTTGTGTCCCTTTTTGGTGATGTGGAACAGTATACTGGGTGGGTCGGCTTAGCTCAGGAGGTAAAGCGGCTGTCTTGTAACCGAAACATTGGTAGTTCAATGTTGATGTGTCCCTGAGCAAGACACTTAACCCTAACTGCTCCTGACGAGCTGGCTGTCACCTTGCATGGTTGACTCTGCCGTCGGTGTGTAAATGTGTGTATTAATTGTATGAATTCCTATTATTATTATTATTATTATTATTATTATTATTATTATTATTATTACTAATTGTAATTATACTAACAGGCACTAAGCATGGTGAAAAACGCCTATAGGATTTTAATAAATTAGGTCTCCCATGAGTGTTTTTTTTTCAGCAACTGTAATAAAATGGCATAGATCGAAGATCATATAACAAGTATTACCATGTTTATTGGGAACACAACCAACGTAATCCCACACCTGTGACAAAGACGTGAGTGGAATGCCAGGTATGTGTAGCACCGACAGATGTAGTATTTTCAACCGTCATTCCTTATGACAAGAACGGGCCGCGGTGGCAGGCGATCAAAGATGTGGTGACACATTACATGGCAAAAGATATGGTCCTCATTTATACAGTCGACAAAAAGGCTTTTATTAAGACGCTGTGAACGATGCACGATATATTTTTGTATTTTTCTTTTGTTAAGAGTAACTAAAAATATCTAGGTTTAAATCTAAAAGATTGTCCATTAGTTTGAAAGCATCAAGGTTTTATTTTTAGACTGAATCTTCCAGCCCTAATCAAAGTGGACACGCGAATGCATTACTTGAATACATTGGTGTAATTTTAAGCAACTATTATTTAATAATGCATTAGTGTGCTTTAACAGCTTTTAGATTTAACAGGATTGTTTGGGAGGAATGGGATATTAAACATGAAAAGGTTGCGGGGAGGCAGCTAAGTGCTAGTGGTTAGTCTCTGATAGAAACAGTTGGAGGCTGAACTGAATAGACGGGCAATATCTCCTCCTCGGATCAGAGTGTGGAGGAGGAAGGAGAAATTGTGATTGACTGTAAGTCGTCGTCCTCACCCACAGTGCTGCCAAGGCTTCCCTTAACACAAACACAACGCCGGCTGGAAGGGTGAACTTTCCTGGGCTGAATTTGGTGTGGTTGCATTTCTATCGCTGGTTCTCTTGCTGTTGAGCTCAATCTGATAATTCTGGAATAGTGAATCAAATCCGATCATTGTCCCGTTGTGTTTTTACACATCGTTCCTGAATGACTTCCTAACCCATGCTCATGTCTGCTCTCTAGGCTCCGACTACAGCGACCAGGAGCCAAGGGAAGAGGAGGAAGAGGATTCGTTTGGTGATAAAGACGAAGATGTGTATGTGGAAGATGTAGAGGAGTCACCCGGGGACCCGAAGGCCAAAGACCAGGAGGATGAGGAGGACATTGATGTCGACGAGGAGGGCGACGAAGAGGACGAGAGAAAAGATTGAAAGATTAGGAATTATAACTCATTACTTATGCATAGGAATCCAGCCGTTGTTTAATACCCATATTGCTTAGTGGCGTTTTAATCCGGCATACCATAATAAAAGTGAAATGGCAATGCTCCCTTTTGCTTTTCAAAGAAATGTACTATACTTCATAGATATATACAAGTGTAGTAATGAATTAAATGAATCAACATCCTCAGTTTCAATTTGTTAATCATGCATATCAAGCATCATGTTTGATTAATTAAATTGCTTTAGGATAATTTCAGATGTTGGCACCTTTTTCATGACGAGTTGTGAACTAAAATTTGTTCTCAGGGATGACCGTAGTGGTTACATAATAGAGAGTAGTAATTAGGATATTTTTCAAATGTTTGCTGTGTAATATAAGTGTATTCTACTGTAGTAACTAGAAACCAAGGACAATATTGTTAGCCACATCTTTGTATCAGTCATACAAACACGCACACACACACCAATACTCCCCTGAACAAGTTTTTAAAGAGACAGTCATTTCTCTGTATTCTACCAATTTTGTTTGTTTGAATTCTGTATTATTTAATCATCAATTTGTCTATGGGAATACTTATTTTGTACATCCTTCTGGTTATAATTAAGGAATTGAGGATCTAGTTAGGTTTTAACCAAATTATCTTGGGAGCATGCTTTTGTAATTTTGTGTTTCTCTTATTTGTCCATCTATACTTTAGGAACTTTTATTTATTTTACTTTTAACAGTATGACTGTTCAGGCTAAGGTGTACGTTTTGTGCCGCGCTCCAAATTCAGGCAGTGAGGTTTTCAGCCAGTTACTTCATGCATGGCTACAGTTTGACACACTGGTATAACAGTTTCTACATTTCTATTTACTTTTCCTAGTGATAGATTTCTTGTAAATATTTTTTCTGCAAAGTCTTTTTTCACAGGCTGTTGATCTGTTTAAGCCATTACTAAATTTCTCAACTAATCTAGGATTTTACATAAAATTCATAATCAGAAAGTTATATTTTGTGTGCAGATTTTTTAGAAAACTAGTTCGAAAAATATGTATTTTTTTTTGGTTTGCTTTTTAAGATATATGATGTCCACCTTTTGATCAGACCTAATAAATGGTGAATTGTTGTAGCAGTTGACTTACTCAAATTACAGCAAGTATTAGGTTCAGCATGGAGAAGTTGTAACAGGAGGCAGTCTAGCCTGCATCAGTGTTGTATTACACCGAGGAAATGTCCCTACAGAAAAAGCCACAAGATGGCAGAATAGAATATCATTTCCTCACCTCAGCCTGGTGGGATGAGGTTTTGCACCTAAACACAAGAACATGATTTTTATTTTTTTCACCCTCCTTCCTCGAGTTACTGAGTAGACAGACCACAAAGCTTGGCTGATAATTGAACCCGTTTAACTATTAAGTTATAAACTATGAGGCAGTGACTGACAAGATTTGTTCGCAAGATATGTAACTTCCACATGTTTTCTTCCAGAAAGACAACGCTTTTCAGGTAAATACCACTTACATTTGATCTATGAGATAATGTGTGTAGAAACATCTAATAACATTTTGCATCATAACACAAAAAAATATAGCCCCAGGGAGGACATTTTTCGACAGGCCTAGACAAAGTAGCAGAGGCGGTGTTGCAACGGTACACTTAAACCCTAGATTTCCCTTTTAATGCAAGGCTATAAATATTCCACCGGCAAAAACCTGTCCTGCTGCTGTAGTCCCTGTACCCAGAGGCACGCTGGCTCGGACGGCCTTACACTAATAATACTTGCCATGGAAACATATGCTGAGGATTCGACGGATGAAACATAGACCCCAGCCCTATCATCCCCTCTGAATAACTCAACGCTTGTCTCATGCTTAAAAGGAGTTATTAGGGTTTTTTTATCACCGGAATGGGCTGTTGGGCCCCACCTCCGAATGCAACGCGAATGGATTTTGATGGTTATGAATTCATAATGCAAGCCGGAGGGGGGAGACGGGGTCAGGTTCTGCACATATCGATCGTGACTAACTACGTTGCCCCCGCGGAGGCCCTTTCCGAGGTGGTTTTGTGGTCTCAGGGTGTTCTGTGAATGTAGGGCAACAGGAGCCTAACTGGATTCTCTTGTGTAAACTACACTCCCCGGTGTGAGCTGCTGTTGCTACTGTACACAGATTTTCATCCCTGCCTTTATACACTCTCATGTTTCCCAATCGGAGATTCGTTCCGTGGAATCTGCGAAGGGAACAGGTTATCTTTAGATTGAAACAAGTGTATGAAATAGTTCAAGCAAAAAACGAAACAATCATTTATCTTACACCTGAGGGATTTTTTCGGAAATGGAATCTTTCCCCCCGGCAAATCACTGCCTGGTGAGTAGGCTATGTAGAAGAAAAGAGTAATTTGATAGGTTAAGACAGGGCCTCTTAAGTACCCGCTACCTGAATGTGTGTCTACGTGTGCGTGTGTGCGTGTGTGTGTTTGTGTGAGTGTGGCTGTGTGTGTGTGTGTGTGTCTGTCTGTCTTTGTGTGTGTGTGTGTGTGTGTGTGTGTGTGTGTGGTGTGTGTGTGTGTGTGTGTGGTGTGTGTGTGTGTGTGTGTGTCTAGTGTGTGTGTGTGGTGTGTGTGTCTACGTCCATGCGTGTGTGTGTTCTTATGGGTGTGTGTGTGCAAGCATGAATGTATGCACAACTGCATCATGCATCCATCTACAAGCGTGCGCGCCTGTAAGCCTACACATGTAACGCTTATCATCACAGACTCATTCATGCAATCATCTAAATAACACCCCCCGCCCTGCGTCTGCACGGGCCTTCGAGATGAAGCGCAGCATTTGAACCGTGCACACGGTAAAATAAGGGTTGGAGAATAGAGAGACGGGAGTGAGTGAGTGAGGGAAATGGATGAGTGGAATGATAAGCGGCGCTTTCAGGCCCCTGACAGATATGCACAGCAGATGGATGTCTCTTATCTGGGAGATCAGAGAGCACACGGTGACGCCTGGGCCCAGTCACAGAGAGCCACAATCACACCAGACAGATGAATAGAACCCCCCCCCCCGGCGCTCACGCTGTGCACGGGCACGCCTCAGGCACGCCGGTGCACACGTGCACACACACATGAGCACACCTCGCGAATGAACCACACACACACATAAGCGTAATGCAATGCACACATGCACAACGCACAATACACACACAAATCACATCACAAAACACACACGCATGCACGCACACACACACACACACACACACACACTCACATAATGCAATGCACACATGCACAATTCACAATACACATATCACAACACAAAAAGCACACTCACACACGCACAAGCTCACACACACACAAATATTTAGATGCTGCATAAATTAGTATATAATGATAAGCGATGTCTCCATGTGTAGGCTTTCTAGCTTGCACGCTAATAGATGCATGCATGATTTATGTGTAAATACATTCATGTGCGCACACACACACGCATGCATTGACGCAGACACACACATTGTACCGGTTTCATGAGATTGCCGAGCTTTGGTTGCCTTGTTGTCATTAAAATTCACCTGGAGCCTGAAGGATATGTGCAAAGAGAAGGTTTAAAACAAAACAAGAGGGAGAGAGAGGGAGAGAGAGGGGAGAGAGAAAGCGATACACAAAATGTGTTGGGCCAGAAACTAAATGTGTTTTGAATGAAGCATCAAGGCTTCAGCTCAAAATGCCAAATGTGTGCAAATATTCTCTTGCCAGAGCTTACAGACAAGATTTGTGTGTGCATGGCTGTATGATAGGTGTATTACTCTAGGCTATAAAGACCCAATGTAAACAGAAATAATAACAACGATGCTAATGATATTCCTAATCATACCAGTGTCTATAAGGCTCTGGACGCATGCTTAAATATCCCTTTGTGAGACATTTTAAAACATTTACAATTGCAGGTCATTAAATCCTTGAATTGAACACAATATTAGCACACCCATTCCTGGAGGGCATTGAAAGACAGCGAGTCATAACATTTCTACCTCTCTGGAGACGGTTCTGTCTCACTTACCACCCAGGCTGCTCAACTGTTACACTGTGATTGTCCTCCCCCTCCTTGTTATTTAGACTGAGCCATTCTTCAACAGATGTTGATTCCTACCGCCTCAGTTTATAAGGAGAGAGCGAGAGTGAGAGAGAGACACTGAGTGCCACCGCTCGCGGGTCTGATGGGCAGATGGTAACTGGCCGCTCCAGAGCACACGTGGCATGGTGTGCCTGCAGAGGGGAACCTGCGGCCCGTGCTGGTGTTCGAGCCGTACACCAGCAGGAACAATACGGCGGCCATGTCTGCCCCGCCGTCCTCCCCCTGAGCGGCCTGCGTTCACCCGGCCCGGCCAGCAGCACGCTGCCCTGGAATGTTAGGCGCCACGTACAAGCGGCGCGCCTCTGTAAGTCAGAGTACTCGTCTAGAGGCCGAGGTCTCTCTGTCTCTCTCTCTTTTCATAGTCAGCGGCGTGTGAAGTTCACGGGTGTCAGTCATACCTGAAGGCACCTGCCGCCTTATCGTGTGTCGCCGTTTTGCTGTTTTTCTGTTGTTGGTCCATGACCGCACAGTGGTACTTCAGTCAGGTGGTATGTGAGAGAAACTTGGCTCCGACCGTGCAGTCTTATTGTTTTGGGTTCTCTGAATATACCTGGTCCAATGATGAACCGGTACCATGGTTATATCATATTTAGTCGTTCAGCAGAAACTTTTCTCCAAAGCGTCGAACAGGAGGTAGGGATTGGGGGGCATCTTGCTCAGCGAATGCCTTCAGGTGGATCGCGGACCCCGGGGAATGAACACAGAACCATTCAGCAGGGAGTGGAAAACAGCCGAACCAGTGCACCATATGGTGTAATGTAATCTACTTATTCTAAAATTGTGTTGCAGACCGCCGATGAGCCATCATATCTTATTTTAGGCTTGTTGATCTTCCAGTGGTGATGGAGAGGAATATTCCATTGTTATGCAGCAGTCTGCATGCAGTGGGCTGAATAACAATAACCACTCCTGTGATGGGTGTGAGGGCAGAGGGCCAGGGCCATCGGGGTTCACCAGGCACAGCTCACCTCTCTTAAATCCCACTGAGGCCCAGAAGTCCTGCTCAGAGGGGGCTTTAGAACCACAGGTGATGATTTTGTCCTTGCATATGACATGCGGTTCTCAGGTGCACTTCACTGTGTGCTACGTAGTATTGTTTGTCGTGGGCAGCCGGTGAGACCCAACCCTATTTGTCCTTGGGCTGGTTTCCTCAGAGTTAAGCCCTGTCCACTTTAATGTCAAGGTGATAAACACGTGGTTCCTGCTATCTCCCGCCAGCAGGTCAGAGCTGAGCGGGGCGTGCGGCCGCCCAGATAAGACTATTGAGCGAAGGTTGATGCAGGAGGGGGAGGGAGGGAGTGTACCTAGCGAGAAAAGGGGGAGTCGGTCATTCATTGAGCGCTCGCGGTCAACCCCAACGCACACGGAAACGCGACCTCAGCACGCGCTCCTGACTCACTTCCTCGAGTGGAAAGAGGGTGATGCCCGCCGTGGCGGGAGGGAAGCAGAGGCTTCCTGCGGGCCCAACCTGGACCCCATGGGCGTGTAAGGCGGGACATCTGGCTGGGAATCCAGGCCCTTGGAGGACCGGGGTTACGGGAAATCTGCTGCCACGACGTCACAATTAGCATAAGCGATGTAAAGGTAAACTTAGACGGAAGTTAGAATTGTGCGACACCAGGTTCCTGCTGCAGCGGGCTGCTGGGAACCCTCTCTGTGACTTTTCACACAGCGCCTGTGACACTCAGCAGCCCCCTGCCCGGCGCGCTGTGTGTATTCTGCCCTCTGAGTAGGACCGTGGCACCGGATGGGTTCGTGCTCTGCTTTTGTACGTCAGAGTCTGTACCTAAACGCCGACGATAAAGAGGGGCACAAAGAAAACAGGGCTGTTCAATTTCAAGCTTGCGACTCTATTAAGAGAATGGATGTGTTGTGTGTGAGACAGACCCGCACCCCCACTCCCCTTTGCTGGCTACTTTGTCACTGTTGTCCCGATCCCTGAATCCATCTTAGGAGGAATCTAAGGAATCTTTCGGGGCCACTACACATCTAGGTGCTGCTGAAGTGTAACTGTGAACAATAGTTTTTTTTTCCTTTTTTTCTTTTTTGTTCGATTGGACTACACTGGCTCTCTATCTAAAGTGAATCTAAGCCGTTTCGTCTTGTATGAATCAATTTTCAAATGATCTAAAGCCTAGCTGGAACATGAGATAAACCTTTTGTAAATCATTCTATATCTACTGAAAGGGTGTGGGTTGTGTTAAAGTGGATGCTGTTCAAACACAATTCCCTATCTCTCTCTATCTATTGAAAAATTAACAAAGGTATATGTCTAGGTATATTGTCTTAGACATGCTAAGACGTTAAATATAAGAGATAGAGACAACACGCACATTAATAACGGTGTGTTTCTCTAACCAGCAGCAAGAGGGTTAATATCCCCATATGGTGTACCAGGGGTTTGATTCAGTGCTCCTGTGGGCCAAAAGGAGAGGGGCGGGTGGGGGCAGGACAGAAGGAAGAGACCGCGGGATATGCACACTCCAAACACCTGCATTTGTTCACTTGCATTTCAGCCTGTAACAGCCATGGGTTACCGTTAAGTCACTGTTGTAACGGTCATTACAACGTCGTATGTGGTAGTTGCCATTGAGACTTTTAAGTTATTTTGGATCAAATCCTCACAGTTCATCGGATCAAATGTTTTATTTTCAATCAGTGGGTGTTGACTGAAAATGCAACACATTTGAGCCGGGGATTTTAAACGTTTCGCCGCTTTTTCGTGGAGATTTATTTTTCAACAAGGTTTTCATTTCTTCCATTTTATCGACGAAGTGCAAATCGGTCGGAATGTAGCAGGAGGCTGCAACTTTGAATCCGCGAACAGCGACTCTCTGGTGCCGAGCAGAAGCAGAAGGTAACCAACTTATTCAGACCTCAACCTCCCTAACTTTTCACACGTTTGTCCTCTTGTTCTTGCGGGCAACACATAAAGGACGAGCGTTTTACAGCCCAGGTCTTCTGAACGGACAGATG
>NC_079412.1:10993783-11073783 GCF_026213295.1 Gadus chalcogrammus
TGGGGTGCTCTGGGGCCGGGGGGGGGGGGGGAGGGGGGGCGAGCATTAAGTGCCTTAAACTCAATCATACAGCCCCAGAGACCCATGAAATATTAACATCCTTAAAAGCTAATCTTTTTCTTCTCTAAATGTACTAAGTTGGAGTTATATAGTTAATCGCTGACACACATTCTGACTGGAAGTGAGTTTTTGTCCAGCGAGCGTGGCTTAATTCACCCGGGGGGGGGGTGGGGGGGAGAGAAATAATAACCTCTGCCCGCTCGCTGGCATTCTGGATTACATACAGATTTAAAAGGCTGCTAACTGGTGTGTGTTCCCGCCGACCTCAGAGACGGTTAAGACCTTGTGAACAAACCCGACCGTGTGTGTTTGTCGGCTCCCTCGCCACAGAGCTGCTGGACACGCGCTGCGGCCCGGCCCTTCAGCTTCGCCTTCAACACCCAGAGACTACCGAATCATCTGATGGACCAGGACCAGGGCGGCTGCTACCTGGGCAGCCGGGAGTACCTGGTGGCCCTGGACATGCAGAACGTTCAACAAGGAGCCCCTCATAGTAAGTCCGCTCCTGCTTGGCTGCTGTGGCACTGCCTCCCAGTGCTGCTGTGTCTCCGCTTGTTCCCATAGTTCTGGTTTTCCCTGGCCGCCATGGTCCGCAAGAGGGACGGTTGTGAAGTCTGTGCTCGGGTTTAACTGCAGCTGTGCTTTCCTCAAACGCAGATCCACTGGCGGGTCTTGCGAACAAGAAAGGGAGAATGTCAGGATGACAGGAAAGGGAAGACAGGTCTGATCAGTTCTGTTGTTTGTTTTTTCCACCCCCTGCCTTTTCATGATGGGAATCTGTGTGTGTGTGTGTGTGCGCCGTGCGGAGGAAGGAAAAGAGCACGTAGCCCCCTGTGGTGTTTGAATCAATCCGTCCGTCCCTTTGTTGCAGGTGTGAATGTGCCAACTTTGTGCGGTTAATAGAGCCGGGAACCGCACCCACCTCTACACCTGTGGCACGGGGGCCTACCAGCCCATCTGCACCTTCATCAACCGGGGATGGAGGGCGGAGGTGAACACCCGTTCTGAAACAAAAACCAAAGAAAGAAACAAAGAGAAAACTTGAATGTAAATGAGTGGAAGAGGGCTGTGGCCGGCTCTGTCCCCCTTCACTTTTAACTGGCCTCAATCTGGTCCACGGCTTGTTTACTACCTTCCCCGAAGTTCCCTGGTGAGCGTTCGCAGCCGCCTATTTTTACACGTCCTCTCTGTGGCTAATCTGTTCCTGCAGGACTACCTGTTCAGACTGGTCCCCGGGTATGCGGATTCAGGGAAGGGGAAATGTTCCTACGATCCGAACCAGGAGAACATTGCCGTTCTGATCGGTAAGACCGACGCAGTGCATTGAAGCGTCTGCACGGGTTCAGCGGGTCAGCGGGGTGGGTTGTCGGTTCCATTCCCACCCTAACCTTTGCCTTTTGTCGTTGTGCTCGCTGTGTCACCTGCAGACGGCAATCTCTACGCAGGGGTCCACATCGACTTCATGAGCACGGATGCTGCTCTGTTTCAGAACCAGTGGGGGCCGGACAGCAATCAGGACGGGAGCAATATGACTCCTCGGGTGGCTCAACGGTGAGACTTTAGAGGGGGGGTGGTACATGCTTTAAAGGAGCAAGTACTGCTCTGGTAATCAAACCATTGTAACCTCTCTCCTGCGCCATCACCCAAAACATCCGTTGCCAATATTATTTTTCAAAAGCATTAATAAATAATTAATTGTGAATTATTAATAAAGGCCCACGCTAACTGCTCGATTCTGCCTTAGAGGATTTAGCGCGCGCCTGCCATGAAGGTTAATAGCGGTAGCACTTCAGTCAAGACCTTTGTTTAACTACGTGTTTGGGCGATTCACAGTTTTCTGTCCCACCACTCCGTACTGACGCGACTTATTCCAAAGATTAAAGAGCTATATTGCTATTGATGGATAGGATAGTCTTTTTGTCCCGAGGGGGCGATTTGGTTGCAAACAGTCAACTAACCAATAAACTCATAAAATACAAATTAAAAAAAGATTCCAAAAAACGAACCATTATATCAGTAACCTATGTCCCTAAGCCAGTAGAGGACCGTTACAATGGCTTCATCCCAGACTGGTATGTCCTCTAAGTAACGTGTGACTCAACTGGTTGAGCATGCCTATCGTCACATCTCCCCCCCACCACCACAGAGCCGGTGTTCCTGAGATCCAGCAGATCCCAGACAGGCGCAGAGCGGAATGACAACAAGCTGTACTTCTTCTTCCGTGAGAAGAGCCTGGACTCAGTGAGCGGGGCGAGCCCCAGCGTCCTGGCCCGCGTGGAGAGTGTGTCTGTGAGTCCAACCAACACGCAGGATGTGCTCCCTTTACAACGCTTTGAATCAAAGAACATATCGTTAGCCTCCATAGCATAATCGGCTAAGTCATATTTTGGCCAAATTGTGATATCTAACCTAAACTCTACTCTACAACGCTACTGATTCAGTGGCTATATCCTAAGCCAATCAGAGTGTTTTTTACATTCCATGATCACTATCTGCCTAGTCAATCTGTTTCCACTGAGGCATTTTTGACGCTCAATTCAGATGAACCTTAAAATACACTCAGGCAATTATGCTATGAGGCTAACGATATCATGTCAACGGTGTGGTGTTTTAAAGGTGATTTGTGCAGAAGCGGTCCCATCGCTACCGAGTCCCTACTTAATCATTTAGCAGCCTAAGATACCCCCTAACCACCAGACTATCTCTTCCTAGAACGACGAGGGGGGGCAGAAGTCTCTGGTGAACCGCTGGACCACGTTCCTGAAGGCCCGCCTCATATGCTCGGTGCTGGGGGAGGACGGGGTGGAGACGGCCTTTGATGAACTCAGTAAGACGCTTAATGAATTACACCGGCTCCCACGAAACAGGCCTTCAATGGAATCCGAACCGCATTCCCCGACGGGAGTGCTGCCACTAAGTGATGGATCTCTCTGTCATCCCTCTTCCAGGGGATGTGTTCATTCAGCCAACGCAGGATGAGAAGAACCCAGTGGTGTACGCTCTGTTCACCACCGCTGGGTGAGTCGCTAAGGAGGATTTATGTGGTCTATCTATGGCACACTTTGCCTTCAGTCTCTCTAGTGTGGGATGAGGAAGAGAATACTGGACAAGAATAGACTCGGGCCTCTGAGTATTGCTGTACCTATTTATATTTCAGTAGGCATGTCCCAGTAATCCCCACACTAATAACAATTCTGTGTGGGGTTTGTCGGGTGTGTTGTGTGTGTGTGTGCATACGTATGTGTGTGTCGGAGGTGTGTGTGTGTTCTAGCTCTGTGTTCAAGGGCTCAGCAGTCTGTGTGTACTCCAGTCGGCTGACATCCGCAACGCTCTTCAACTGACCTTTTGCTCACAAAACCACGGGTCATAACTATCAATGGCCAGAATATACCGAAAGATACCATACACCCCGGCCTGGCACTGTAGGTTTGATTCTATCTACCAATGTATAATGCACAATCAGATACGACTTTAAGGATTTTCCCTGACCCGCTCACATTCTAATAAAATGAATAGTGAATTTAAGTGAACGGAAGAAAAAACATTAAAATATAGAAATTTCACTTTTATAATTTATTTTTCCTAGTGTCCAGGGGTACTTTTACGCCTGCATTGACTCATCCAAGGACTTCTCTGACGAGGCGGGTGAACTTCATGCGAGCCCCACCCCCTCATGTTTCAAGCGCTGGTCATATCCTATCCATCGTCAGCCCCCTACGTGGATGGAGGATGCGGTGTAGACTACCGGTACATCCGTCATGGTAGTGGACCAGGTAGATTGCCGTAGATGGCCGCGATGAGGTGCTGTTATCTGGGGACAGGTTGAGTTATAGCTTGGAGTTCAGTTACATTAAAGTTTAGTTCAGTTACTTGATGTATAGGGTATAAAAGGGCAGAAGTGGGAAATTTGGCAACAATGCAGTATGAGAAAAAAAAAGCGTTGTAATGGTGTGTTTTTTATTTGTGTTTTGTGCTGAATATATTCTCCCTTTTTTAGCTCTGACGATCAATGGGCACTGTTCCAAAAAGTTAATAGTTCTGCCTAAAGACCCCCTAACCTGGAGGTAGACTTGACTCTGGCAGGCAGTCGAGGGGTTCAGGGTACGTACTTATAAGTCGTCAAACGAACAGCAGCTTTTGATTTGACGTTAGGCAACATTAAAATGACGTGTTAATTTGTTTTACAGAACAGGCGGCCGTGAAGACAATGAAAATATCTTCCAAAAGACAGTAATGGAGACACACCCTTGTTTTCCATAACATGAATCTGTCAAATTAGATCTGCATTTTGGTGAACTTGTACCGTATTCTTCTGCGTTCGTCCTCCCGTGGCCTAATGCTTGGGTTCCTGGTTGGTTTGCGTCGCCACAGCAACAGCCTGTGACGTGTCCCTGACGCCAGGGCCTGACCCAGGTATCCCTGCAACCGCTGGCGGGTTGTACGGCCGGGCCTGCACGGCCGACTGCTGCCTGGCCCGGGACCCCTACTACTGCGCCTGGGACGGGGAGACCTGCTCTGCCTTCACCCCCATCCACCAAGAGGGTCAGGGTGCCACACACGCACGCACACGCACACACACATTGCCCGCTACGCACGCAACACTCATTGGGTCTTAATCAAAAGATTGCAATTGTTACAGATTACCTTTTGAAACATTGCATGTGATCAGAGGGCTTTTATAATGCAAACAGAAACACAAACAGAATTTTAAACTCTCAATGGAAATGCATGCTATTCACGTGTCCTACCAGCAGGGGGAGATTGTGTGATCGCTGATGATGTGTTGCTTTGCGTTTTCTGAACGGCGAAGCCGAAGGCAGGACGTCAAGCACGGTGATCCGCTGCGACAGTGTCGAGGTTTCAATGCCAAGGGTGACTCAATCATTTGAGTTAATATTCGTACAGGTTTATTGGCCCCTGAGATCTATTACTGATTCATAACAAAATATAATAATATTATTATCTAATATTAATTAATTAGTCATATGTGTTCACATTCGCTCCATCTCTTCTGCTATGATGTGTAGAGAACCGGCAGAAAGAGATGGTGCAGTTTGAGTTGAGGGCAGCTAGTACATTCCTGGAGTGTGAGCCACGCTCCTCCACAGGCCTCCGTCAAATGGCTCTTCCTCCGAGAAGGGAGGAGGAAAGTGGTCAGTCATCCTCCTGCTCTTCCTCCTCCCCCTTCTCCCTTTCTTCTCTCTCCTCCTCCTCCTCCTCATTCCTCCCCTCTCCTCCTCCTCCTCCCCCTCCTCCTCCTCCCCCCCCTCCCCCCCCTCCACCCCTCCTCCTCCTCCTCATTCTCCTCCCCCCTCTCCTCCTCCTCCTCCCCCCCCCCTCCCCCCCCCCCCCCTCCTCCTCCCCCTCATCCACATTATGTGTGACTCATTTGTTTACTCCACCCTGCAGCTCAGTCGGGCCGGCGGAGTTTCTCAAAACCAACAACGGCATCCTCCTGAAGGGCGCTGAACCAGTCGGACGCCGGGCAGTACCACTGCCTGGCCACGGAGAACAACTTCAAGCACACGGTGACGCGCATCGCCTTGCGCATCCTGGACCGGGACATCGTGCTGGCGCTGACCTCCCGCGACACCCGACAAGGAGCCCCACGCTCCGCCCAAAATCCCGCCCCACGCCGCCCACCCCGCACGCACCCCCGTCCGCCCCCGCCGCACCCACGCCGTTCCCACCGGAGATCAGACTGATCCACCAGTACTGCCAGTCCTACTGGGAACAGATGAGCTCAAAGCAGCAGCAGCAGCAGCAGCCGCCGCGGCGGCAGCAGACCCGCAAACGCACCAGCCGCAGGCACACAGAGAGCCAGGAGAAGGGCCTGGGCTAGACACCAGCCGCAGGCACACAGAGAGCCAGGAGAAGGGCCTGGGCTAGACACCGGCGGCCGGGACGCTGGAGACCAACTTCCATTGTTACAGTGTCATGCTCCCCCCCGACCCCCTGACCCCCCCCCCCCCCGACCGACCAGCCGACCACATCCCCTCAACGTGGGACAGGTGGGGATCTCGTGTCATGAGAAAATATAAAGAAATGTAATATATTAGTTGTGAATATATATATTGATGTTAACCGTTTGGACGGTAATTTTATTGAGAAGGCGTAATGTGAGGTTATCATTGAAAACGACGTTGCATGCTTGTGTTCCTCTTCGCCGGTTGAAAGTCCTACTGTCTGTGGTTGTTGTTGTTGATGATGTAGTTGTTGTCGTTGTTTATGATGATGTTGTTCCGCGGTTGTGTTTTGCATTGTTGAATATCGCTGTCCCTTGGGTGTACTGCTTGTGATGGGTCCAGTTGCAGTTTAATGTGGACATGTGTAGTGACTTTGACTGTCTAGTTTCCTGGTGCCCTGCGCATGTTTGTTGTAGACTTGTATAGCGTACAGTGTTTTTCCAGTTATGCACTTTGACGGTGGTGGTTTTAGAGGGAATGAGGTCTTTTTTGCACATATATATGTATGAGATGATATGATGATATTTACAGTATAGGACATTTGTATGAAAATTTAAGGAAATGGGAATGATACTGGCTTAGACCTAACATAAATTGTCATAGATCTGTCACATACTGAATGTTGAAATGATTTAACTGAATGGTATGAGCGATGGCTCGTCTAGATACATTCTCATAACCGGCCACCATCAGCTACAATTTGAGTAACATAAAGCAGGCACCGACAATGTTCAAAATATTTCCTTTATTTTTGAAATGGCATTCAGGCTTGTGATATTATTCATTCAACGGTTTGTTTATATGGGACACCCACCCTGTTTAATCTGAGATTTACTTCACTCTCAATGTTTCAACGCACAAACAAGGGAGATATGACAAACCTGAAAAAAAGAAATCGGTGGACCACGTTGACGCAAACTCACACACACACACACACACACACACACACACACACACACACACACACACACACACACACACACACACAAAGAAACCCTAAACACAACCCTCCTCAATCGTCCCAATCATCGTCGTCATCGTCATCATCGGCACAGTCTCCATCATCCTCATCTGCAAAAACAAGGCACAAACACACACGCGCACACACAACACACACACGGAGCGTGAGCTTCACAAGTAACCAGGATCACAGGAATCAGGTGTTGCCTTATATAATATTTACCAGAGGAGTGAATGGTTTTTCCTCCTCTTCTGCATGACCATCATCAGCGCTCCCACGATGCCCTCCCCTTCACCCGCCGATGCGGGCGTAGCGGTCTCAGGGTACTCCGTCACCTGCAACGCAAACAACGTTCGAGAATACCTTTAAGTCCGATCCTGTCCCAGGGCGCCTGCAGGCACTTGCATTGTGTGAGCAGTCAGCCCCCATGCTGGTGACTCCCAGTCACCAGCATGTGACTCACAACAAGGAAATTAGATATTGGTCATCATTACATAGGTAAAGACTGGTTTGTTTACATTCTTCAGCTTCCTCCCCAGACGGATCTGGCTGAGCAGGGAGTCACGTCCGTCCGTGACCTCAGGCTCGTGTCCTCCTCCTCCTCCTCCTCCTCCTCCTCCTCCTCCTCCTCCTCCTCCTCCACCTAGCCTGGCCGCTGGACCCCCAGGGAAGGGCGGAGGGGGGGCGTGGAAGTCTTGGTCGTCCTGCAGAGGCTTTGCTGCCGGTGGTGGGGGCGGGGGAGGTGGGCCACCGAGATGAGCGGCTGCCGGGGCGAGGGGGGGGGGGGGGGGTCCCGCGAACGAGTGAGCAGGAGGAGGAGGAGGTGGAGGGGCGGGGCCATGGGACGACATATGGGGAGGCGGCGGCGGGAAATGCTGCTGGTGCGGGGCGTCGAGCTTGGAGGGGGGCGGGGGGTACGCGGGGGACCTGAACTGGGGAGGGGGCGGTGGTGGGTGACCGCCTCCACCGCCGCCCCGGCTGGTGGGCGGCGGTGGAGGCGGTGGACCCCCGTGAGGAGGCGCTGGACCCCCGTGAGGAGGCGCTGGACCCCCGTGAGGAGGGGGCGGCGGTGGGGGGCCCCCCCCGCGCTGGGGGGATTGGCCCGGGACGGGGGGCAGGGGGCCAGAGCGGCGCGTGGGCGGCCGGGTCGGGAAAGAAGAGGAGGGGGAGGAGCCCGGCGGAGGCGGGAGAGGGCCCTGACGGCCATGTTGGGGAGGGGGAGGGGGGCCGGCTGAAAACATAAAAAGAAACAGAGAAATTCAGAAGACATTAAACAATGCATTAAAGGGGCTGAGAACGCCGACCTAGGAGGCTCATGGGTCTGACCTCTGTTGACCTCCATCTTCACGGCCTCCATGCCCCCCGACTGCTGGATGATGTTGAAGATGAGCTCGGAGGTCTCCTCGTCCTTCATCTCCGCCTCGCCGATCCCCGCGCTGGCCAGCAGCTTCACCAGGTCCGGGTCCATGGTGTTGGGGTCCCAGCCCACGTGGCTCACATGGCTGTACAGGGACAGAGAGGCGGAGAGAGTGAGAGAGAGAGAGAGCGAGAGAGAGAGAGAGTGAGAGAGAGAGAGAGAGAGAGAGTGAGAGAGATAGTAAGAGAGAGAGAGAGAGAGAACGAGAGAGAGAGAGAGAGAGAGTGAGAGAGATAGTAAGAGAGAGAGAGAGAGAGAACGAGAGAGAGAGAGAGAGAGAGAGAGAGAGAGAGAGAGAGAGAAAGAGAGACACACACAGCACAAAGGTTTTTGATCTATCCAGTTCAAACTTGAATCTCCTCAGTTAAATACAGAGTATTATTCTGGCCTATTGCTGCTCACGTGAAGCCGCTAGGCGCTCCTATGTCGCGCTTGGTGAGTTTGGAGCCCTTGTTTTTTCCTTTCTTCTCCTTCTTCCCTTTCTTGCTGGTGGAGAAGGAGGCGACCGGCCCGGCCATGGAGCGGAAGTGAGAGGACTGAACGTCCTGGTTTTGGATGTCTACCGTAGCCATGGAAAAACCTTTTGTTCAGTGAACATAAGTCAGATCCTAGCGTTGAGGGTTAGCAGTGCTAATAAAACCATGCATATAGGAGGTGGGGGGGGGGGGGATTACCTTTGTTTGTCGGTGGTGGAGGCAAACTTCGGCCTGTTGCGAGTTATAGAAAAAAAGACGGATGTTAGATATTGAAGGATGTTGATTTGGAAATGGAACTATGGCATCCAATGACACTGTTTATCTCACCATTGGAAGACTGAGGTTGTTGTGTCTTTTCTGTCATTGCCATGAAGACAGGTACATGATTAATGTCAATAGCCTTTCAGTCAATATTAGTCATTAGTCTTCAATCAAAACATAAGGGTATGTTATGGCTGTGGAGATGTGCCTTTGAGATGCATGTATTTTGCATAGACAAATCAGGCATTAGGTACGACAAAGAGAAGGCAATTATTTAAATGTTGCAAATATTTACTTGACCGACCTCGACGGTTATTTCTTTGGTTAATCTTGTCCTCTACGACACGTTGGAAGATTTCCGCTTCTTGCGTACTGGCAAAGCTGAGCCCCACTTGGCAATCCTGTGTTGCATTCGAATAATACAGCAGCATGGGGGGGGGGGGGGCATAGAGTGTGTTATGAATAAGTGAATCATCTGAATCATGTGCATTATGAAAACGCCAAGAGTCAAGATAGGTCCTACATCAGCTGGGAATGTGTGGAAGTACGGCCGAGGACAGCTGTAAACAAACTGCGAGTAGAGCTCCTGCTCCCAGAACTGAACTCCAGCCTGAAACGATGACATCAGACAGGGTTATGCGTTCAGTAGTCGTCCCTGGAGCCAGTGATTAGGCCCTGGCCACACACAAGGTGGACGAACCAGTCCCAGTCCCAGTAGCTACTGTGTTCCTCTGGCTGTGTTTACCTTCAGGTCGAACACGCGTATGAAGTAGGACCTCTGGGGTTGTCCTTCACGAAGCGGACCACCCCCGTGTGCTGCAGGGTCCACACCGACGGGCTGTGAGGCAGGGCCATGTACAGCTGGACCACCGCGGTGGCCATAGCCTACACACACACGCACGCACACACACGCACACACACACACACACACACACGCACACGCACACACACACACACACAAACACACACATAAATACATACACATACACATGTAAATATACACTCGCAAAGGCATACACGCACAGATGCAAACATACCCTCAAACACACACACACACACACACACACAGAGGCAAGCATCTAACCACACACACAAACACACAAACATTGAAAATATGTGAAGTGACTACTTCCATGAGGAAGATTGGTGTTCACGTAATGCACATATAAGTCACTCATATAGTCATGAAACAAAGTAGGGGTATAGAAACTACATTTTCAGGCCAGCCTGAACCAACTTGGCTTGGTTTCCTTCAACAAGCTGAAGACTGAACTCACTTCAACTAATTAGAAACTAAAGAGGGCACTTCACCTCTAACTCTGACACCAGAGGAGGAGGAAACTGCTCAACTGCAGCTTCCTCTTGCGGCAGCTTGCTATTCTCATCTAATGACATCACACAGTTTGCAGCCTAACGTGTCAATGCAATTCACATAAGGAACCCAAAAAGGCCCACGAGTAAGATCTAATGCGACCTTTGGTAGTTCATTTGAACAGAGCAAGGCCTCCTGGCCTGCAGCCACAAGCTGAATAACCTGTAAGACTCAACATGCCTTACTCAATGCTCATAGTCTTGAGTAGGGCCAATACTAAAGACACACAGAGGAGCGCACCAAACACTGTGGTTAACATACAACCCGCCCCCCCCCGCCCACCCACCCTTCCGTCCCTCAGTGACAACTTACCGTACACCTTCTTCCCAGGAGTTCCTCCATCTTCCCGTTCTCCTCCAGGGTCAGCAGGGAGCTGTGGGTGCCCTCCCTAGCGCTCCTGGATCCCCGGGTCATGATGGTGCTGTGGCGCAGGGCAGAGACCTTCCCTCCTCTCTCTGTCGCTCTCTACACCTCGGCCTCGCAGTAACTAAGAAGCTGTTGCGAGCCAGGGAGTTTTTCTGTGTGTGTGTGCACACGGCAGAC
Source organism: Gadus chalcogrammus (assembly GCF_026213295.1). Lineage (NCBI taxonomy): Eukaryota > Metazoa > Chordata > Actinopteri > Gadiformes > Gadidae > Gadus > Gadus chalcogrammus. The sequence goes on from NC_079412.1 coordinate 11,004,840, forward strand.
AAGAACAGGAAATGGACGACCGCATTTTTCAACCCGTTTCTTTTCTCTGTCTCTATCTCTCGCTCGCTCGGTCTCTCTCTCTCTCTCTCTCTCTCTCTCTCTCTCTCTCTCTCTCTCTCTCTCCCTCTCTCTCTCTCTGTGTCTCATGGGCTGAACCCAAATTAGCCTGATACTTCCACTTTTAAAGTGCTGCTCTGACAGTTCAACAGTTTCTGCTTTTTATGAGCAGGACTTGAACAACATCAATTGTTGTCTCTCAATATATCTATTTACCTATATCTATATATATATGTTTATTTATATTCATTTATTTATATGTATACATGCATGTACTATATACATATATATACATACACATATATGTATAAATAGCCTTACTTTTCTGATGAATTTCCATGAAATGTGGTGACCCAAGAATTTGAAAACATTCCCAGATAATATATAATACATTTTATTGACTTACAGATCGCATAATTCAAATTAATTTAAAAAGAAACAAGTAAACAACAAAAACCAAATACATTAAAGACACCACCAACACGATTGATTAAGGTCCATAGATTACAAATTGATCAATTCCTTGGGAGGGTTAGTGGAACATTGTTTTTACGGTCCATTGAAAGCACTTTTATTCTGATGGCTCTCCCTGGACATTATATCATTTGACATAAGGTACACATGGTTTTCTTTTATTAAAACCCATTCAGTCGGGCTACCCCAACCTGACACAAAATGGCTCATTTTTTGGTTTTGGTTTGCAATGCATTGTAGGTTTTTTTACTCAAATGGATAAAAACACAGTTTAGCTTTAGCAGCCTTTTTCTATTTACTTCTTCTGAACTGTGAGACAAATAAATATGAATGTTTCAGTTGTGGTTATCAACATTACCAACACTGACATGATACAGGTTCAATACAATCAGCTTTGAGAGGGTTTCTCTTGACTGTTAAAAGAGGAGACGACATGCTGATCGAGCCTTTACACTGACAGGAAATGTTTAGTGTGTGATTGTGCACTGTGCACACATACAGAGCCTGTCTAACCACAAGCTGCTAGATTAGCCAGGCTAATCCTTGTGACGCATTAACCACAGTGTTAACAATCGTGATACACTTGTTGGACAACAGTTAACGATGATAAAAAATGGAGGGAATGTTTATATGTAGAAACATATGTAGAAAAAGGGTTATGAGTAGAAAAATGTGTTGCCACTCATCACCCGTCATTGCTAGTCACGGTGTTGTTATCTGATTCAGATAATGACAGTTATTTGGCCTTTTTGTTGGGGGAGGGAATGAAATGATTGCAACATGCCACAAGATGAGTCGGATACTCCAAAAACAGCTCCAACTGGAGCTCCATCTAGAGGTCGAAGGTGGCGGCCATATCAAGTAGCACAAGTTTTAATTATGGCAGTGGCTGGTATATTCCAATCTATACACACAATCTGTACCATCTTTGGCAGTTCCATTTCATTGCTTCTACACCCTCACCCCTGATTCACCCCAGAGGAACCAAGGCCATCTCTATAGGGGTTTGCCAGACTCTGTTGCGTTTCGACAGTGTCAACCAACGAGTTAAATGCCAAACTGCAGTGTTAAGATAGTTATGATATGTGTGTTCTCTCTCAATGTGTGTGCTCTCCCCCCCCACCAAGCGTCAATGCCTTTGCGTGGTAGGTAAGAGGATGTGGGGGAAACCCACTGGGTTTCCCCATGATAAGAAAACAGGGCAGACGGAGGGTGGGGGAGGGGGGAAGGTTGGGGGTCCGTTATGGGAAGGTGGATGGGCGGGGGACCGGGGCAGCTTTGGTCGCCATTCGGTATTGAAGTACTTGTTTTGTCCGAGTCGGCGAGTAACTAGTGACCACCTCCGCTGTGGACGACTCCAGACACCCAGTCAGTGATGATGAAGGTCAGGCTCATTATCATGAGGATGAATCCCAGCGCAGCAAAGCACGCCGCCTGACAGAAGGAGAGCAGAGAGTGAGTCGATGGTAAAGGTGCTTCCAGCAGCAGACGCAGCAGCAGGGAGAGATGCTGAGAGTCAACGCAGTTTGAAGCTAAGCATTTGAAAATGCAGCACAGTTTGTTGATATAAACGCAAATGCAAACATTTAATGGGTGTTCCCTGATTAGCTGCCTGAGGATTTTAATCCTTTCTGTCTTTGTGCAAGCAGTGTTTTGTAAAAATGAGACAGCTGGATCATTTCTACGGGGTCCCAAGAGAGCAGTGATCATGTGGTCCTAGTGGGCACTACGGGGATGAAGGGGGGACGGGCTGTACCAGAATCTTTTTCCAGGACAGCAAAGGCTCCTGCTCTTCAGGAATTATCCGGATGTAGAAGATCCCCGGCAGGATGAAGATGAGGCTGGGGGCCGAGGTGGCTCCTGGAGGAGGAGGTGGAGGAGGAGGAGGAGGAGGTAGAGGGGGTGGAATTAAAAAAAGAGAAGCGCAACATGAGAGCTGATGGAGGGCAGCGGTGCAAGAAATCACACAGAACTCGAATAGAGAACACGGTCCAGATCTAAACTAGTACTTGTTTTCTTGTTTTTTTGTAGTAGCGCTGTCAAGTTCTGGTCAGTTGGTCGATTATTGTGTTAGAAAAAACATTAATCACAAAAACAAATAATATCGGGCTCTGTAGTTGCTGTTATAATAATCGTATGGTTCGATAGACTATAGGAATGTTTTCACAATTTTTAACTCGCCCAACTCGATGACAAATAAGTCGGTAGTGTGGCAGCATTTAGTAAAAAGAAGACAAAAAAGTATATATTTTTTGTTGTCTGTTAGGCTCTTTTTTGACGTTTGTGTTAAAAGACGCTCTGTGGCTCGTCAATATCACTGACGGGATATTTAGGATAACAGATAGAATAGAGTGCACTGTGGCAGGTTAAGTGAATCTAGAGATAATGTAATCATATTTTATTAAAATTTTCAACCGATGGATTGAGTTCTTCAAATTTCAGTCAACCAAGATTTTCTTTGGCTGACTTCAGTCTACAGTCATTTTGTAGGCACTTTTATTTATAAAGTTGACCCCTAATTTTTCCACTAATGGATTCCAGTAATGTAGACATATCAGAGTGAAAGTCAGTTTCAACTGTATGTAAGTATTTTGTACGATTTGAATGCATTAACCGTTGGGATCATTTTGTAGAGTGAGTCATATCCAGTTTCATTGGGTGTCAGTGGGGCTGCAGTGTGGTTTGTATTTTGCATAATGAGTAGAAATATCGCCCCAACAATGTCTCTGTGGAGGAGTGTGGCTACCCCACGGCTCTGAGGCTGGAATACCCCTCTAGTCACATGGGACTCAGGCGGGCCCCTCGATTGGCTGTCTTGAGACGTGACCTTTTGCTTTAGAGTTCTCAGAGACTCAGGTTCAGGCCTGCAGGCCTAACGGAGGGGCAATGTAACCACGTCGACCACTTCAACTAGGTGATGGCGTACCGATGAGGCCGAAGATGTCGCGTATGGAGGGCACCAGGATGACCAGCAGGTTGACGATGACCAGCAGCACCACGGCGATGGCGATGTGCCGCGCCCAGTGGAAGGGCTTGTCCGGGCAGACGATCTGGATGATCGCCCTGCGGATCTGAAGGATGCAATGAATATGCGGTTCGTTATGAAATGTACATCGTTCCGTTTTCCCTGGTCGATGCTGCAGGACGCTGTCCTTGCACTAGGGGGTTAATGGAGGGAGGAGCGGGGGGGGGGCCAAACACGGTCAGACACACAAATAGAAACAAACAACGTGCAAACCATTTACTGTTTCAAATGATCCTCATTAGTTGGGGGGATGGGAGAGGAGAACATTCATTGACCACACAGACCACATATCTGTTAACCACCTCACTGATCCCACGAGACTCAGACACACGTGCAACCTAAAGTCATGAGACCTATTTTGGGTCACTCGGCTGACGTGAGGTTCTGGATTTGTCGATGTGTGTGTGTGTGTCTGTGTGCGCGCGTGTGCGTGTGTCTCACCGGGAACAGGACCACGGGGACGGTGAGAGTGACGGCCACCAGCACGGCCAGACGCACGCACAGGAAGAGCGCGTCCAGGGGGTCCACCAGGCTGTAGGTGTGTAGGAGCTCCGGCTCCACGCCCACTGCACACGCCAAGGCAGAGAGCAGCAGGGGTCAGAGCTCCTCTTAGGCAGCAATGCATCTGGCAGGAATGGTAATGCATATTCTTTGACTTGACGGCATGACTTATAGAAGTGTCGTTAGGGCCTTACTATAAAAGGTGAGGTAGCCGAACAGCGCGGTGAGCAGGTACATGACGAACATGGCCAGGATGGAGATGTTGGCCACTCTCTGCATCCGCTTCTTGTTAGCACTGAAATAATAAGAAGAATAAGCAAAGGTAATTACAAATCTGGATATTCTATCTTTTCAAAGCAGAGTGAGCAGTGCTGTTCTGGTTGGTGTGTTGACCCACTCTCTGAGCTCTGTGTAGATGGGCAGCACCTCCGGGTGACAGACAAAAGCAAAGGCCAGGATGGGGATGGTGTACGCCGTCTGGAAACACAAACAAACAAACAGCTTTCAGGCGAGACCAAGTGGCTTGTTGGATCAAAGCCACAATACACCTTTCCCCCCCCCAAAAAATTGAAATGCCCAAGTCTGTTTCGCTTGATCGTTAGTAATAGTATGTGGGCTGAAACAGGAAATACTGAATCGAAAAACAATATAGACATTTGTGTTCATTATCTCACTTTTGGACATGATATTGAGACTAGAAATACCTCCCCAGGATGATGTCTTGGAGCCTCTCCCATAAGACGTTACCCAGAACACAGAACTGAAAGGGGAATCGAAAAAGTGGTGGAGGGATTGCCTGACCTGGGAGTTGTAGGTGAAGAACTTGGCCAGACAGAAGTCGTCGTCCATCAAGCCCGTTTGGTTAACAGGAGCAATGAGCGATTCAGTCATGTTGTTACCATACCCAGGCAGGGGACAAGGGATGTTGAACTTCTTGTAGATGACCTGATAAGCACAAACAGGAGACACAGACACAAAATACATGCAATTATATGAAAACACAAAGCAAATAAACAAGGATAATTTATATGATCTATCATTTATATGATATATAATCGGAATAACTAGAAAGGAGGGATACTTTAAGTATAGAGTACCGTGTATCTCATTGAGGATTTAATTCAATATTTGTAGCAATAACAGAATGTTGTTGTGTCTGTAAAGACTCACCGAGATGAGGAAGAAGACCATGCAGGAGAGAGAGAAGCCACTTGTGTAGCCGAGGTAACCTGGACACCACAAGCACAACAGTAAAGGACAAAACTTGCAAAACATCTGCCAAGACAGATTCTGCTTCGAATAACCAGGCCCTTTGAATGTCAGCGACTTATTGTTAAAACATACAATAATGGACACGGATGACAGAACTGAAAGATGCTGTTGCTAGACCAAAGAATGAGGAGATGAGATGGAACACGTACCGAGGCGTCTCATGAGCGATAGAGGGAGAATGAGGGTGGCGCTAACTATCATGATCAGGTAGTTTCCTTCCAGGAACCATTCTCTGGGATGACAAACACATGGACATGGGTTCAATGCCCCCGTAACACCACCCAGCTACCCAGTGAGCTACATACGTACACAGCACACACCCCCCACACACACACACACCAGTCTGTAGCTACATACCTAGACACCACACACACCAGCCTGTAGCTAGATACATACACACCACACACACACACACATACACCAGCCTGTAGGTACTCAGTGAGCTACATACGTACACACCACACATCACACACACACACACACACACACACACACACACACACACACACACACACACACACACACACACACACACACACACACACACACACACACACACACACACACACACACACACACACACAAAACACACACACACACACACACACACACACACACACACACACACACACACACACACACACACACACACACACACACACACACTATCCTTTAGCTACTCATTGAGCTACATACACACACACCACACACACACACACACACCACACACCAGCCAGTAGCCACTCAGTGAGCTACAGACGTACACACCACACACAGACTCCTGTAACTCATTTGCATGGGCTTACCCTGTGTTCCCTTTTTGGCCCAGGAATGCCTGGATGACCAACGGCAGCTCAGACTTCACAATGAACAGGTAGCTGGACATGGCTGAAAGAGAAGGGTCCACGGAGAAAGAATTAGGAAGACATTCTTACTAAGGAGGAAGGACGTAGTGATCAGTTAACAGTAGAAGGTAGATAGATGAATGGTTCCTTCACCTCCGATGTTGTGGACGGTGATAATAGAGGCTGCCACCACTTTGCCTGGCTGACCGAATGCTCGGTTCCCAAGCTGCTCGTACGCCCGGATTCCTGACATCACAAACACACACACACACACACACACACACACACACACACACACACACACACACACACACACACACACACACACACACACACACACACACACACACACACACACACACACACACACAAACACACACGTTATGTATGGCTGGTAGATTACAGTTTTGAAGACCATACACAGCAAATTCTCCAATGGCAAAAGCTCATTCGTCTGCTAAACCTACCGACAACTCCAGCGCTTTTCAGCAGCAGATGGATGGAATAGGCAGACAGGACAGCAATGGCGCACAGCAGAATTCTGAAACACAACGGGGGACAATGTATTGTGAATATAGTGCATTATGAATACATACAGCTAAACAATCATTTACGGCTCCAAACTCTTTAAAATGCTGCCCTATGGTTTATGATACTATATAGCTATAGTTTACTAGAAAACCACATTGTTCAATACTCGATTCTGATTGGTCAACGACATTCCACGGGTGTGCATTATTTATCAATAACGGGAGACCTCTGCCTTTAAGCCTTTCCAGATGAATTCTCTACAAATCTACCATTCACAAAAACTGTTGACGCACCTCGACAATATTCTTCAATCCCCAGGGAGGAAGGTTTACATTTCAGCTGATATAAGTCGATAATAACGATACAGATGTAAATCATTGCAGGGTGTCTATCATTGGGGAATATTGTACAATGTTATTGTATAACGTACTTTGGCGTTGCTTAGGGGTTGCATCCCCACTCCAAAGTATGTTATTGTCCAATAAGGGGAGACCCAGCCGTGGGTCATTCATGACATAAGTTAATCACTTTTCTCTCACTCCAAGTGGTGAAGATGCCCTCCGCTGCCACACAGATGGAGATTAGACAATGACGTTTGTCCCCCTCCCCCAACTACAATACAAAGTGCTGATCCAGGCCACCGGGCCAGTGATCATGCTATATTTAACCGCTCAAATCTGATTTAGCCAACCAGTGTGTGTGCATGGTGTGTGTATGAGCTGTCATACACACACTCTGACAGATCAGTCTGTACTACTAACACCCAATTATACAAGAGAGATACAACACATCCTGTCCTGCGTATGCGCACACGCCCACACACACACACACACACACACACACACACACACACACACACACACACACACACACACACACACACACACACACACACACACACACACACACACACACACACATACATACATGCATACAACCCAAACACACATGTCTTAAGAATGTACCAGCCAAACGAAGGATGTTGTCTTTGGCCAGTGACTTACATAAAAAGAACGATTCCAGTGTTGGACATGGCAAAAGCCAGTCCCAGGATCCCGCTGCCCATGATGGCATTGCTGAGGTTGAAGATGGACATTCCAAAGGAGGTCTTCCCTTCAAACTGTACAAGAAAGACATCAGAGCACACGATATTAGCACATAATTACACATCCAACATATTTGGACATATTTTGTTGAACACTGTGCTACAGCTACATGTGCTACATGGGTTGACTGATATACTTTGGTATTTGGCATGGTATTTTGATATTATATTATTACATTGTTAATGGATGGCTTATTTGGTTTGTTATTTGTTGTTGCTGTGTGCCGCAGTGCGTTGGTACTTACGTCTGTGAATCTGTTTTCTTTTTTAGGGAGACCATCTTTCTTAGGCAAAAACTCATCATGTTCAGCCACTGACTCCAGGCCATCAAATCTGTATAATAACAAAATAAATAATGCATTGAAAAATGAAGAATAATGCTTTAAAATTAGTGCCTCACATTCACCCATTCATACACACATTCATATGGTTGTTTGCTTGCATTGTTGCCTCCACCGATGGTGGAGGCAACAATGCAAGCAAACAACCAGCTTCGGTTACAGCTCCTGCTCCTGTTACTGCTCCTGTAACTGCTCCTGTTACTGTTACTGTTACTGCTCCTGCTCCTGCTCCTGCTTCTGTTACTGTTACTGCTCCTATAACTGCTCCTGTTACTGATCCTGCTCCTGTTACTGATCCTGTGACTGCTCCTGTTACTGCTCCTGCTCCTGTTACTACTCCTGTAACTGCTCCTGTTACTGATCCTGCTCCTGTTACTGCTCCTGTAACTGCTCCTGTAACTGCTCCAGTTACTGTAACTGCTCCTGCTACTGCTCCTGCTCCTGTTACTGTAACTGCTCCTGTTACTGCTCCTGCTCCTGCTCCTGTAACTGCTCCTGCTCCTGTTACTTCTCCAGTTATTGTTACTGCTCCTGCTACTACTCCTGCTTCTTCTCCTGTTGCTGCTCCTGTTAATGCTCCTGCTTCTGCTACTTCTCCTGGTACTGGTCCTGTAACTGTTACTGCTCCTCTTACTGCTAATATTACTACTTATAATAATTGTTATAATATTCATAATAATAACACTAATAACAATAATAACAAATTGTAATACCAAAACCACTTTCATAATAAAGAGGAAGGAGACAAAGTATTAAAGTAACATGGACACAATGGGGCACAAATGAGGAATGATGTACGAATGTTTAGTATCAGATTGGGACTCAAGTGTGCCACAAGAGGGTGTTTGTGAGGTAGTGACCAATAATGTTTAAAAAGAACAGATCGGATCAGTTTCGGTTTGTCGTTGGCTAGATGATGCTTCTTCCCTTTGAGCGTTTTTATCTTATATAGTGAATTAATAAATACATGTAATAAGGGAACCTTACTCGTGTCCATTCATCTTCTGAAGCTCCATGCTGCTTCCTGGTTATCCGATCACTATGGTTACGGGTCTTGGATGTCACAACCTTGGATGGGGAGAAGGAACATGAAACATGACGGTGAACTTGGTCCTCGATAGGGCTGCATTCCTTCCACTCATACTCAGCAAACTAACTGCTGTCCCTTTAGATACGTGCTGGGGTCTCTTTATGTACTTAGAATAATGCTAGCGTCTCATAAACTAATAGGATCTAGGCTTCACCACATGCTGACCGCAAGGAACTACTGACACACAGACCGTAAAGCGTTAAGTAAATATCGTTGAAGCGTGGAAACTTTCTTGCACCGTCCACATAGCGTGATAAAGCCGTGCTTGGACAAATTTCCTTTCAGACTTTATCAGGCCATATTCTAAACACAACCAACAGAACCAGATAACACTCTATATTGATGCAACAAAGATTTTAGATAGACTCTAGATATTCATCAGGGGTCCAAAATATATATTACAATCACAATAGTTGAATTTTTATCTACATTGGGGACTGTTGTGGCAGGAAATACCAAATGTTTGTATAGGAATTGTTGATCTCCAGTGAATCAAGACAAAGCATGGCATGGAGAAACTCGTGAAGAGTGTGTACTTCTGCCCTCTGCTACCTCTTGGTCCCGAGACAAGCCACTCCTCTTTGTCAGGCTGCCCTCAAGCTTTCATGTCTGACCCCCGGGACAAAACTGTACACTTGTCTGTGTCTGCTCCATTCACATGAAACTGGAATTTCATATTTTCCTACGCCCTTCCCTGAACTGTCCTGAACTGATTTTGTTACAATGTGTCTGTGGCTGGTCTCTCTGCGTGCTGGCCCAGAGATATAAAAACAATAGGCCTCTGTGGTAAAGGGTATCAATTAGTCTAAACACTGGTTTGGCTGGTCTACTGCATCATGGCCTTGGGTCAAGTTGGTCAGAGTAACTTTCCTTAGCAACCGAAATTCCCATGGCCCACAGCCAGGATATAGAACCAGAAAGACCGTCTCAACTGTCGACAATTCTGTAGATATCATGTTGGACTACATAGCTTTTAATATTTTAACAAAAAACAGTGTGTAGGCCTATTAACGATTTAGAATAGATAGAATAGATTTTTGTATAATTTAGAAATTGTAGAAGAACATAGTGGTTAAAAAAAGGTTATAATTTTTGAAATATTGAATTCATGACATACTTTGCTATTGAGTAATCGTGGGGACAAGAATGTTTCAATATAATCCATAAAGGGGATGGTATTTCAGGCCTGAAGAAAAAAAAAGTTCAATATCCTTATATTATTAAACAAATCTTTAAAATAATGTAAAAATCCCTAAAAGCCCTCGCTATTACTGTATATCTTGACCAATTATTCCCATTAGAAACAAGCGATATCTCCGAATGTGAAGCACATGGCACATGATGCAAGAACCACTCCGTATTGACAGTCGGCTTTTCATTTAACACCTACAACACTAAGAGACGCAGTACAACTCACACATTCGCTTACCGCGGTAGACAGAGACGAGGGTGTTTTTCCTTATTAAATCAAAATTGGTTTCATGTTGATAATAAGGGAAAGATAGGTTCAAGTCTCTCTAATTCGGCTACTTGTCAGCCAGACTGCTCGTAAGGTTATCCCCTGGCTGTCGCTCTCTCTGAAGTCTCTTAAGGAAGAGAGTTCAGCTCACAAGGAGGGATGAGAGCTCGGGAAAGGGTCACACCCCTACTGTTAACCCTTTGTACAGCTGCCCCCATACTGTGTCCTCAGATACCTGTCGATAGGGGGGCGGATGGGGGTCTATTGGGGTGGAGTAGGCTATTTCACACGCTCAAACTATAGCGTAAAAGTAGAACATAGTAACGATAGACGATTACCAAACAAAAACACGCCTGGTAAAAAGGTGGAGCTTAGCGGGGAGTATTTTAGGTTTTGTTACAGTATGGGCGGATACTATTGACAGTTTAAATCCTTAAGTCCCTGTGATGTTAATACGCTTAGGAGATAATTGTTTTTTTAAGGTGGCTCGCATCTGAATCTGGGTAAAGCTGTTGACATTGAGCATGCGTAAAAGTTGTCATGTGCAAGTGCGTCGACCCAGAAAGCCAATAGGCCTAAGTGCACATTGCAATGAACACTAAACTGTATAGAATAGTTATTTTTGTATGCCTATATATCTATTTTCGGGATCTCCTTTTTTGTGTGTGTTAATCGTCCATTTTATAACTCTGTCTTTACACTATTGGGACAGTTGAATAAGTAAGTAGGCCTGAGGTGGAAAGAAACGAATTACATTTACATTTATTTGTGAGATTATGACAAATACAATGTATACCTTTGTTACAACCTACCCCACTGCCAGGGTAGGTTGTAACACCTACTGGGGTAGGTTGTAAAAGGTAGACAAAATGCAAAAAAACAATGTTACTCCATTTGATATGCCGTATTTAAACAGGGTTTGAAAATAGATTCACCAAACAAAATACTGAAACTGAACTTTTTTTTTTTTTTAGAACAGGGCAACATGTTACTACGGAAGAGGATTAGGGCCACACATGTAAAAAAAAATTAAGTTCTGACTTTATTCTCAGAATTCTGAGAAAAAAGTCAGAATTCTGACTTTAATCTCAGAATTCTGAGAATAAAGTCAGAATTCAGACATTAATCTCAGAATTCTGACATTAATCTCAGAATTCTGAGATAAAAAGTCAGAATTCTGACTTTTTTCTCAGAATTCTGAGATTAAAGTCAGAATTCTGACTTTTTTCTCAGAATTCTGAGATTAAAATGTGTGGCCCTAATCCTCTTCCGTACTCTTCCGTACCTTTCCTATTTCACCCCCAAAGAGTTTATTTTTGATGTTTTTTCCTTTTCGCCGGTCCTCCTCTTCCAATGCCAGCTTAACTGGTGTAGCCTATCAGTCAAGATTTCGGGCCTGCTTTCGGAAATGGCCGAATTATTGTTTGACTGAAAGGTCCTATGGACCCAGAGCTCGGCATCTCTGGAGGAGGAACAGAGCCTGGAGCAGGTGAGCTTGCAGGTGAGCTGTTTGACTGAAAGGTCCTAAGATGGACCCAGAGCTCGGCATCTCTGGATGAGGAGCAGAGCCTGGCGGCAGGTGAGCAGGTGAGGAGCCTGGTGGCAGGTGAGCAGGTGAGGAGCCTGGCGAAGGTGAGCAGGTGAGGAGCCTTGCGGCAGGAGAGCCTCAGCTGGGTCAGGACGATCTGTGACCTGGGAAAGCGCAAAGTCACAGTCCTGAAAGATGTTCGGATGGTAAGGCCATATGCCTGTGCACTGGAAGCCTGCCTGAATGTTTCTTTGCGTTGCGGCCGTGGGTAGGGCCGGCGTTCCTCACGATCCCTGAAATGTTGTAAACTGTCATTGGTTCGCCTGGATTCATCCGCAACAGTCATCACGGGCCGCATTCACCATTTTCTTAAATGTACCAAAGACACTGCGATCAAGTAGCTGGAGCTTATGGGCACGTATGCGACTGATAACGTGCCTCCTCACCCGACGTCATGGCTCCAACCTGCCTGCCCCCCCGGCGTGCTACCTCTCGGGATGGTGCCTGCACAGTTGTGACGCCTGTCTCGTCCATGTTCCAAATGTCTGAACCATCGAAGCGGCTCTTTTCTATTGCCACCCCCAGGCGACTGAAGAAGAGCTCGACATTTGTCTTGTTGAAGGAGGTGGCCCTTGAAAGGCTTGTTGCCTGTGGACACCAGAATAATAGAATATAATAGAATAATCTTTATTGTCATTGTACAAGACAATGAAATTTTGTTTGGAGCAGTCCTCCTCTAGTTGCCCAGTTCTATAAAAAAAACAAAAAAAAACATTATCAAAAGTATCAGCAATATATAAATAAATAATAATAAATAAATAAAATATATATCTAAAAAAAAAGTTTTAAAAAGTCCAGAACACCATCAAATACTTGGTGGCAGTTGCATCATGTGGGCTCATCATGTTCATTTCGCCCGCATACGGAGGAAGATGCAGTGATAAATTCATAACATCAGATTCAGGTTTTCTGGATTGCCTACGGCCAGGTGAGAAGTTATGGCAGACAGGGGGTTTGTCATCCAAGACCTCCTGTATGAAAGGAAAATGAAGCTCACCCTGTCAGCGTTCACCACAGGACGCATCGCAAACGTATGTGTCCACGTTGAACGTGTCAAACGTAGACTAAAAAACTATAGAATTATTTCTCAAACAGTCCCGATTAATCTGGCCCCTAAATTTGATAAAATCCTGAGAGTTTGTGCAGCAATATGTAACCTACGTGGTGACATAATTAATGACCCAGAATATCGTTAAGCCTTCAATGCAGTGGTCTCTTCAGTGTATTTTACACACACACACACACACACACACACACACACACACACACACACACACACACACACACACACACACACACACACACACACACACACACACACACACACACACACACACACACACACACACACACACACACACACACACACACGTAGACACGGTTAAAGAACGCATTTATTCCAGATGGCAGTTACAAAATTCAGGCTGGTTTTTGCATCCTGTCATATCACCATGGCTGTAGCCCCTCCCTGTTCCTGTTGAGTCAGAGCACCGGCAGCCACGCGTGGAACACTGCCGCTGAAGGAATCCATCGGTCTTTGTTAATATCAAGGCACAGAGGCAATTTATCCGGGCTAAGCCGGATCTGTGGAGCCTACAAGGAATAGGCTATCAAACCCCCTAAAACACTGGAAGTAGCACTGAAGGGTGTTTGTTGGTGTAGGTTATTTGGAAATATTTTATTTTAGATTGGCCTGAACCTTACACTCCAGTGTCAATCAAACTGTTCATTATTAAGTAAAATATGTTTTATTTTTCTTGTTCTAAAAGTCTCCTTTGTGAGGTGAAGGAAATAATCATTTTCGTGCGAGGGCTTTTTTATGTCTAAATTTTAATTTATATTTAAACCTTGTTTGTTCAATCCCACAGCACTGTACTTTTTACATATTCTACACCAAAAACCAATAACCCTTACTTCCTGCGACATTTCTTTAACTGCTTCGCTACGTCTGTGTCACCATTAATTCTAGTTTATGCTGTGATAAATACTTGAAATTTAGGTTAAGGAAGATTGATCCAATTTGCATTATTTTCAACAACATCTGTGTACTAGTGGTTCAGAGGATGTCCCTGTTTATGTCTGATGGGCCAATTACACTTCGTAACAGACAAGCATACAGCATCATCATGAATGGAAGTAGACAGAGCTTATATGGGCCTGAAAGTATACCAATAACAGCTAGTATTCTCAGACAAGCATACATACAGCATCATCATGAATGGAAGTAGACGGAGCTTATATGGGCCTGAAAGTATACCAATAACAGCTATTATGCTCTAATTTTTTAAAGGCGTATCTCCAATAATTGCGACATACCATCATAATGGTTTAAGCCGTAAAAGCAATGCCTACGTTAACAGCACCACCCAATGGGCACAACTGCTCATTACAGCTATTAATGTCAATTCAATTGCATGTCAAAAGTAACGTAACTGCATAGTTACTGTATTCTTGCTGTATTTGGCATTTGGTATTTAGTTTATAGTATTTACGTAACCAACTGAGGAATTAATTATTATGAGTGCTTCCTCAAATGTATGGCCACTCTCATGTTCCAATGCAATAAGGACAAAAGTCTAGGAAAAAAACTTTATAAATGTCTTTATTTGCTAGTTTTTTTTTTGTCTTCATTCAAAAACACAACGATATAAAAAGGCTTAATTCCATACACACTTCTTTGTTCTACTGGTCCTTATGTTCCTCTGTTCATTAAAGAAGACACACTACTTCCCCATGTCAACCCACGCAAAGAAGTTACATCGAGCTTCGGGATTGGAGGCATGTCCCTGTGGTCGGGCACAAACGAAAAACTGTCTGCCCAAATTAGGTCCTTCCTTCTTGACGGTGCGCAGTACACTAGTCTCTCTGTGGACCTTGCACGGGGGGGCTGGCGGAGGCCCATGAAGAACGGACTTCCAGAACCCCAGCGAAGCTCCCTTTGGCCCTTTAGGAGCCACTGTGGATTCTGCAATCCGCTGTTCGGCCTTGGTTTCTCTCGGCGTCTCTCCGGTACTCTCCTCTAGAGGGCGGCTGGAGGTGTGCATCGTGGAGGAGTCACAGACACCGTTGACCACTTTGGTGTGGTTGAGTTGGACCATTTGTGATTTTTGTGATCGGGGAAGTGGGTTTGGGTCAGCCGCGCTGGATGCTTCTGATGCCTTCAGAATCGGAGCTCCACCCGAAGCCTTGGGTTTGAAGAAGGCGAGCAGGCTGCCCTGTGGGGGTGGCAGCTTGGCTGAGGTCTTGGTCACGTTGCTCTTCTTCCGTTTCGGGGTCCCAGACCCCGGTGCCAAAGGCCTTTTCTTTCCCAAACCGCTCTCCGCTGCTCCTAGCGGCTTTAAATTCTCCCGCTTCTCCCCGGCCTCCTGAGAACTGGGTAGCGAATCCCTGGACTCAGTTCTCATGGACTTCGGGTCCACCTTCACCAGAAAGTGAGACAGTTTCTGCTGCTTGCCTGCAAACTCTGGCAGGTAGCGGGTGCAGAGAGCAGGAAGTTTGGGGCTGGCCAAAAGTGTGCAGCAGAGTTTCGCCCACACGGGGCAGTGGTCTGAGCCTTCCACCTCTGGCAGGATGTCCGCTGCTGTAAACTGCTCTTTGGCCAGCTGGACGTCGGCGAATATATAGTCAATGCGAGTGCCGTAATTGGTCTGCCGGGCCCCGGTGAGCGTGTTCCAACAGGTGAAGGCATGTGTGCGCTCCGGATGGAAATAGCGGAAGGTATCGATGAATTTCCCGCCGTTGTTGAGGACGTCATCTGTGGACGATCCCTCATTCTCTCTCCCCGACTCGCTTTTACTTTCAGCCCTTAAAAAAACGTTCAGCCATTTTCTTCCAGGGTGCTCATCAAAGTTATCCTGGATGACAAAAAAAACTGGGTAAAATCAATAGGAATTGGGCAGTTTTATTTCTTACACATCAATGCGAGCTTCGGGAAATCTTCGAGGTAACAATCGTCCACAATTCTAGTTCGTCACTTACAAGGTCACTGGGGTCACAGTGGTCAATGGTTCTGTGAGATGTGTTCACGTCTCCTAAGATGATGACATGGCTGCAGGTAAGGTAAAGAAAGAAAAGATGACCTTTAGTTTGAGCTTCACAAGTGAAAACACAGATACTAATGACAAGCCTAGAATGTCACCTTCCAGCCTTCAATATGGCTTCAGCCCGACTCTGAAGCAACTTGTAGAACTGCAATTTGAACTGTTTACGTTCCGGCTTCTCAGGATCAGCACGTGGGCAGTAAACATTCACTACAGTAACCTTCTGTATCTGGTTTTTGCACCTGGGAAAAGAAGATAGAGAATATAATTAGAGATAGAGAGAAATGCAATCAAAGATTCCTTTTCTTTTTAGCTTTCACCACAAATGTGCTGAGGCAACCCTCCAAGAGCACATAGGCATATCTCACATGTATTGATGCTGTGTAATAACAGCTCGTCCTTCATTATCCAGAAGTTGCAACTCGTCATCACAGAACTCCATAGGGTCCCCGTAACATCCAACGGCCCCTTCATGGTTAGTCAGCAAACCAGTGAGACCTTCCTCAGCAGCAAACGGAGCAACAGAGTCTTTGCAGTAAGTAGCAACCCCTGTACACATGAACGTATAATTCACAATTATTATTTTTTACTACCAGTTACATGCAGCTGGATGGTGGTCATTTGTGGCAAATGTGTTTAAATGTTATTAACCTGAATAGCCACTGCGCCCACGACTGAAGCTGAAATAAGAGTTGTAGCCCTCAACAACAGCGGTTCTTTCATCAAGCAGGTCTCCTGTGCAGAGTTATTTTAAGAGACAGTAAGAGGCAGACGGTATTTATTTTGGCATGGACTACTGTCACGTTGTTGGCCTTCCATCTTCAACTTACTTGTCACTTTAGTTTCTTGCAGACAGATTATATCTGCGTCCAATGATTGGAGGGTTTTCTTGATCCCGCCTTTGTAAGCTCGTATCCCATTGATATTCCAAGTGACGAGCTTCATTGTGCATCAAGTACAGTAATAACGTTTACATGTTACCGTTAAGTTCTTTATAATACACCAACGCTCAACTCCGTCCAGGTGCAAACAGTACACGGAAGTAAACAGGAAGTCCTGACAAGGACGAGCGGAAATCCAATACGTGAACGATATTATAAAGTATTATACATACCTAAATATCATATTTATACGAAAACAAAAATATTCAAATCACAGGTTTAGAATGTTTAAATTCCTATAAATCGCGTTGGTGAAAACCCGGAAAAATTCAAAGAGATTCCCATGAAGTGTCCCGGTGCCGTTGCTAGAGGGAGCAGTAGCTCGGTTTCCGCGCGCTTTGACGCTCGAGCCCACCGGGGAACGGAGAACCGGGTGAGAACGAGAGACGCCTTGTTCTGGACTGGCCTGGTTTAGGCGCCGATGCTCGGGGGTCGTAACAGATTGACATTTCGTTTAACAAACACAACTCGCGGCATATTTCTGTGCGAGTGGATACGGTAGCTCCCCGGAACACGATCTACTGGTGAGTAGCCAACGGAGCTAATTGTGACCGTCGGGATTAGCTTGCTTAACTGGATCCGGTGTTTCCAGGCGAGCTAACGCGTGAATAAACCATCTCGTCAGCGAATCATTGTTGTGTGTTATGTTGATCTGGACAACGGAGATGTAAGCCATCCATTGGACAGAGCATACCTAGAGTGTTTTGCTAAAATGGCTTCGGTGTATACTTTACTGGAGGCCAGAGATGTTCATGCTAGTACCCAGATGGTGTTTTAATAGCGCCGTTGTGGTGCTGGTTCGGACAGTCCGGTGTGTGTCCATCGTCGGTCAATGGGCGATCAGACAACGGGACTACGACCCCACCCCAGTCAGTGTAGTCGTGTGTGTCAAACTGTTTTTTTGCTCTTTGATAAAAAAAAAAAAAGGTTAACTATTTATTACTAGTGCTCAAACCGCTGTCTGCGAGGCACCTGCACATTAACACATCATTCAGTGCTAGCTAAGTATCCGCATTCTCTTTTATACGTACGCTGGCAATTTATTTTATTTCAGATTAGGACATGCATCGACAAGTGACGTGCTTCTTCGCAACGGTTGATTTATTCAATGAGTATATTTTATTTAACGCTGTGGCCTTGAGAGCGAACCATTTGATCTTGCAGCTTCTGGGGACATGTGCAGTCCTGCTGCGGATAATGGTGCTCTGCTGCGATCCTGGACTAGCTATCAGGGTGGGAATGTGTATACTGCAGTTCACCTAAAGTCCTCTCTTTCTTCTCTGACACCCCCAGCGTGTCGTGATGAAAGCTACGTATTGAAGAGATCAATACAACCTTGGATCGACCAGAGGCTGGCCAGAAGAGAGAGATGCTGGAGGCTGACGTGGAGTCCTCGGGTACAGAGTTGGCTCTAGAGCTGCAGGCTGAAATGGAGATGGGGAGCGGGGATCTGAATGCGGAGGTGCTGCGGCTCTCCCTGGAGCTCCAGGAGGCCACAGATCAGAAGCTGCAGGCGGCCCGCTATGGCCTGGTGGTGCTGGAGGAAAGCTCTGCCCTAAAGACCAAGCACAGGCAGCTGGAGGAAGAGCATGAGGCACTCAGACAGGAGCTACAGCAGCTCAAAGAGGTAGGATGAGTCAGACTCGGCCATTACACCCCATATATTATATTTAATACGTTTGTTGTAATGAACTTAATTATTTATTAAAGACTCAAATGGCTACGGAGAGAACTCATGTTTCAGCATTCCGTAATCAATATGTGTTATGTTGAATTGAGAATCTTTGGAATTTACACTGGTGGTTTGTCTTTTAGGATTTACTTATTTACTAAATAGATACTGTACTAAACTATGCATTTTTTCACAATTGCATAGCTTACATTATCATTAAATTCCTTGATTATATCTGCCTATTACCCGCTTATTATAAGTTACAAATACTTCTATGAAATAAGTAATACTAAGGACCATAATGCTGCGACTAGTATAAGCAAGTTTAATATCAATCTCCTGTTCTACATGACTCTTCAAATCATGTATTCCATTTGGAGACACACAAGGGACTTGCAATTGAAGATGAGAATAATCAAAACGTATAAAAAATGAAACATGATCTTTGTTTTCTAAAACAAGCACAAGTCAGTGCAGGACACACGCCGGATTCATAGTAAGGTTTAGTTGTTCGGTTGTTTTCAGTGCTCATGAGGTCAACATCCCGACAATAGCATGTGATATCTAGTCACTGGAGATGGGCTTGCATGTTTGTCAAAACAGAAGAATGCTCTTCTTTTTATTGTATTGTAATGGAAAATTTTTATCAAAACAACCACATGCATAGATGATGTGACGACCAAGAGTTGTATCCGAGTAGGGATATTCCATTGAATTGTTTTTCTCCTTACTGTGTGACTATGGTTCAATCCTTGAAATATAAAGGTATTTCACACATGAACACATGCGACACACAACCGCAGATAAGCAGTATCAGACGTGTTCACACATACTGGAGATACTCTGTATACTTTGGGCGAGGGGGGGCGCCTGAGTAGAGCGTATAGGGCGTGACGCAAAAAGTATACAGCAGAAGTCGCAGTGTTTTGTTTCCAACACATCAAAGTTCACGGGTGAGGCTACCAACTCCATAATTCTGACTCTTGCGGTGACATCAATACTGCACTCATATAGATATATCCACAATGTCAACAGAAGAGTGGAAAGCAGAAACAGGAACACAAAATACAGGCGAGAATAGGGATGGTAACCGATGACCGTTTGACTGATGGTTGATCGTATCAACGTTAACCGATCAATCTTGTCGCTTGTCGGTTAAAAAAAAAATTGGGGTCAGTGTGGACTGCGGAGTGTGTGTTGGTTTCACTTCACACAAAAAGATGATCAGATAATAATAATAATAATAATAATACATTTAATTTAGAGGCGCCTTTCAAAACACCCAAGGTCACCTTACAGAGCATATAGACATCATACATTTTTTAAAAAACAAGACATTGTGGAAAAAATAAATAAATAAATAAATAAATAAACATAAGCAATAAGAAATAAATAAAACAAAAACAAGACAAAACAAAACAAAAAAACAAACAAAACAGTGATCAGTTAGACGTTGTGTGCGAGTTTGAACAGGTGAGTTTTGAGTTGTGACTTGAAGGTTGTAATGGTGTCTGACTGTTTTATGTGTGGGGGGAGGGAGTTCCAGAGCCTGGGTGCTGAACAGCTGAATGACCGGGCACCCATTGAAGTGAGTCGTGATGTGGGGATACATAGTAGTCCAGCAGAGGTTGAGCGGAGGGAGCGGGAGGGAGTGTATTCTTGGAGGAGGTCGCAGAGATAACTGGGGGCTAGGTTGTGGAGAGCTTTGTAGGTGAGGAGTAGGGTTTTGTATTGGATGCGGTAGTGTACTGGGAGCCAGTGAAGTTGAATGAGGACAGGGGTGATGTGGTCAGATGATTTGGTGCGGGTGATGATCCGGGCGGCTGAGTTCTGAATGATCTGCAGTCTGTTGATGAGTTTGGTGGGGAGTCCGGTGAGGAGGGCGTTGCAGTAGTCTATGCGTGATGTGACAAATGAGTGAACTAGGATTTCAGTGCTGGATTGGGTCAGTGATGGGCGGAGTCTGGCGATGTTGCGGAGGTGGAAGAATGCAGTCCGGGTGATGTTGTGAATATGGGGTGCGAATGAGAGGGTGTTGTCCAGGATGACGCCGAGGCTCTTGACTTTGGAGGAGAAGGGTACTGGGAATCCATCGATAATTATGAGTGGAGCTGGGGTGTGTTGTGATTTAGTGAGGGTGGATTTGGATCCGATGAGCAGGGCCTCGGTCTTGTTTCCATTGAGTTTCAGGAAGTTCCTGCTCAACCAGCTCCGGATCTCTTCCAGGCACGTGATGAGGGAAGTGGGGGGGATGGCAGCGGTGGGTTTGGTGGAGATGTAGACCTGTGTGTCGTCAGCGTAGCAGTGAAAATGAACCCCATGGTGACGGAGGAGTGTGCCCAGCGGGAGGAGGTAAGTGGTGAAGAGGAGTGGACCCAAGACTGACCCCTGGGGGACACCCAGTGAGACACCTGAACACCCAGACTTGTGGTTGCTTAGTTGAACAAATTGTTGACGGCCGGTGAGGTAGGATGTAAACCAGGAGAGTGCAGCACCAGTGATCCCAATACCAGCTAGGCGGTCCAGGAGCAGAGGGTGGGAGATGGTGTCGAATGCTGCGCTGAGATCGAGGAGGATGAGAATGGTGAGTAATCCAGAGTCGGCTGCGAGGAGGAGGTCGTTGGTGATTTTGACTAGGGCTGTTTCAGTGCTGTGTTTTGGACGGAAGCCAGATTGGAACGGTTCGTGGAGATTGTTAGTGTCGAGGTGGGACTGTAGTTGTGCGGCAACCACCCTTTCAAGTGTTTTGGAGATGAAAGGGAGATTGGAGATGGGCCGGTAATGGTTAAGGTCAGTTGGGTCAGCACCAGGTTTTTTCAGGATGGGAGTGATGGCAGCCAGCTTGAGAGTGGGGGGTACAGTACCAGTAGTGAGGGAGGAGTTAATTATGTTGGTGATCATGGGGGAGATGGACGGAAGACATGCTTTGACAAGGGAGGTGGGAAGAGGATCGAGCTGACAGGTGGTGGTTTTGGCTTTGCGGATGAGTTCTGAAACGGTCTGTTCTGTTACTAGGGTGAAGTCAGAGAGGGAGCTGATGAGAGGTTGGCCAGAGGTGATCATCCAGGGTGGGTCATCAGAGGGGGTGCGAGATGAGGCCAGTTGTTGGTGAATGGTGTTGATTTTAGAGCTGAAGAAGTCAAGGAACGCAGTGCATTGGGTGGTGGAAATGTCTGGAGGGAGAGATTTAGGAGGCTGAAGTAAGTGGCTGACTGTTGAGAAGAGGACTCTGCTGTTGCCTGTACCAGTGTTGATGAGGTTGGAGTAGTATGAGGTTTTGGCAGTAGTGAGGGCATTCTTGTAGTGATGGAGGTGGTCCGAATACATTTGGCGGTGTACAGTGAGTTGAGTCTTTTTGTAGAGTCGCTCCAGTCGACGACCAGTGGCTTTGAGCTGGCGCAGATGAGGAGTGAACCAGGGAGCAGTGTGGGTGAATGAGACTGAACGGGTTTTCAGGGGGGCCAGGGTGGTGAGGGAGGAGGAGAGGCAGTTATTGTAGTGAGTCACCAGGTCAGTCAGGGAGGAAGCTGGGGGAGGGTTGGGGTAGGAGTTACCCCAAACATGTTGGGGTAGGAGCTGATCATGGTAAGATCATCATAGATAAGGTGACTTATTGGATGTTGGACGGACACCGCGTCTCTAGCACACTTTTTAATATCTCCTCAAGTCTTCATTATTCCCGCATGCGAGCGGCGGAGAATATGATCTCTAAATTATTATGGACAGTAGACTAAACGCTATAAGCCTACAGTGAGCCATCTCATTCCAAGATTTCTATGTGTGAAGTTAAAAAAAGTATCCCTTACACTCAATTTTTCCGTCTCCTCCAAACTAAACAAGCGGCGTCTCTTCGGAGTTGTCATTTTCTTAAATGGGCCGCGGCAATGTTTCAAATGAGCTCCTAACGCTGCCCTCTTCCGATTGGCCCCGCTCTCTACACACGGTCAACTTGCAGTAAGCATGCCTCGTGTTTCAATTCAAACACAGGTCGTGCCGCGGTTAAAGCCACTGACTCTCACTCGGAGAGTATGTGTGTGTGAGTCGGAGGCAGAACGGGAGAGAGATAAGCAGAGTTACGAAATAGCAGGCGGCTGGCGCAGCTCGAAATGGCTGTTATTTCAAATAGCACATTTTAATCTGATCGGTTAACCGGTTAATGAGGCTCGGTGGTCAGTCAAGAATATTTTACATTTTCACCATCCCTAGGTGAGAAGAGAATAGTACGAAGCAGCTCCGTGCTGCCGGTTTCGCGCCAGACGCCTGATAGAAACGCCATCAACACTCACTCGTTGTGAACTCTCCGGTTCTCCGGACTTTACACAAGGGGCCTGGCTTGGTAAACTCTGGAGGGGCGGATTCTGAGAATGTCCGGCTTACAGTGCATGTGTGAAAGAAAGGCCTAATAATGTACCAGCCAAGCAGGAATTATTAGACTAGTGGTGACGATGACTAAAACATCCATCATTTGATCTCAGTTTAGAATGTTGCAGCTATTCATTCCAGGTCAGTTCTGATTGGATTGAAATTCCAAGACTTAAAATCCTGTGTAATTGCATGTTGAATTTTATCGCGATCACCGCCCATGTAACATCTTACGTAACAAATGTCCGGTAAAGCTAAAGGGAATTGGGTTGAAGGATTTTCAAATAATTCACATCGTACACGTGCACCCATTTATTTTGGCAGGTAAGCAAATATTCCACGCATTTCATAATGCACATTGAAACACGGTTGTATAAGCCTTGGCGACCTAATGCTCAGGGGAACACATTTAGTCCCATGTTAATTTTACTTATCTCCTTATATAGTGCAGCTCTTCCCTCTGCTGTTGTTGATGTGCACTGATGGATGCAGCGTTTTGAGTGCACCATGCCATCTGTAATGATGTGGGGGAGGACTCTTGAGTCTAAACCTTCGCTGTTGGCAGCAGACTAATTTAATCTACCAAATCAAATTTGGAAGAATTCTCTGTGTTTCTCATGGGTGTAGAAAACAAAGAATAAAGGCTGGTATTGTACTCTACACGAATGGCTGAATTTGGTCCTGTTGTTATAACAATAACCAAATTGAAATGAAGACTTGTAATGCGTTAAAGTATTCATAATATCATAAAATAGGATAACAATGTTCAACATTCTTTGTTTATTTTACACTGGAATGTGATTTATCTAAAGGCCTCACATTTCCCTTTGGTTGTTCCCATCGCTGTATAGGCCTTCACAGACTCTGTCAGCAGTCAGAAGCGCGCAGCTGCAGATGGAGAGTGCCGGGAGGAGAATCTCATGCAGGAGACGGCTACTAAGGAGGCTGCCATGGCAACCCGCTTGGAGGAGGTCCAGGCGGAATTGAAGCAGGCCCGTCTGGCTCTGGGTAATGCCCATGCTGAAATCGATAGGATCGGGGGGCTCGCTGGACATCTGAAGAAGGTTTGGCTGCTCATCATCATCATATCATCCCATTGCACCAAATCTTATGTTGACAAATATCCACATGCCCTTTACCAAACATGGTACTGGGACTAATTCCCTGTCAAATAAAAATGAACTGGAGGCTTATATTTTGATATATTCAACATAGATATTCCCACAAACTAGTCAAATGTATAAAAAAATCAATGCACTCAAACTATACATTTTCTTCGATTGTTTGTGTGTTCTGCTGCCTTGCTCATGGACTGTGTTCTCCAGGAGTCTGAGTGTCTGGAGGCGGAGAAGGACCACCTGCGGGACGAGATGAAGGAGTACAAGGTGCGGGAGCTGAGGCAGCTGCAGGACAACTGTGAGCTGGAGGAGGAGAACATCTCTCTACAGAAGCAAGTGTCGGTGCTCAAGGAGAACCAGGTGAGTACGGACACATTCTGGCTGAACCCCCTGGTGCACATCCTAACCCTGCTTTAAATGTGCTTTCATGATTAGCTGTTTAAGGAAAAGATCCATTACACTCTTGTCAAAATAGTTTTTAATGTTGTAGATTGGGGCGATGAGATCTTGCAGATGGCATAGTGCTCTAAATGGCTGAATTTCATAAGACATGTTAAACAACCTGAATACGATTTATACACATCAATTAAATAATCGTACATCGCAAAACATGTTGTCTACTGTATCAAGGAAGTACAAAAGAATTCCTAAGACTTCTCTCTATTGTTCTGGGTGAGATGCCAAGGCGGGGCGAGAGCGTGTGAAACTGAAGTTGATTTGTCTCTGAGGGTTTGGACCGCTGATTGCAAACTAATTTTGTCTGGAGGCTGTACTGGAGGCTCTCGACTCTCTCAGACCTTATCAACCCAAATATGAAAACATTATTTCCCACTCCATTTTCAAAAATATTCCCCCCCACACCAATTGTATTTTCTCCATCATGCAATAAGATAAAAACACTTTCTGTTGAAATGTAGGCCAGGGCCTTGAGGCACGCTTATTTGAATACATTGGTTTCAGATTTTGACTATCTAACCACATTACAACACATTCTGCATGCATGTTGTCACTATAGCTGTGTTCGAAATCGTTCCCTATTCACTCACTCACTATTCCCTATATAGTGTTTATGATATAGTGTACTATATAGGGAACGAACAAACGAGAATTCGGACACTACGCCGGCTGAACATTTCTTAACGTCATTTGCGTCAGTAAATGCACCGGGTATTTGTGTGACGCAGACAGATGCGCCCCCATCATGTAAACAAACCGGGCACTCACGAGGAAAGCTGGAGGTTGTATTGATGTTGAATGTTACATTTCCTTGATCAAGGTTTTTTTAATTAATTTTGAATGTTACATTTTCTATGTTAAATCCAAAATAAATTGTTGACATTTCTAAACGAAAGCCGGAGACTCCATCATTAAATGCATTCGTTATTCAGCTTCTTCTTCTCCCCCGGAAAAACTCGTCTGCTTTGCATTATGGTATACGGGAGTAACATGAAGGGAACATCATATGTTCACGCAAATTTTGGGTATTTGAAGTGCACTATATAGTGCATGAAATTAACCACTGAGAATCCGAACACCACTACAAAATGGCGAGCATCCTATATAGTACACTATATCCGTGATGGGGAACGATTTCGAACACAGCTTATGACACGGCACCGCACCAGCTAATTGCACTAATTACCATGGCTTCAACCAGCGATAGCAATCTACAAGGGAGTCCACCAGCTGTCCTTATTAGCTGTAATTAAAACCTGCCGCCGGTTGGGAGGTGGTGCGCTGGTGGTAGGAGGCAATCATCTGCCATGGAGAGTAGCTGCAGATAACTGATAAACAGATCCCTCTCAAAGTGTGTAAACTTGAGAAGCATAGGAGCGTGACCCACTCCATTGTTCTCCCATACGGAAAAGGGAGCTGGGATTTCTGGGGTGGGCAGGGGCTATGAGCCTTGCATCGCATCCTGCTGAGGGGACTCCCGCCGGAGTTAAAATCTTTGACTCCGTCACGCACCAAACAATAGATTGGCTTTACAGTTCAAAAGCACAACGTTTTAATCCCTTTCTAACTGTGTCTGTTTTCTCGGGAACACTCGGCCTGACTTAGCGGCGTGCTCACGGTGTCTTACGGCGTCTGAAGCGAGCACTCCTTAACCGGGTTCTTTGTCCTATTTAAAGACCATAAGACCTTAACCCATGGCTGCTCTGTGTCCCGGGGGCCCTGGTCGCCATGGCGCCGCAGGTGGAGTTTGAGGCGGTGAAGCTGGAGCTGACCCAGAAGGACGAGGAGCAGGAGGACCTGCGGGGGCAGCTGGACGAGGCGGCGCGCCTCAAGGAGATCGCGGAGCGGCAGCTGGATGAGGCCCTGGAGGCCCTGAAGGAGGAGCGGGAGCAGAAGAACAACCTGAGGAGGGAGCTCTCGGCCCTCTCCCTCAACCCCTTCGACTCGGTGGGCAACCTGGAGCTCCACCTCGACCAGCTGGACGAGAGCCAGGAGGAGGGCCCGGGGGGGCGGGGGGGCGAGGGAGAGGACCAGGACAGCGGCTTTAACAACGGCCCCGGCTCCGCCCCCGATTCTGCTGACCCTCCTCACTCGGGCGGCTCCAAGACCAACGGCCTCATCCAGCGCTACTCCACGCCGCGCAGCAGCGACGTCTTCCTCCGCGCGCCCACGTCCGGCCTGGTGTCCGACCTGCTCAGTGAGCTGCACTTCTCGGACAGCCAGAAGCTCAAGCAGCAGCTCCTACAGGTACTGGGCGTCGACGCTCCAGCACCGTCGTCCGTTGGGGGACTGTCGTACCTGTGGCTCAGCGCTGTGACGTCATGAATGTCCCTCCCCGTCAGGACAGCCTCAGCTACACGCAATTTATACAGAAGGTCTCTCCCTCAGAGACAAAACACATGACAATAACCATACTCACAATAGGTATCAGCTGGATGAATATATTATAATATAGAACGCTGAATATTTATAAAGAGATAGATAAAGATATACATCTACATATAGATAGTTAAACATATACATAGATAGAAGGTAGAGAGATGGATAGATAGATATATATTCTGCTTTCTAAAACGGTTGACAACCCTTTATACCACACATAGTGATAGATCTATATTATAATTCTTAAATGTAAAGAAAACCCTTCACCCATTCTATAGTATAGTGATTTGAGCGTGTCAGACAGATCAGTTTGCCACACTTTGCCTGACATTATATCTGCTGCTTCCTGTTTCCAACCACATCCTCAATCTGTCACCAGTACATTCTGCCTCCCTGTAATACATGAGGCTGCCACCTCCTCAAGGCCCGCAAAACCACAATGCACCTCCGATCCACTTGGCCACTCAC
Source organism: Gadus chalcogrammus (assembly GCF_026213295.1). Taxonomy (NCBI): domain Eukaryota; kingdom Metazoa; phylum Chordata; class Actinopteri; order Gadiformes; family Gadidae; genus Gadus; species Gadus chalcogrammus. The sequence goes on from NC_079412.1 coordinate 11,032,567, forward strand.
TACGCCCTGCGCCGGCTTTCTTTAATGTGTTTTCTTGAGGGTACTTAAGAAAATGAAGATGTTGACCATTGTGCCTGCTCTAGTTTGTGAAGGAGGTATATTATTCATGATGCACTCTGCAGCAGCACAGGGGAGGGGGTTGGGTTCAGCTGCTGCTGCCCAGCAGATGTTCCGAGCCCCAGAATGGGGGTTGTAAACCAATCTATAAATAGTGCATCCATGATTCATGACAGACGCATGTGAAATGTTTGGGTCGGGTGTGTTACTTTGCTCCATGGGCGATGGTCACTAAAAGACTTATATCATCATTGGGCTTTTTGGGCTTTGACGATTGAACTAAAAGTCGCATTTACATCAACATTTATTTAAACAGAGAGGTGAGTCCCAGGACTCATCTTCAATGAGGCCCTGTGTACAGACAATATGAAACCGTATCAATGCAATAAATATGATGAATAAAGATGAATAAATGAACAATACTATAAATAAATTAACTAATGTTCTGTCTGTGCGCGGCCAAGGTGGAGCGAGAGAAGGCCACACTGGTCAGCACCATCGAGGAGCTCCAGATGCAGCTGGTCATGTCCAAGCAGGCTTTCAGCCAGCAGGAGGACAAGGTGGGCTCGCTGACCCAGCAGCTGGAGGTCATCCACGGGGGCCAGCAGGGCGGACAGAAAGCCGGCGGCGGCGGGGACAACGAGGCGGAGGACGGCGGCGACTACGACTACGAGCTGGACGTCAAGAGCACGGAGGTGCTGGAGGCCCGCATGCGCGCCGCCCAGGAGGAGCTGCTGCTGCTGCGGGAGGAGCTGACGCAGGCCGGGGCGCGCTACACCAGCCTGGAGCAGCGCTGCAGGCAGGAGAAGGACCGCTGGCGGGCCGAGGCCCAGGAGCTGGCCGACAAGATCCGGCAGTGCATCAAGTCGAGCCGGCAGGACCAGGAGCGCATCAGCGAGCTGGAGAAGGAGATCGGCGCCACGCGCAAGGTGGCCACCGACTCGGAGGGCCACCTGAGCGTGGCGCAGGAGGAGCTGCTGGCCTTCTCCGAGGAGCTGTCCAACCTCTACCACCACATCTGCGTGTGCAACAACCTGACGCCCAAGCGGGTCACCCTGGACTATTACCGCGACGGCGCCCGGGCCAACGGCGGCGGGGGCAGCGGGCGGCGGGTGCACCACCCCACCCCGGCCCAGCAGGCGCAGAGGAAGCAGCGCTCCAGCGACCTCTTCGGCTCCAAGGCCGCGGCCCTGCAGTTCATGGGGGAGGTCGACTGCTCGGGGTCCAGCGCGGACCCGGCCAGCTGCCCTGGGACACCCTCACTGGACTTCAGGGACCCCTCCAACGTCCGCAACCTGATGGCGGTCATCAGGTGCCAGGTCAAACACCTCCGGGTAAGAGGCTCTTCTCAGAGACGGCGTTAACCACACGGTTCCACGGCCACCATTGTTTTTTTGCTTATCATCTTAAAGGGAAAAGGGGATAAATACTAAATTCTCAAAAGTATTTAGGTGGGGAAGACTTCTATTCCTGTGGCTTCGGATTGCAGAATTCATCGTCATGATTACTATTGCGTTTTTTAAGTTTCATTGGAAACAGACATAGACTTTTTCTTTGATGGTTCGGCCATTGATAGGCTACGGTAAGTTGCAACGCTACTTAGCGTAGGAAAAACTGGAAAAACTGTACATCAGGCACAGTAGCTCGGCCAACCCTCTGACAAAACCACCAACGCTGGGTGATGGAAAACGCATCGCTACCTGTGCGCTGGGAAAGCTGCCACGGATACCCAGTTGGTAACAATCATTATTCTTCAATTACAAGGGCTTCCATCATTGGGCCATAATCTTAATTAACATTCTGTAACCTCATTTGACAGCAGAGAATTAAGACAATTATTTACAGGAAAATCTTCCAAATGATTCCCTTAAGTATCACTGGCAGTTAATCGTCTATTTTATTGTGTCTTTTGATCATTTGATATGGATATTAAGAGACTGTTGGATACAATAGCACTTTTTACCCAACAAGAACATCCTCTTATCTTTTATAACAAAGCTTTAGCCACGTAAACCCTTGCCAGCGCTGTGTTTTTTCTGAATGATTACAAGCTCCGCTCGAGCCCTGGGGAAAGTCCTCCTCCTCCCTGGTACAAGCCTCCCTCTTCTAATCCTCATTAAAGGCTGTTTCTAGCCCCTGATCACAACCCACCTTCCTGTGCAGGCCGGTACACCACGCTTTGTGTACGGATTAGGGATGGAGCGGTACATGTAAAGAATGCATGTACAAAAAAGTAAAAAAAAAAAAATTCAAATACAGTTATTGGTAGGAAACCAGTTTTCCGCCGTTATTATGGTACCCAGTGTAAACAAACGAACGATGTGGCATACCTTGGCATATTTGGTTGAACCCATTTCTTCGATGCTTTGTCGCAATATTGGTAAGCAATACACAGATTGATCAGAAACCAATCATTATCGGCCGATATACGCCCTAAACATGTGATCGGCCTAGCAACTTGAATTATGCAGATTCCTGCAGCCGATCACGTGACTCAAAAACTTTAGTGTAGAAGACGCGTCGTCATTAGGTTCAGTTACTGAGAAAGTAACATCAACCCGCTTTAACATGCTTAATCCTGTTGCTGGCCCCCTGGTCTGGGCTCGTGAGTGAAGCCATAGACTGCACTCCTTTCATAACGGAACGTCAGAAATAGTCGGTTGGTTATGCAAATACAGTACCGGCTTCCTTTGCATACTGTTCATTAATGTTGTTTTATATTTTTGTGTAGTTCTGGCTAAATGTATTCATCCCAATGATACATTTCACCGCCTTGGTTGACTCCTTAAAAGGGACATATTATGAAAACAACACTTTTCCTGGGATTTTGGGTGTTGTTTTGGGTCTCTGGTGCTCCAACACCCATACAAAAGTCTGTACATCATTTTTTGATTGAGATATGCATTTCTGAAAGTACCCCGCCTACAGTTACCAAACGAGCAAGTCAGTTTCGGCGCCCCCTCCTACGTATTAAGGGGGCACAGTTGAATATTACCTCCCACTTCCCCGCTCCCCTCCAATCAGAGCATAGCTAAGATTTTGTGGACCAGCGGACGAGCAGCTCCGGCGGGGGGAACTCGGCGGCAGCTCACCTCGGGGAGTACAATCCCTTTCTCTGCCGGACTGCCGCCGAGCAGTCCGGAGGAGGGGACATGGAGGAGTAAGGGATTGTACTCCCCGAGCTGAGCTACCGGACTGCCTCCGAGCTACCCCCGCCGGACTTTTCAGCTCCCGGAGGTCACCCGCCGGAGCAGGTGGAGAGCTTCGGCAGAAGTTCAGCTCCCGGAGTACACCACCGAAGCGGCAGCTCAGCTCTCGGAGTACAATCCCTTTCTCCTCCATGTTGGGTTCATGGACTTCAGAGAGTCAAGGCCAAAGTTACTTTCCCCCAATTCTTCTCAACCATGGCCCGGTTACTATGTTTACTTGTTGGGAAAACACCATAATATGTCTCCTTTCAAATCATAGCACACGAGATCTTCAGCCTGTAAAGATATAGCCTGTGAGCAACGTGGTTGTATATCTGGATAAAAGGCTTGTGCCACACAGGAAGCTAAAAGTAGGCTATAAGCATCTCTCATGTAGCCTACACTCAAAGGTTACCCACCGCACCCTCTTCATAAACAATCCAGACTATGTAGGCTCTATACACATACAGTAGAGTGGCCGGTTGCTACTACGTAACAGTATTTACATTAATAAGCTTTTATTATATGGCTACGCTAAGTTGCCACAATAGGAAACCAGGAAAAACTGTACATCAGGCACAGTAGCTCGGCCAACCCTCTCTGACAAAACCATGGTAGTTAACTGGGTGCAAAGTTTTTCCTTGGTCTTGAAGCTTCTTTGCCAACATTTTGCTCACATTTCTTGAGCAAAGAACATCCAGCAAAGAGTAATCCTGTAAGGATCGGCCATTATACATATTTATACACCCTAATAAACATAGTCAAAAACTAAACAAAATGTGTCGGTCAATCCTTTCCCTTTTTTGAAAAGGAATTTCAGATGCTAGTCATAGATCCCAAAAATGATAATAAATAAATGAATTGAAGGGTTGAGTCCCAACAGTGGTGCTCCGTAATCACTGTGACCCCCCCTGTCCCCAGGTGGCGGTGGACCTGTGTCGCCAGCGCGGCGCCCTGCCCTGCTCGGCGTTCGGCAACAGCGGGGAGTGCGAAGCTGGCGACGCAGAGACCCTGATGTATGATTTGCTGCTCAAACTGGAAGTCTCTGCTCAGCACCAAGAGGGAGCAGATCGCCACTCTGAGGACCGTGCTCAAGGCTAACAAGCAGGTAGGAAGACGGTCACAGGCGACCACAGCAAGACACCCGGGCTCAGTGTTTATAGCAACAGGCCACGCCTTCTCACGGCCTACCTTTTCATAGAGTTAGGTCAATTGATTGTGGCATTATTTGCAAAAGTCAACAATGACATAATCATTCATTTAGAGCGTGCTCAGATGCTAACAACAACACAGGCTTTGGCTTAGTGTGATGAAGCAGTCCTCCAACCCCCCTCCCTGCCTTACTGTGACGCACCACCTTCTGTCGTGATCCGCTCCCAACCCCCTCGACCAACATCACTCTCCCTTTTAAGGCGCACACACACACACGCACACGCAGACACGCACATACTAATCTGCCTGGACTGAGCCGAGTCACAGAACAACTCTCCAGGTCTAGCAGAACGTCCGGCAGCCATGTCTTGCTGTTACCAAAACAAAAGCTGTTGGCTAACCTGAGTATCTACCCTAAATAAACAATTCGAGTTATTATGAAAACCAAAGGTCCCCGAATGGGCCAAGCATAGGCAGAAATAACTGCAGCCATCTGTTAGTGGCTGTATTTACATAATCCTCCAAGCTGTTTGTGTTTGACTTAAAAAGAAACAAGAGGGAAAGGGAAGCCAGGCCGTTGACTGGGTCTGTAACGGAATGTGTGCGTGTGCCTGGCTCGTTGGTCCCGGGGTTCAGGATAGTGCCGAGTTGGCGCTGTCCAATCCTGAAGGAACCAGTATGAGACGGAGAAGGGCATGGTGTCGGAGAGCCATGGGGAAGCTGATGAACGAGCGTCAAGACCCTGAAGTGGACTCCGCCACTTTCTCCCTTCCTGCGGTCATGTTTCGCCAGCCGTAAGCCCCCCTCCCCCCCCCCCACGCCCCCCCCTCTGCCGTTCTGTTCCGCACAGAGGCTAATGCCGGCGGTACGATTGCTCCCATACAGACGCCTGCGCATGCCTACAAGGGAGTGGGGCAGGGACGCCAGGAGGGCCAGGAAATGCTTTCCGTGGAAATGATTTTGTCCTAACAACGGATGTCACACTAACCGCGAATATCACATTGAAGCTTTAAGGGGAAAGCCTAGTGATCATTTTTGTCTGTGACATTAAAATCTGAACTTTTTATTTATTTGTTGCTCTGCCGAATTCCTACTCTGTTGACTCTCAGCTCATGTCCTCGTCGTGTAGCATCGAGGCCGTTGTCACGGCACATCCTTTGCCGCCGGTGTCCTCTTATAGGCTTAGCGTCGTGCTGAGGCGCGGGGCGCACAGCTTCCCCAGGGACTCACCTGGAGCTTAAGGCCCACATGCTGTGCCCTGTGCTTGCAGGGAAACGGAAACACGCTGCAGTCAGGCTTTGTCACCTGACGACTGGACATGGTTAATGTAAGCGAGGTGGGAGAGGGTAGAAGTGTGTGTTTGTGTGCGTGCGTGCGTGCGCGCGTGCGTGTGTGTGCACATGCGTTGCCTGCCTGGGCACACCGTTCACAACCCTTTCTTCACTAACCTGAGGGCAGCTTCTCTCTCTCACTGGGCAGTAGGGCATGTCGCTTGCAGGACTAACGGGGTTCCTCCTGTGTGGTGTGCATGTGGAAAAGGTGGTGGAAGAGAATCTGGTCATTCTCGTATTTTTCTCCTTTTTTCTCTTTTGCTTTTATTTCTTGGGTATGAGGCTGTCCTGTAGAAAATGCATCGTTTTCTATTTAGTTTGATTGATTTTGTTTTACCGTCCCAATCACACGTGCGCGTGAGGTGTCTCTGGACTAGGGAAATGGGAAGACAGAGTCATGGTAAGCTGTCTGGTCCCGGTCTCTCCAGACGGATATGAGCTGGCCTTTGATTATCTTTAAGAAGGATTGGAGCGCAGAGTGAGGTCAAGGGCCTACTTTCTGCGTTGAGGAGGACCGAAGATTACTGGGTTCCACGTGAGCCTCTCTTAGCAAGCAAGACTGACTGCAGTGCCCTCATCTGGGCAGTCGGGCTAACTGCGTGTGTCGACAGAGGAAAGAAGACCCCATGACATTTGACTTCCCTTGCTCACTTAGTTCTTTGTCGTTTGACTTCCCTGTTCAATGTGCCAAAAAGGATGACAAATCTGTGCATTATTTATTTGACATCCAAATGATAAATACACACCCTATACAGCTGAAAACGTTGATGTGATCTAATGTTAACTCCCTAATATATCAAGTTGCAAGGCTGCAAACGGCTTGCACGCCATTCAAATTCTGGAAGATGAAATGGTCATAATAATAGCAGTATGAAAGAATCCTATGCTCTTCATGCCATTTCTCTTTAAACTCCTTCTTGACTCCGTTAGAGATGGTTCTTCCTCTTCCCGCTGGTTTCTAGCCCTCTTCTGCTACTCTCTTTCACACGGTCCTCGCTGGGTTTAACTTCTAGTCCGGCTCCGGTTCCTGACGTATACACAAGTCGTGTGTGAGCGCTTCTGTCCCCCTGCTTTAATGTGGTTTTGTGTGTGTGTGTGTGTTTGTGCATGCGACCACTCCCCGTCCCGTCACCCTCGTGCCTCCCAGGTGTGACCAGTACGTCACCCAGCTGGACGAGATGCAGCGGCAGCTGGCGGCGGCCGAGGACGAGAAGAAGACCCTCAACACGCTGCTGCGCATGGCCATCCAGCAGAAGCTGGCCCTCACCCAGCGGCTGGAGGACCTGGAGGCCCCCCGCTCGCCCAACAGCCTCAACAGCAGCCCCCGCCGCTCCCGGGCCAAGGAGCTGGCCACCAAGTCGGGCCGCGCCAGCCGCAGCCCCAGGAACAGCCCGGCGCGGCCCCCCGCGCGGAACAGCCCGCGCGCCAGCCCCGTGTTCGGCAGCAGCGCGGCCAACACGGCCACCAACCATCTCCGAGCCATCACCCGCAGCCTCCACACCAGCCCAGTAAGAACCCCCCTCTCTCTCTGCCCCGGCCCCCGCCCGCGGCCCACCGGCGGGGGCGCCCCCCTCCCGCGGGACGCCACCTTCATTAGGAGCCGTAGCGTCAGCGACGTCTTTAGCGCGTCGGGCTGCCGCGGTGCCCGCGGCGGTGAGGGCGGTCTGAGCCGGAGGGGCTCGGCCAGCTCTCTGGACGGGGACTTCCTGGTGAAGACGTACGTCCGAGACACCAGGCAGAGTAACCCGGGCCGCAGGGGCTCAGCGCCCCCCCGCCAGGACACCTTTATCACGACCCGCGTTGTGGCCTCTTGTCGCCCCGCCGCCGCGCCCAGGTCCTCCGTCGTAGCTCCGCCCGTAGCAAAGCTAACCTCTTCTACTAAATCCCTGCACTTCTGTCCCGCTAACGCACGTGACCTGCATGCTAATGGCTCACCACAGCTATCCAAACCCCTGTTAAAGGCCAACCTAGATGTCTCTGTCAGGAGGAAACAGCACCTGGCTCAGAGGCCGTTCTCGGCCCAGGACGAGTGCGCCAGCGCCAACACGTCCTGTGCCGGCGAGGCGCTGTACCCCCGGTGTGAGTCTAGACCCACCGCACACCCTGCCTCCTCCTGCACTTCCTCAGACGCTTATCCGTCTGACAAGAGCAGGCGTTCAGGGGTCGTTAGAGAGGCCAGGCGCGGCTCCGCCTCCACTAGTAGTGCTGCCGAGGAGCTTATGGAGCCGGTCAATAAGGGCGCCGCAGGTAAAGCCCCGCCCAAACCAGGAAGAGCTCGGAGCTCGCACTGTAAATCGTCCCGCAGGCGATAGAACGATTGGCGTGTTTTTGCAACTCAAGCTTACTAATATAACTAATATCGGAGATTGGTATTAACTGCTATTGGAATTAATCACATTTTGGTAGTAGAAACACAAATATAAATGTGATTTATGATGATATCAAATGTTAAGTGTTTTAACATCATAGTAACCTGTTCATTGTTTCAATATATCAAATATATTTAAAAGAAAAAGAAAAAAAAAGTATATATACCAAGATACATCAAACAATAAATTAAAAGTGGTATTTCATTTCTAAAATTCATCATAATCTCCTTTTTGATTTAATATATATGTATGTGAAGTTACAAACATGTTTTCTCCTCTCCCTCCTGTCTTTCTCGACGTCCTCAACTAAAAGTGTTCTCGTGTCTTGTGTCTGTCCTAACTCTTGTCCGTAGCGCTGACACAGCTCTCATCACTCCACCACCCGACTCCTCCATAAGGAGAACCCGTCTTCATGTTGACCCGACCCAACCTCTCCTCCCTCGGCCACCGCCCCGCCACCGAGACCTCCTGTCGACCACCACCACCACCTCCCCCCTGACCCCCGACCCCCACACTCCCCTCCAGACAACACCAGACCTTCTGGATCCAACAAACTGAAACTAAAACCATCTTGTCATCCATCCATGCCTTCTGTGTCTCCCTCTCCGCCCGGAGCGCGCCTGCGTGCATGCAGCCCGGCCCCCGCAGTAGGGCGGGGGGGGGACCCCGCTGCTCCCCCTGGCTCTGTGGTGTCTTAACTGTCGCCACACAACCTCCCATCCCATCGTCTTGTGTTTTTAAAGATTGTGTGCTGTGAAGAAGTTCCATTGACAGTATTTGTTCTAGGCCGAATCTTTCCAATACGATATTTAGTTTCCACAAGTATTTTTCCACATGGCTTCGTCCCGTCCCAAATGTACTGTGTTTTAAAGTGATGTATATGCAAGGCTGTGACCTGTTGCCCTAAAACATCCGGAAACCTTTTGCCTTTAGTGTGGCCTTCTTTGATTAGGCCTCTCTGTTATCCATTTAGTGGGGCTGACCCTCACAACTACTATGGTTTAGACTCTGTAGCTTTCTAATAATGGCATACACAAATGTCTAATGCTTGCAAAAGTCTTGTGGCCCATCCATCTTCAGAATCCTCTTCTGTATCACGGACCCTGATACAAAGGTGTCATAGTGTGATATCCATTTCAGAACCTCTGGCTTCGACCGATCAGCTACAGCAACCTTTAAAGTTCAGCGAACAGATCACTTCACTGGGGAGTATAGCTCAGCCATATTGCTACCGCCTCAGGTCAAACACAAATTAATCAGGCACCGTGATTTGAAGATATGATTGGATCAACATCCAGCTTACGTTGCCAGCTATGCAGACATGTCGGGTCGGTTATTGTTCAATGTCATTCGTTCAGATTAGAGTGAGCTGTTACTAGTTTACTTATTTTCTTGCGGTAAAGTTCCAGTACCTTCTTAAAAAAAAAAACTTTAACCAACATATCTAAGGGACATATCTATGTGATTCCAACAAAATATCCAGGACTGCATTAATTGTGCTTTCAGATTTCCCCATTGGCCTGATTACCATAAAATAGAAAGCCCAGTGTGTCTTAATAGCACATTGGTATGAGTCAACATCCTGTTGGTATCATGCACAGTTGAATTCATACATTTGGCACATACAGGTTCATAGAAGTCCAACTACTAATATGGCAGTTAACTACTAACAGCAGCTGTGTGGCTAGCCTTCATTCAAATTAACTCATTTAAATAATGGCTTCTTATAGGCATGATTGGAAACCTTATAGATGCAAATATGGTTTCCTATTTAGATGCTTACTTACAAGAGTAAAGTTTAAGATCTCCACAGGTTATAACGTTCTTTGCAACTTCACTCACATCTGACGGTCCAATGAAAATGCTGAGATTTGTAATCCATTTCCAGGACTGAAATGTGGATCAGATATGGATCTCCGGTACCAGAAGCAATGTGATGTGGATCTTAAGCATTATCTTGTGAATAGTGGACTTTGTGGGAAGAATCGAGCTTAAGAATCACGTTTAAAATTGAAAAATCAATGTAAGAAGGAAATATATTTTCAATTGTAGATTATTAGTGATTAGAAGAAACCACGTCCTGCTGATTTTTTATAAATCAAAAATTTGAGTGCCTTGTCTTTTTTTGCTGGCCTCTTTATCTTGGACTGCTGTCACCTTTTGTAAAGAATGGCTATCACGCAAACACTGTAGAAATTATTTTTCTTTTTAATTAGCAAATTTATTTGTTTGCTTTTTAGGTAAAAAGGTGGCCAGTCAGCACTGATTAAGGTGATACTTGATTTCGGTAGAATATTTTCTATTATGTATATGCACACACCTTGTATGATGATACGAGTACACATAATTTGACTGGGTCCCTGAACTAACCAACTACTGTTTTTAGTTGGTAATATTATTATATGGATTATGAAGGATGTAAATATGCAACATTTTAAAATATTCTACCAAAAATTAATATCTGAGTAGAATTTGCAATGGAATCCTGTTACTGCTTATCAATTCTTGTTGCGAATGTGAATAATTTATGTAGTTGTATACATTTTCAATTGACATCTGTATTTATGTTTTGTGTAAATTGTTGCAATGTCATTCACATGCATCATCCTTGTAAACCACTTGTCCTGAAAAAATAAAATACTGTTCATGTAAGCTTCCTTTTTATGTATTGATTGTATTAAGGAGATTTAGATAGAACTGGAATGCAAGCTCTTTGTGAGTTAAATCTTTTTGATATTTTGATTGGTCCCACGCACAAAATCCCGCCCCTTGTACCCAGTTTATTCAATATATGGGACTCGACCAACTGTTACGTACAAGCGTCAGCTGGACAACAAAGCTGGAGGCAACGAAATGAGACTGGTGCTTGAACCTTAAGATTTTTTTTTATATTTTATATTTCAAAGTGTCTAAGTGCACTAGGTCTAACTGATTAATGCGATGTCCTTTCAGAAAGTGGGTCTGTCGTTAGGTCGTGCGTTGTGGAACAACGTTAATGCCGGTCGAACGGCTGCGAAGAGCTCCACACAATTTAATGAATTTTCCAACAAAAGTGATGAGGTAAAAAGCCCAACCGGGCAATGCACGAATAAAGGCTTCGGGGCTGTCACACAAACAACGAACCAGGGACCGTTGACCAGCAGCGCGCCTTCACTCCCCGAGAAACAACATGAAGTTGGTAAGAAGAGGCGATTTGATGGATCCTCTCGTGGTCCTGCTGGGCGGCCGTACTCCCTTACCGCCGGGAAAGTGGACCAGAAAGCTCACCTGTGGGCTCGGTACAACGACACTAAACGACTTGTTCACGGTGAGTGAAGTTAGACCATGTTGCGTCAATGGTGCTGACTACTGTCCAGACACGTAGTCCACAGGGCATCGTCTGTAGCTGCTGTTTCTTTCCACGTTCGCATTGTGCTGAGTCAGCCGTTCTGGAGAGCACGCCAGCGTTCTGTAGCAGCATGTTGTTGCTCAAAATAACGGCACCGTTCAGCGCTTCATGGTTTTTATTATGTTATTATAACCCAAAACCGTTATTTGATGTTGCCAGTGTGTACAATTAAACCATCGACTGCTGTGGTTGATTGCAAAAGGCCTACATACAACTTTTTTTATTGTATTATTTTTAATATGTTTTGGCTGATTTAACGTCGAGGATTGCAAGAAACAACGACTCAGTTGAAAGTTTAAAAAAGTAGTTGGAAACGAACAAATAAACAGATTATACACTCCGCTTTTCTAGAAACGTATAATGCTGCTGCATGAATTTAACCAAAACAAGGTTCTGCAACTTTAGTTTAGGCTATTGTTGTAAGGGTGTGTGTGTGTGTGTGTGTGTGTGTGTGTGTGTGTGTGTGTGTGTGTGTGTGTGTGTGTGTGTGTGTGTGTGTGTGTGTGTGTGTGTGTGTGTGTGTGTGTGTGTGTGTGTGTGTGTGTGTGTGTGTGCCGACGGACTGCGGGGGAAAGTGTATGGAGTTATAGATTCATGCCAAAACCTCTCACACACGCAAAACGTGTTTTGCTCACGCAAAACGTGTTTTGCTCACGCATAACGATTCACACGCACACAAAACGTGTTTTACTCACGCAAAATGATTCACACACACGCTCAAAAAAAAAAATCCTTCAAGTACACAAAACAATTCTACAAGTACGGAACACGAAAGCTGCGCGTGGATCGGAATGCATTTGCGCACGGATCGGATTGCATTTGCTGCACGGTGCAGTGGGCACGACGCCTCGTGCCCACTGCACCGTCAGTCAACGGACGTGGGAAGGCGTGGCTGACGGATGGGGGAGTAGTCTTTGCAGATGCATCCGTCAACCAATCAAATCGGTTCGCCGGGTTCATCCCGCTTCTTCCTGCTTGTTGCGAGGCAAGATTACCCGCTTTCCCGCTTTCCAGTATCGTCAGAGCCCGAGTCGCGTCACAGTGCTTACATTTGCATACGCGATCTGATTGGATGACGGAACCGTCGCTGCCGAAAAAGTTGAACATTTTTCAACTTTCTGACGCCCCGTGCCCACTACCTCCGTCAGTTGTCCGTTGCCCATTGACTTTGAATGGGGACGGTCGCGCAATGCATTGTGGATCCGTCCGTTGACTTGGAGCGTTCGCCACCGTCAAAAAGTTGAAAAATGTTCAACTTTTTCGGCAGCGACGGTTCCGTCATCCAATCAGATCGCGTATGCAAATTTAAGCACTGTGACGCGACTCGGGCTCTGACGATACTGGAAAGCGGGAAAGCGGGTCTTCTTGCCTCGCAACAAGCAGGAAGAAGCGGGAAGAACCCGGCGAAGCGATTTGATTGGCTGACGGTTGCCTCTGCAAAGACTACTCCCCCATCCGTCAGCCACGCCTTCCCACGTCCGTTGACTGACGGTGCAGTGGGCACGAGGCGTGACGCCTCGTGCCCACTGCACCGTCAATGGGCAACGGACAACTGACGGAGGTAGTGGGCACGGGGCGTGACGCCTCGTGCCCACTGCACCGTCAGTCAACGGACGTCAGAAGGCGTGGCTGACGGATGGGGGAGTAGTCTTTGCAGATGCATCCGTCAGCCAATCAAATCGGTTCGCCGGGTTCTTCCCGCTTCTTCCTGCTTGTTGCGAGGCAAAATTACCCGCTTTCCCACTTTCCAGTATCGTCAGAGCCCGAGTCGCGTCACAGTGCTTAAATTTGCATACGCGATCTGATTGGATGACGGATCCGTCGCTGCCGAAAAAGTTGAACATTTTTCAACTTTTTGACGGTGGCGAACGCTCCAAGTCAACTGACGGATCCACAATGCATTGCGCGACCGTCCCCATTCAAAGTCAATGGGCAACGGACAACTGACGGAGGTAGTGGGCACGGGGCGTGACGGTGGCGAACGCTCCAAGTCAACGGACGGATCCACAATGCATTGCGCGACCGTCCCCATTCAAAGTCAATGGGCAACGGACAACTGACGGAGGTAGTGGGCACGGGCGAACAGCAAGGCGGAAAATTAGTGCCAAAAGTCACGTGACAAATAAATGTCCTGTTATTCACACTACACAACAGCAGGTGGCGGTGTTGAGTCAGTTTAAGGCCGCCAGGACGATCTTTTTTCTCCCCAAAATCTTTATTGATGCCGGCCAAACGTGTGTGGATTCAACTCCATACTATGCGACTTGCCGCCCCTTTGTCACGGAATCGTACGACACGGAGAAAAGCTAGTTTGGGAGATTAAATTGAACAAAATGAGCGGCCAACAGGTGAGTCCAATGGAAGTGTCGCCACTCTGTTTTGGCATCAAATAAAGATTTTGGGGAGAAAAAAGATCGTCCTGGCGGCCTTAAACTGACTCAACACCGCCACCTGCTGTTGTGTAGTGTGTGAATAACAGGACATTTATTTGTCACGTGACTTTTGGCACTAATTTTCCGCCTTGCTGTTCCTCACGCAAATGCAATCCGATCCGTGCGCAAATGCATTCCGATCCACGCGCAGCTTTCGTGTTCCGTACTTGTAGAATTGTTTTGTGTACTTGAAGGATTTTTTTTTGTACTTTGTGTAAAACATACTGTATTTGTTTCTGAAGCAAAATGCTTTAGTTTGTGAATGATGTTTTGCATTTGCAAACCACACTGAGCGTGTGTGTGAATCATTTTGCGTGAGTAAAACACGTTTTGTGTGCGTGTGAATCGTTATGCGTGAACAAAACACGTTTTGCGTGTGTGAGGGGTTTTGGCATGAATCTAACTCCATAAAAGTGAGGCAGTCGTGGGGGGGCCCAAGGCAGAGGGGGGGCCCATGGCAATAAAAAAATAATAATACATATATATATATATTTCGAATTATCCACCAGCCCATAGTGTTAGGAGTCGCACACGGCCACGTCTCCCCCCCCCGTCAACAATTGTTCTCTACCCCTCCCCCCGTCAACAATTGTTCTCTACCCCCCCGTCAACAATTGTTCTCTACCCCCCCCTCAACAATTGTTCTCTACCCCCCCGTCAACAATTGTTCTCTACCCCTCCCCCCGTCAACAATTGTTCTCTACCCCCCCCGTCAACAATTGTTCTCTACCCCCACGCCCCCCCCCCCCTCAACAATTCAGCGCAGGGGGCGGGTAGGGGGAATTCGGGGGGGGGGGGGGGCATCCGTACCTCTTGTATACAGGGCACAGGATTTGGTGCAACGGCCCTGTGTGTGTGTGTGTGTGTGTGTGGGTGTGTGTGTGTGTGTGTGTGTGTGTGTGTGGGTGTGTGTGTGTGTGTGTGTGTGTGTGTGTGTGTGTGTGTGTGTGTGTTTGTGTGAGTTCTAAATCATTTTATTTCAATCGTATCAGAAGTCTTGCTCTAAAGTTGTTGTTTCTTCATCCACTCTGACTGGAACAGAACTGATTCCCCCTGGAGCCTGTAGCATCCTCAACCCCTCCGCCATCTACGCCAACAACGAGGTCAGCCTGGAGGAGGTGGACATCTACGGCTTTGACTATGACTACACACTGGCCCTCTACTCTAACAACCTGGACACCATGATCTATGATACCGCCCGGGACTTTCTCATTGAGCACTTCAAGGTGTGTGTTGAAATAGAGAGTTTGATAGGCTTGGTAAAATAAGATGTGCTTTATTTATTCCAGAATATATATTTGTAATGATAATAATTTATAATATAATAATAACGATTTCTAGTTTATTGTTGTTAGTATTATTTTTTACTTATGACTCTTCCGACATCTCAGTACCCGGAAGGTATCCACAAATACGACTATGTTCCGAACTTTGCAGCCAGAGGACTTCACTACGATATACAGAAGGTAAATATCGATGGACACACTTTTTGTCTGTGAGGGATTTGCTTCCAGGCTGAAAGATGTTGACGATGTTTCATCAACCTCTCCTTACGTGCCCAGGGTCTTCTGATGAAAATCGATGCATTCCATTACATTGAGCCTGGTACTGTGTATCGGTGAGTCAATATGTTCTAGCATTTTATACTGTTACATAAAATATATTTGGAGAAAATTAAATAGTTATTAGTAAATAATTATTTTATTAAACCTAAACTTTCCAATGTGGCAATATGTCATATCGTCAACATGGTATTGTGCACAGCAAAAACGAATGACGCAAGTGATTGTGGACCCCAGGGGATCCAGGGAATGTAATCTTCTCTGTGCTTATTTTTGTCTGGGTCCTCAGGGGCCTGAAGCCAGTGCCAGATGAGGAGGTGGTGGAGCTGTATGGGGGAACTCACCACGTTCCTCTCAACCAGGACAGTGGCTTCTATGGCAAGGTGGGCTGGGGTTAGCTTTTTGTTTTACTACTGAATTAGCATATTGTATTGAATTATGATATGAGAGACTCACAGTTCAGAATGGAGTCTTTAATGAAATGATTTGATTGAATGAAAATGTGAAGTTAAAAATAACATTTGCGAGAAACAAAAGAAAAAGACTTGTCGGTTGTGTTTTGAAAAGTATTTCTGAGTTTAAAAGTAATGAAATAAGTAAGGGATAATCGCAGAGAGGCAGGGCACTAAACAGTTTGATATGCCCGGCTCGTGGACGGCTTGCCCTTCCACGAGCCGGGCATATCAAATTGTTTTTTGCCCTGCATTGAGGTGATTATCCCGTTTATTCTACTTCTTGCTTTTCAACATAATAAAACAATTCAAATACTTTAATAATTATGCTTTTTCTTATTCGTATTGCATGATTATTAAATGTACACTCTGTTTGAGTTCATCTCCCTCAAAAAGTAGTCCCCTTTAATGACGATCGATCAGACATGCATGACTAATGATCAAACATATTGTCACTCCGTCGTCCTCGTCGCTCTTTAACCAGTCTTCAAATGTCTTCCCTACTCCAAATTCATTTAAATTGGCAATGAATTTGTCCATTTTTAAAACGCTGCAATGTTAGAACTACGGTGAATAACGTTAGCTTAGCTCATACTGCGCAATTTCTTGTTCTGTTTTTTTGCTCGAAATTGTTGCAACGCAGTCATTCTGTAACCGAGACTTAGATGAGGATTACATGGTTCACTGTCCTTAGGCATAGCAGTTCTCTGGCTTTGGCATTACGTAATTCTGCCCGTTTAATTTCGTAATCCCAGTTGCCGCAATGTCAATGATTTGGAAGGCATTATGTTAACAAAAGTCTGTGTTAGAGATGATGTGTAATAGTTTATATGCAAGGTTAAAAGTAGAGTTTTGGTTTTGGTTCAAATAGTTTCCAAGCTTCAAAGGGCCTCTTTCTTTGTATCCCATGTGAAAAACCTGGCCCTTCCAAATGATTTTCAACTAGTAGACGTATATTTGCAAATTTTCGATTAGTTTTGTATACTTCAAAACATCTCCATGGGTACTTGAGTATGAGGGTACATTTCCACAATATTTAACTTGAATAGGTTGAGTGAGTATATGGTTAAGAATATGGAAGGGAATCTGGGTCTTAGGGGTGGAAATTGGAAAAGTGTTTATTCTTTTGTTTTGTAAATATTGTGTAACAGGGGCCGAAGATGAAGCAGTTCATGGACGTCTTCTCCCTCCCAGAGATGACTCTTTTGGCCGTGGCCAATGATTACTTTATCTCCAACGACATTGAATATGATCCTGTTCACCTCTACAAAGACGTCTCGGTGAGCACCCTTGCAGTTGTGTTACTGCGTCCCACCCCCCCCCGCCCCCCCTCTACCAGCTCATGCAGAGAGGCAGAACTGACCCACTTCCTGACTGTATTGCATAATTGGATGCTTAAACTTAAAGTACTCCTTTTATGAGATTATTTATGTATTTTTATGTATATTTGTGTATAAAAGGGAATCTGTGAATAAAAAAAGTTTTGTTGTTCTTCTTCAGGAGGCTATAGGCATGGTCCACCTTAAAGGCTTCATGTATAAATGGATCACGCAAGATCTTGGTAAGGAAGCCGCCCTCATCAGGCCGTTGCCGAGACCACATACATTGTAGTTCGGGCTGTCCTTCCCTCTCGGTGGGACACTGTAGAATACTGCTTCTCTTCCATTTCTGCAGAGAAGTTCATCCTCAGTGGGGAACCGACCCGCGCTGTGCTGCAGCGACTGGTCAGCCAAGGGAAGAAGCTGTTTCTCATCACCAACAGCCCCTTCAGCTTTGTGTAAGGGAGACGCCTGCGATGAAGGAAACGATAACAGCCCAACAGGATAGAGTTGTTGACATAGTACCTGTGATATCTGTCCACTTGTTTGTGTTGTTTCCTCAGGGATAAAGGCATGGTTTACATGGTGGGGCAAAACTGGAGGGAATTCTTCGATGCCATCATTGTGCAGGCGGACAAACCCCATTTCTTCAATGACTGTTTTAAGTGAGTGTTGGCGAAATGTATTTATTTTTGTGTAGTGGCTCCTAACCGTGTCATCGCTAGTTAAGTTACTGACGGCCATGTTCAGACCTTTCAGACGCTTGGATAGCAACGGCGACCTTCAGTGGGACAAGATCACCAGCCTGGAAAAGGGACAGATTTACAAACAGGTGGGTGGGCTTTAACTTGTTTTATAAGACCCTACTGGGAGATCTTCTTTAACCTCCTTTTTTAATATTTTGTTATTAAAAATGTCCCTGTGTGTTCAGGGGAACCTGTTTGAATTCCTAAGACTGACTGGCTGGAGAGGATCCAAAGTTCTTTACTTTGGCGACCATCTTTACAGTGATTTGGCTGTAAGTAGCACCTTTTTCATCTGAATACAATCTGATTCTTTATATACATTATCAACACCTGTGGTCGTTGAGAATGTATTTTGTGTGTATTTTGTAATTTGTCTGCATGTGCCCAACAACATTAAAGGACAACTTTCAGCCTGGAGCCTATTTTCTGAATCTGGGTCAAAGGGACTAATGCAGATAACGATTTTTTTAGTGGTCAGAAAATGTATCGATAAAACTGGCTGCAATGTAATCCTTTGGGGCAATAGCATCCGTAGATTTAAGCCCTCTAAAAGTGCTTGTTTTTGCCAGGCTCAGATATGTTATATCATTAAGGATCCCTAAAGAGAAATAAAACTTGTATGTTAACCTTTTCTCTTTTTCACTGTCTGTTTTTATGGAGTCTGACCGGGTCTTACTCGATGAGTCAGTTGAGTTGAATTGTTGCATGAGCAGAACGGTGGGAATATGAGTGAGAGTTGGCGAGAGTTGGTTGTGCTGGATTACGGGACGTCTAGTTAAGTGTTATCTAAACTATTCAGCTGATGGTGGGTTGAGACTGAAATGACAACAGGGAATCCTATTGTCCCAACATCCTGCTACAATGAGATAACAGAGAGAGACTTCTCCTTGAGCACGATTATTGGTTGGACTCCATAACAAACAGACCGTGATCAAGCGAGTAGTTGACCCAATTTTAGTTCTCTGTGGGGATTCTTTCCATAAAGATATAATATAATCGGAACCTAAACTTTCAAACGTGGTAATACGTATGATATGATCGTCAACATGGTAATCTTTGCCATTTTATCGGTTCCTGAAATAATACGCCAATATAGAAAAAAATTGTTCCACTCTGGTGGTGTTCCTTTCATTACAACTGAGTGCCTTTTCTGAGGCACCCAGACAGGACCAAGGGGGCCCAGCGGCAAGGTGTCTGGATGTGTGGAGCTCTGTCTGGGCAGTTGACTGGGGCGTCCAAGAAAAAGTTGAGCTTTTTTGGACCCTCATAGTATAACGCCAGGGGGTGTGTATAGGGAAGCTCCGTCCGATCAACGGTTTATTTAATTTTTTCCACGTCTGAGTGAGGGTTAGGCTTCCCGGACACCTTTAGTATAATGCTATGATGTGTGGCGCATTTCATAAACAAGATCGCTGATAATAACGTTTATACTGTCACGACCCCACTGGTTTATATGGAAACCGGCTCTCTGTCTAGGCAGGAGTCGAGACACGTAAGTGGTAGCCAACCACAGCTTGCAGGAAACTGGCTTCCGGCCACGTGAGTAGTGACTCACCTGGGTTCCTGGCAAGCTCTGGTCCTTCTCCCTCTGGTAGGGGGATAGCCCAAGCGTTTGGGGTGAACGATAGCTGTCTCGTTCAGTTATTGTTTTGACATATAACATAGACAAACAAAGACGACAAAGGGGCGGTCACGTTACCCGTAGGAATCCTTAATTCTGGTGTGGTCCTGGTATGTGGGTGAATGGGCCTTACAAAGTCTTATGATTTCGGA
This sequence comes from Gadus chalcogrammus, assembly GCF_026213295.1. Classification (NCBI taxonomy): domain Eukaryota; kingdom Metazoa; phylum Chordata; class Actinopteri; order Gadiformes; family Gadidae; genus Gadus; species Gadus chalcogrammus. Next base: position 11,052,336 of record NC_079412.1, read on the forward strand.
GTGTAACCATTGGGCACCATGCTGTCGATCCAGACACTATCTCGCTTCTGTGTCGCCATCTTGGATCCCTCAGGTGACCATAATCAAGGCCAATCAAGGAAGCCACACTCCCACAGTTACCGTGACCACCAGTTACCCACCAGCCTAACATTACCCAACAGTAGGATCGTGACAATACCAACGACGGTACTAAGAAAGTATAACAAAGTTAGTGTGGGTTGAAACGGTGGGTGGTTCACTGGGTTCAGAGGGCATACATTGGTTAGGCCGGAATTTATTAAGACCCCCATTAATGACTATAGCGGTTTTATACTCTGACTGCCATATTTGTTTTTCTTTCATTTATATGATTCTTTGTTTTTGTGGGTGGGTGTTGATTTTCTTTGTGCAACTACAATGTTGAACAATGTGGATATGTGATACAATAATTCATACATCATTTTGATTGGTGTGGGCAGGACCTGATGCTGCAACATGGTTGGCGCACGGGGGCCATTGTGCCCGAGCTGATCCATGAAACCAAAGTGGTGAACACCAAACAGTATGCCCTGGGTCTCACCTGGCTGCAGGCTCTGACAGGCCTATTGGAGCGCATGCAGGTAACAGGTGGCCACACGCTACACTGTTGACTAATGCTCTATAACATGGTTTTGAAGACTGTTGTACCGTACTATACCTGCTTTATTTATTTTGACCTCTTAGATACACCGGGACCCGGAGTCACAAAAGGTTTTACAGGAATGGATGAAAGAGAGGGAGGAGTTAAGGTTAGCGCATCTAAAGTTTGTACTTGAATGAGGTTACTTAGGCCCAATCCCATTTCTACCCCTTAACCCTTACCCTTACCCCTTCAAAAAAAGGGGGAGGGGTAAAGGGAAGGGGTAAGGGGTAGAAATGGGATTGGGCCTAAATCTCATTGTTCGGAGCAGAGGTTCTCCACCGGTCTAGCCTCAGGAACCATCATAAATGTCATTAGTAATTTGGTCACCACCCAAAGATGAAACATTTATTATAATCAATATTTCCTTCATTTACTATTAAAAACATTGAGCAAACCAAAATCTTCAACATTGATAAATGAGTTAATTCATGGAATTCTAGGATCAAGGTTTATCTTCGACCCGCTCAAAGGAAGTGGGTCGCAACCAACCGGTTAAGATCCACTGGTTTAGAGGAATACTGTATGTTAATCAACACCGCCGTCACTTAAATTGTTCAGATAAACGATCACATGGGCTAATCCTAATCTCTGTGTTGCAGGGCGGTCACCAAGAACCTGTTCAACCCACAGTTTGGCAGCATCTTCAGAACCTCCCACAACCCCACCTACTTCTCCAGGCGCCTGTGCCGATTCTCCGACGTCTACATGGCCTCCATCAGCTGTCTCCTCAACTATGACCTCTCGTACACCTTCTACCCCCGCCGTACCCCCCTGCAGCACGAGGCCCCCCTGTGGATGGACCAGCTCTGCACGGGCTGCATGAAGACCCCTTTCTTGGAGGAGATGGCTCTGATTCGCTGAGCAGTTTGTCTATGACTTTTAAAGACATGCCCTCCTTCTATCCCCCTGGTTAATTACGCAATTATGCCAGACTTCTCGCTGTAGTCACTAGAGGGCACTGTAGACCTAGTTTGAAGGGAGCCCCAAGCTGTTGGGGAAAAAAGATTCTCTAATTTTAATTTATAAGTGGTTCATCGTGCTTTAGCTATTTGTAATGCCTGTCGTGAAATCGGTGAGAGGAAAATACGATGTTATTTGTTCGTGTAAGTCTTGTTTTTTAATAAATGTTTTTTCTTTTATGTTTGCCTATTTATTCTGAATATAATTATCCTAATAATTATTACAAATATTCTACTTAAAAGCATAACGTTTTGGTAACGGTGGTATTCAAATCCAGGATTGTCGGACGGGATATATAGGCCTATCTATTTTTCACGATACATTTCCTGAGAGCGTTTTCAGTGGACGTTCTTTGGTTGGCGCTGCATGCATTCAGCATCCCGCCTCTCCTCCCAACACCTGCTGCACCTCCTCCACACGCGGCAGACCCTCTCCCGAGGAAGTCAAGACAACCTGAACTTCTCACGGTTCGTATGCATGTTTCCAACGTCAAAGACAAGTACCGGTAGGTATATTTCAGATTGCCTTAAAAGACGTCCAGTTCTTGCGAAAACAAATAATGCCAATGTTGCCTATGTAATAATTTAAATTATAATAACACACACGTTCGGTTTTCGAAGTGTTGAAGCTTGATGTATTTAAACCCAAGCAGCCAAACAGGTCTCGCGCCGTCTATTGTCTGTGTTAGTAGGCCTACACGCGCTGTTTATCTTCGTCTGGTTCCCACTTTAACTTTGAAGAGGCTCTATTTTAATGGCAGTTTAGTGGGATCCCGCTTTAGGCCACTAGTAACTATCCATAGGCTACACTGCGGAACTCATCAAGATGTTGCATTCTGAATTACTTTTTTGAATTAGTGGATTCGAATGAGCCAATTTTAGTATCATGCCTCTGGGAGTTTGTGATTTAACATGTCTTTACTCTTGGAATTGGTTTTGTCTGATATGCAATTTTGGTCGGCTACTGCTCTGAATTGGAGAATATCTAGGACGGGTTGTTCTGTGTCGTCCTCCCTAAAACATCAGCGGTGGCAGTTCATTCACTGTAGGCTACCAGTTGCTACGTTCCCTTTTTTGTCAGCTCAAATTAATTTCCGATAGACCTTTTTATTATTAACAAATAGCATGCAGCACATATGTACAATTGCCTCCTGTGGAGACACAGGAGGCAATTATGTCTCCACATGTGTGCAAAATGTGCGGAGGTTCACAATTCACACTCGTTCACGGTTCGCCTTCACGGACCAAATCTCAAATGGATGTAAAGAATAACTGGAGGGGGTTAAACAAGTCAGAAGTTTGAAATTATATTTAATGATCCATCTTCACGAATAAGATTCATACAGTCATAATGTGGAGTCACTCAACATTATGTGTGGATGAATCTTCGTTCATGGACAATCGAATCTTCATAAATGAATCTTCGTTATCATCGTTACTCTTAGCCAGGGGCGTTTCTAGGTTTCTGAAATATCCGGGGCTTAGCCCAGAGGGATTTTTTTTTGTATTCTTTATTGCGCATGCAAATATTTTCATAATGCTTTGCATAAATATACAAAATACGCAGTTTATTATAGCTTTAAATAGCTTCCTGACTACTCTGCTGCTTATCCCCAGACATCTAAAGTTCCATTCAAGTAAAATGAATACAAGTGAGACAGACATTACATAAATGTCAGACAGACAGACAGAATAAATAAATAAATAAATATATACGTATACATATATCTTGCCAGAAGGACTATCTAGAACGACTAGGCTCCTTTGAGATGCCCCTGGAATCCCCATGTTTGTCTCTAGTGTAAAGCAAGCAAAAAATATATAAGATTCGGGGCTAATTGAATAATATCTGGGGCTTTAGCCCCGAATGAAACAGCCTAGTGACGCCACTGCTCTCAACTTGAGTGAAATAACTCAAGATGTATATTTTTATTGTCCATATAATCGTCTATCTGATGATAGATGATCTAGCCTCTGATTGTACATCATGATGCTGCGGCTCTTGATCTGTCGCCCATTAAGTTTTTATACAGACATCATGACATTCGCCTTCATCCTCCATCTCATCCCTCCCTCCCTCCATCCTCTGACTGCATCACTCCATCATTTTCCGCTCTATTTCTCCTCCTTTTCCCTCTGGTCGTTTGTTTTTGCTCCCACCTTTGTACCTAGCTGCTCATTCAATAATTTTTTTTGTGTGTGTTCGCGTGTGCGTGCACGTAGGTGTTGTTGGCACTGAAATGCTAGCGCAGCGTGCTTAGCTTAGACAGAGCAGGCTCTGGCAGACGCTCCCTGCCCACTGCCGTCTGTTCTGTTATTCATTTTAATTGGGCCCCCATTACTTTTTAAAGCAGAGCGCTGTTACCATCTTTAAACAGAGGAGAAAGAGATAGTCCTTACACAGTTAGCCCCCTTTGTAATCCTTGATTTAAAATAGCTACAGAGAAGGAAGTGAAACCTTCATGAAGGAAATATAGTCCTTGTTTGATATTATCACGACGAGATCTGGCCCCTCCGTGTACCACTGAGACACTATGAGGTTAAGGAATGATGCTTCATGATTCCCCATTCTAAATTAAATGTATTATTATCATTATTATTATTATGAATGTGCTTGTTTTTTGTGTTTATTTTGTTTTTATTGCAAGAGGTTACATAAGTTGCCAGCTTCCCCTGGAAGTCTTGTCAGACTGAGCTGTGACCTTTGGGGAGCAGCAAGTAAGCCAGGCGTGTTGTGTGTGTGTGTGTGTGTGTGTGTGTGTGTGTGTGTGTGTGTGTGTGTGTGTGTGTGTGTGTGTGTGTGTGTGTGTGTGTGTGTGTGTGTGTGTGTGTGTGTGTGTGTGTGTGTGTGTGTGGTAGACCCATTGTCGCAGTGGAGTTGCCATAAGGTGTAGGTGTTGATCCCACCCTGCTGGCAGTGGATGTTATTCACTTGAGAAGAATGCTGAACTACAACCCTCTCTGTTTCAGGTGTGAGAGAGATTGATTTGTCGGCGACTCAGGAGCGCGGACGGGGACCCGAGGCCTGGGCTGTGGTGCGGCGAGGCCAAGGTGAGCTGGAGCCGAGACGCTGGGGGATCAGCAACACTCCATCATTCATTCATGAGTCAGTCGGTCGGTCAGAAGGGCATTCCTCACATATAATACACCAACTGCTTTTTGGAAGCAGTTTGTAGGAGGATGTGGAGGATCATCCTCTTGAATCCATTCTGAAAGTTTTGGTAAGCGATAGGTTAAGTAGCCAAATTTTCTGCAGTATATTTTTGTTGGCGTTTTTTCTTGTATAAAGCAAACCCAACAAGTCATAAAAACCAGATGACAAACAAGATTATTTAGCCTCTGTTTTTTTCGTCAGATCAAAAGTCTTAATTACAAGTTTAAAAGGCGTCCTTTTCTGAAGTCCTCCCATACGTCTGTTCTATAGTCGTGGAGGAAAAAATAAAGCATTGACCTTTAGTCATGCCTATAACATCCATATTAACATAATAAGCAAAGCCTCTAAACCCCGGCCTGTCTCTTTCCACTAAAGCAGCACCAGATTTCACGTTGGATTATTTATGTGATGGTTTATGTAAGGCGAACCGCTGCGCCCGAGAGGCTCGTCCTCCTCTCATCATACATGTTGCTGCTGCTTGGCTGCACAGGCACACACATGCACACACACGGACACACACACACATGCATGCACACACACACACACACACACACAGACACACGGGCGCGATCGTGTACACAGACACAGACACACTTACACACACACGCACGCACGCATACACGGACGCACGCACACACACACACACATAAACACGCACACTCTTTTTCTTTCTTATTCTTTGTTTTTTTGGGGCGTCAGTAGGGATGCCTACTACTGCCTTCCTTCTCTCTGGCTCTCCGTCGCGCACTACAGTCTGATGTGTAATATGGTAATGAAGCTATTCCAAATGATAGTTCCTGCCTGAGCTATGTGATATAAAAGCTTCTACTGTAATTAACGTGGTAAGCAGCTGGCCGGGGGACAGGATGACACAGTCAATGGTTGTTGGCATTAACAGCCACATTTGGCCATGGAGACGCACTGAGAACCTGCTGAGTCGAAGGGACGTTTATATTTAGTGCGGTTGGCACAATGTGGCAATGATTATAATAATTTATTTCCATTTGCCATTTTCCCCGGCTTAATTACCTTTCAAGCCCATGTTGTGTTTTCCTTTTATGCTCCCACGTGTGATACGTTAATTGCAGAGCTTTCCTCCAGTGCCTTGCGAAAGTCACGGCAATGCAAACAACATTTAAAAACAAGATTTTTAAACTCTCATGTTCCCTATCTCGCTCTCTCTCTCTCGTACTCTCGCTGTGTGTGTGTGTGTGTGTGTGTGTGTGTGTGTGTGTGTGTGTGTGTGTGTGTGTGTGTGTGTGTGTGTGTGTGTGTGTGTGTGTGTGTGTGTGTCTCTCTTTCTCTCGCTCTCTCGGGGCTAGACCATAGCCAGTATCTTGTTCAAGAGACAGTGTCATGTATTTTTTATGGTATTTAAATGAGTCACTGTCCTTTGTTATGGGCGCTATTTTGTGTGAGTAGTTTGCCCATTCATACCTGCTGCTGCACGACACAGGTTGAACCAATGAGCATAAGGTTACCGTAGCCGGCACGCTATAGGCTAGCACGGACAGCCTTTGATGTCCACCTCATTCAGATTAAGATAAACATATTTTTATCTAAAGGGAGATCCAAAGGCCTCACATAGAATCTCTTCATTCAAAAAGCTCTTACTGGCTGTTTCATCCTTTCACGTCTGACACTTTCAGCATGTAGTGAACTACCGAGGAACATTGTGAGATACGACTAGATCCTGTGGAAATGAACCGGGGCCAGGGATGTATGTTATTGCAGCTATATGTTGCTGAAAACTTTGCCAACAGTACACCTAAGCCTGCTCCAGTTGTAGGAATATATCCATTTGGAATAATATCGTACCAAATAATATCAGTATGGTGCCTGCAAACTGTGAGCAAAGTGTATTTGCTGCTACTGATTGTATGCAGAGTTATGCAAGTGATTAATAGCTGTGGTATAAACAGAAAGAGAGGGAGAGATTGGATTTGTTTATTCGCACTTTTCAAAGTTTTTTTATTGATGGTTGTTGCAAGTCTTCCTCTAGAGACTCGGTAATAAGACAGCTATTAGGAAACCTTTTAAATTAAACACCACATAATCTTTTTATTTTTTAAGTGGAAGGATAAATAGAATTGAAATGTGCTTAAAGGATGCCTTAAGGACACATAAAAACGCCAGCTTCTATCATGTTGATATGTTCCCGTCCTTCCTGTGAGCTCACTGGCTGCGCCGCCAGAGACCATCAATGACAAAAAAGTACTTTAAAGGCATTAAAAATAGACTCTGAGCAAGCCGACGGTGCATTAAAACATTTCTGTGAGGGCTTGATAAACCGTATGAAACTGCAGGATGCCACCAAGGTCTCTCATTTTTATAATGTACCCAATTATTCTACAGAATTAGTTGCCATAATTTCAACCTCTTCAGTGAGTAAGAATACATAAATGTGCATATTTGTGTCTCTGAACGAAAAGGTTATAGTACGTTATACTATGTACACTAGTTCTATGTGTTGTCTGACTGAAACCTGCACTGTGCTTTCTCCTTCAGGAGGAGTTTTATTTATTTACATATATATAATAAAACCCATTCAATCAAAAGGTGTTGTTTCCCAGTCGGTGGGCTCTCTAGAGAACCAGGCTGGACAATCCCAATGCAAACTGCATCTGACAGAGTGGCCAAGGGAGAGGGAGTGATGAGACAGGTACAGCCTCCACGGTTCAACGCGGTGGATGTGTTCCGTAGAATCGTCATCATTTCAGTGAATTTTAAACAGTGCTTGTTTTAAACAGTTGAGAACTGGCTGATTTCAGAACTCACTTATCCCACCTTGGATAATAGATTTGTTCTCTTAGTTGATAAAAAAAGAGTATAAAGATTTAAATCTAATTCTCTTTAATCCACTTATTCTGATCTATGTTTTGAAGCACATGGCCCTTGACTTGACATGTCCTCTTCGGCTTTGACTTGACATGCCTTGCAGTGGCCTATTACAGCTGTACCTGTCTCTTTCAGTCCAGAAGAGAGTCTTGAACGATAAAGAAGAGATGCTAAGATGAATTCTGCAGTTCTTCCTGCTTGCATGTCATGGCCTCGTAGCTCACTCCACAATACACCAGTGGTGAGTGGACAATCATCTGAATAAATCATCTATGTAATGCCTCACTACGTCGCAACAATCCTCAGGGGAAGACGCTAAACCTTATATGTTTCCTTGACCTTGAGGGACGAAATTATGTATGACATAGTCCGTGTATTACAGAAAAATTTAACTGATATGTAATTGTACCAGGAGAGGGCGCTATTCCCCCCCCTGTTTCGCAACGGTTTCACTCAAAAAATTTCAAAAAAAAAAGTGGTGGTTCTAGACCATTTCACCTAAGGGGCTTCCTAGCCTATATGCAATGGTCTAGAACGGTCAGGGGTTCCAGGTCAGTTGTATGTGAAGGGCCATAAGACTACCGTTAAGTACTGTCGATTGGCATTGGTTCATGGCTGGAGCTTTTTAGAACTAGTGTATTTTAGTCATCAGAGAGATGCTTATCCATGTTTATCAATCAGTTTTAACAGATTTTAATAAAGTAGGCTATAGCTTGCCACCGCAGGCTAACCCTTAAGCAAATTCAGTGCAAGTATTGACTTGACTCTTTTTTTATTTTCATATCGATTGTAACTATATTGAACTATGATAAAATATTTTTAATTGTCAAAGAACATTGATGTCTAGAATTCCACATTTAGCTGATGGGACAGAACACTTTCTTAAGGGGGCACAGACTCCTCCTCAGAACAGCCTATTGATCAATAACCGTACAGAGTCATACACATTAGTTATAGTTTCACTGACCTTTATGGTTTAAACTTATGCGCTATAACCGACCATCTTGCGAGGCTAAATCATCATAATGGCCAGTGCAGTAATCCCTTTGTGGAATCCCCCGACTTAGATAGGGGAGCACTTGAGAATCAGTCAATGGTAATGCAGAATCACAATACAACCCAGGCACTTTGCCATGTGCTACTCCTGTGCCCGTGCAGATGGACTTGGACTACAGTTGGCCGTAGTCCGTCTTTGCCATGGATTTTCTCTCTATTGATCGCTGAGTCCTTTCAGTTTCGGCGGGCCATCTATCCTGAATCAGCAGAGGACACAGCAGATAAAAAAAGGCAACAGGAATCTATTAAAAATGAAATGGATCTTTCTGTGGAACAAATCGATGCCAGGGGCAATGTGTCCTATTCTAACCCTGGCCACAGAGAACCCCCTTACAGCAATGTGTCCTACTCTGCCCCTGGCCACGGAGAACCCCTGTACGTCGCTGGAGATGGAGGTGTCGAGCAGAAACTTGTGTAATTAATTGATAAGTCATCTGTGTGGTCTGAAACGAGTCCATCCATTATGGGGGCATCAGAGGGGTTAAAGGTCCCATGACACGCCCCCAGGTGTGAGTGTGATGAGCGTTAAGGTGCGTTCACACCAAAGACACATTTGTCGCCCGTTCGCGTTGTCGCCCAAGTTTTGTCGTGTGACAAATCATAAACTCGCTGTGCAAGTTTTGTCAGGCGAATTTGCTGCGGTTCACCCCCGGACTGCACTGCAGGGAACAGTTGGCAGGTTGAACGCTGATTGGCTGTTACGTTACACATTTCACTCAGTGGCCACGCTGTTGAACGCTGATTGGCTGTCATGACGCGAATGTCGCGGCAAAGTTGAAATATTTCAACTCGAGCGAATTTGTCGCGCTACAAACCTCGTGAACGCGCTTGCCTGTGCAGGATGAAAGTGTGGCGCGACAAATCAAAACTTGTCGCTGGTTTTCTCTACCGAATTATTCGCCTGATTTGCGTCACTACGTTCACTTTGTATGGGATCGTGTTGCCCCTTCGCGTTTGGTGTGAACGCACCTTTACAAGCCGTTTTGAAAATCTGCCCTTTACGACATCACAAGTGGGCGTGTCCACCTAGATGTATGCTGGATAGATCAGTCTACCAGCCTACCCAGTGGACTGTAGCAAACGTTGCTCATCTACTCGGCACATATCGAGGTGATATCACTTGTGATGTCATAAGGGGCAGATTTTCAAAACGGCTTGTAAGGCTAATCACACTCACACCTAAGTAGCCTACCGTCGTTGTGTAAGATCGTTATAATGAATGATGTTCTATATGAAATGCGCCACCTCCAAATGTTTCATAATTTGAATTATGCAAGAGTTTGAGTTATGCAAGCAAAACCCCTCTTGGACACGAATGTCCATCAACTGCTGTCAGACGGAGCTTCACACACCGTGACCTTATGTCACAAGTTTCCGGTACACAAACATCAAATATAGCGCTTCCTGGAATGACCTCCACACGTTCGCACATCACACCGTGGTGTAACCCCCCCACCATCCTACACATGTTCTTTCTTTGGCTTTTTGCGTCACTTGCAAAGTTCCAGATCACTGTCTCGGAGCGAGTACAAAGCCTTAAAGCCTCTAGTGAGGTTTGTACTATTAGTGTCAGGGAATCTTGACCCTCTCTAGGAATCTAGGAAGAGTATGATAAAAGGAACTTCAACATCAGAAGAACACTACCTGCTTTCGGAGCCTGGCAATCGTATTTTACAACTGTTTTTTCTAACATGAGTAAAACATTACGGTATTATTTCAGTTACAGTAATAAAATGGCATAGATTAGGCCTACTTGGTGGTAGATGATGATAAGAAATATTGCCAAGTTTAAAACCAAAAAAACAATCTTGGGTTCGCTGCCCTTTTCAAGGATAATCAAATGAGTCATGTTCAATTACTTAAGGCGGCCAATGTCAAAACCAGAAATATCACTTTGTCTAAAGTCTGGTCGATAAGACAGAACAAGTGAATCACATCGGCTTTAATATCCTGGCCTTTTAACACAGGGGTCTATGAAAGGCCTCAGTGTGTGTGCATGGCTGACTGCTGAGGCTCTCTGGGGCCACAGAGTGGAGAACTTCACACCTTCTCATAAGTCACTCAACAATGCTCACCACAAACTTGACATTTGCCCGGCTTCTGTGCATTTTTTCCTGTAATCTGTGTCAGTGTTCGTTTCACGTGACATTTCCGCCTAAGCGCGTTGGCAGAGGATGTTTCCTGTGTTACGAAGCGAGCGTCATTGTCCTGAGTGTCATGTGGGTCATTGTTCATGCCGTTCTGGGCTTATGTAAGCATGCAGACCCTGGTGCTTTAAATGGTGATGTCTCCTGTTATTAAATCAGTTCTACGCGATCCAAGACAGGCCCGTGGGCTGACCCCTCACTCGGCCTGGCCACTCAGATGTTAAAGAGTAACACCAGCGTAGATAAGGCTCCACTTACTTCCGCGTCTTCAAAGCACAATTCGTCCTTTGAATAGTCACTCCGTTCAGATGTTTGCTCGGGGCCCCGCCTCCTCGAGGGATTGCCTTCTCCAAACAGGAGGGTGCGTCTGCAGTTCCTGATTAACCCAGCGTACGGAAAATATTTAGAATGTATACAGCAGCCATAGGCAGAGCATTCATGGAGGTACAGTGTCAATGTTTTTGGAATGATGAGGCATTTTCTTTTAAGGGCCGCTCGCCAGTGGGGCCCGGCCAACTGCTCATTTCACAGAGAGGAAGTTTTAGTGCCAGAACTCAGGAGGAGGTTAAACACGGACTGTTCTTTTAGAAGACAGTTGGCAGCTCGGAGACTAGACTAGGAATAATTATAACCGGCCGATAAAATACGATGGTATTCTTTGCTGCATTGATTACTTGGCTAAACTGTTTGCTGTGACGCAGGAGACATCTGCCGTTTCACATGTATTAGTTATTATTTAATTATTCTGTTTTCCACTCATGTTCATCCAACCCTATCCAGACGGGTCTAGACAGTTTAGGATATTGAATAATGTGAAGAAAAGAAAGCAACAACCACCTGAAAACACCAGGGGCAACCGTCCTGTTCCTTCAAAGCAGAACTGTGAAACTTGTTTACCTTTTCAATCAGGAGAGACTTAAAATGAACCACAACACTTATTGACAGCACATTTGGAGGTCAGCCACCATCAAATTATTCTTAATGGGCACCAGGGATCCATGAAGTATGCTGGGAGATGAATTCCCCACTGATTGTGTCCAGACGCTGGCGCTGGTGTGACTGGAGGGAGTTCCTCGGCCCTGGAGAACACCATCCCTCCCTCCGCAGACAGACGGGGCTTTGACCCGGGGGGTAAAGGGGATGGAGGAGGGCTGAGACGAGCCTCAATGAAAACAGCAGATAAGGGCATGAATGAGAGGTGATACACACACTGTACGCTGGCGCGCAGTTGTACTGTAGTGGAGGGGCCTGGGGTGACAGTGTGGGAACACTGAACCCAACGTGGTGCGATGAGAAAATAGAAAGGGAATGTCGTCTTCCTCTTCTCGGCCTCCTCTCTTTACTCAGTGAACGGCGGCCCACTTAATTATAAGGTTCTCAGAAACCGCCGCGCACCATTTAGACCTTTAGACTTCACAATAGACAATGAACATGCTGCGTTTGATCACGATGGGAAATTAGGAGAAAGGGGGGGTCATGTACTGTGTATAATTCTGATTGAATAATGGTGTAAAATGATGACCGGTTTGCATAAAACTAAATATTCCCGTCTATGTACTTATATGTATATGTACTCTGGGCAAAATGAATGGACAAATTGAAGCGCAAAAAAATATATAAGGCCTCAAGCTATTGTTGCTGGGGATTTCATTATCAGCACTTTATTTGGAAGATAATTTTTCCGCTGAACTACAGTTTTGTTCAGTGTTCCAGTATCAGCAGGGTCTGGAGGCTGAGCAGTCTGAGGAGATGTCTCATAGAGATATCGCTACTGTCCTCTCTCATCTCCAGACTTCCTTCTGGTAAAGCCTTAGTCACCACACACCAATAGGGCCCACTACACAATACAAAAGAATAAAAATATGAATCAATGACATCAGGGCCTAACACTTAGATATCCTATTACCCAAACCAGATACTGCTTTCCCCTGTGTCTACACAACCAGAGAAGAGGGTTAATAGCTGAGAGTGAATGTTTTTATCTGCACTGGTCAGTCCCCCACAGACCCACTGAAGCAGGGTGTTTCACTGCTCTTTCAGTCGATGGCATTGTAAAGGGGGCTCTGGCTGAACCAAACACGCCGCTGCTGTTGCTCACATCAACCTGATGTCACCGAGACCGTTGTGACCCTGGTCTCAAGGTAGACCTGCTGGAGAGGGGGGGGGGGGGGGGGCTCAGAGTAGCTCTGCCCCGGAGCTATTTTTTGTTGAGGGAGAAATGACAGATGTATGAGGCCTGTGTTGTGTTATTGGTTTTGGCTGGATATATTTTGGCAAACATTTAGAATATATTAGTCATTTTGGAAAAACTAATGATTGAGTTGAGCGGAAGTTAAAAATGACATTGTTACAAATAGATTCAGCCAACACAATGTAGAACTGATTGATTGTTAATAATAATAGTGATGATAATAATAATGTTATAATAATAATACATTTGATTTATAATGGGCCTCTCATCAGGACCCAAGTTGCAGGACATGTAGGAATGTGCTTATAATCATCATGTTATTATCCTACCCTTTAATTTTGGGGTACTCGTCCAGTTATTCAAGTGTTTGGTTGTTAAAATGACACAATTGGACCTTCGGGCAACCATATTAAATCTGTGATGTTTTTTTTCCTAGATGATGGAATAAAATAAAATACAGATAGAATAGTAGCCCAGTTTGGACAACAATTCATAGTTTACTTACTACTATGACCATGCTACTGCCCAACCCCCATTAGCCTGTTCCATATCCATGCAAAGCATTGAAAATGCTATGTCCATGACAGCCAGTCTGCATGCAGTCCTCTATTCAATACGATCTAGCAGGTTGTATGCCAGAACAACATTACACTGAACAAATAGACTAATCTCCCAAACTGACTTGCTTGGTATGTATGGTATTTACCTGCCATCCATAATAACCAACAACCTGAGCTACAAGGCACGCAATTATCTCTATTGTGGCCCTGTGGTGCAGGCCTGTAGGGTGTGTGTAGCACAGAAATTACACAGTGGGTAAACGCCGTAGAAATAGATGTGTTTGAAGAACGCCATAATTCAACACAGATCGAAATGATGGAAATGCACTCTAATAATTTATCTCTAAACCCACTGAAAATGTGTTATTAGGTCACCATGCTTTGCCTCCAGAAGCGGAATATTAAGACGTACGTCGCCATGTGAACCAGCAGTGAATGTACACATGTAACCAAAGAACCAATCAGGCCTGTAGCGTGGCTATCTGATTTGTGTGAAGAAGGGTTCGGTGTCTGTAACTTGTTTGACCAGCTGTCTCCTGGCAAGATAATACAGTGAGAGAATGAGAGACAGAGAATGCAGAGAGAAAGAGATAAACTTCTACTCCTACGGTTGCACTACAACCAATACTTTTACTTTTCAAACTCTATCCTAAAAGGTGTTCGCTACCAATTGTTTTGACCAAATCACCAATGATGGTATTTCTTAGCATACGCTAGGTTTGTCCTTACACTGCTGGTGACTCTACCACATAGCTAAACACTGAAGTTGAGATAAACATCCCAGCATATTGAAGGCTGTGTTCTCTGTTGCTGTGGAGTCAGAGCAGAGCAGAGAGAGAGAGAGAGAGAGAGAGAGAGAGATGGTGTATTTCTGATGAGCCCAGGACTTTAGTCCCTGAAAGACTGGTTATGGTCAGCCGGCTTCAGCCTCCCTCCCTCCCTCCCTCCCTCCCTCCCTCCCTCCCTCCCTCCCTCCCTCCCTCCCTCCTCTGTTTGTAAAGGAGGCGTGTAAACCGGGGATGGGGGAGGGCCCTGGGAGCTGCCTGTCTCAAGAAAGACAAGGCTCACACACAGAAAAATAACAACCTGACACACTAGCACACCCACATTGAAATCCGAAACACACACACACGGTCGCACAGACACATGTGCTCACTCAGCGTAAGTGACACAAGCGCTGGGCAGACGGAGCGTGTGGGCCGCTGCTCCTCCCTGGTAGCCGGCATGCCGCAGAGGAAAAGGAGCTTCACGTTTGGGGCTTATGGAGGGTAGGAGCGATCACTGTTCATCTATAGTATGGTCACATACCTGTTTGTGTGTCTGTGGGTCTCTCTGTGTGTGTGTGTGTGTGTGTGTGTGTGTGTGTGTGTGTGTGTGTGTGTGTGGTGTGTGTGTGTGTGTGTCTGTGTCTGTGTCTGTGTCTGTGTCTGTCTGTCTGTCTGTCTGTCTGTCTGTCTGTCTGTCTGTCTGTCTGTCTGTCTGTCTGTCTGTCTGTCTGTCTGTCTGTCTGTCTGTCTGTCTGTGTTGGTTTGTTACCCTGTCTGTTATGGTTTGTCTGCTGTCATTTGAATGTGTGCTTATGTTTGTGTATACATCTGTTAGTGTGTTTGTGTTTGTGTGTGTGTGTGTGTGTGTGTGTGTGTGTGTGTGTGTGTGTGTGTGTGTGTGTGTGTGTGTGTGTGTGTGTGCGTGCGTGTGCGTGTGTGTGTGTGTGTGTGTGTGTGTGTGTGTGTGTGTGTGTGTGTCTCTCTCTCTAAATGCACTGTCATGTCCCTGGAATAATGGTCAGTAGTTGCATTATCATTGTTGTTTTTGTTGTTGTTCCCCATGTATTCATCTCTAGCCTCAGCAGGTATCATGGAGTCTGGAACGGCTAAGCTTTAGTGTCCAAGGTGCAGAAAGTAAACTGGGCTGTGGAAGAAAAGTTGCATTCATGGCAGATCGTTGTGAATTATAAATAACATGGTTATAAAATGAAATAAATCCAGTTTAGTGGCATGCAGCTACTGCTGAGGGATGAGAGATGTCAGTGATGGACATAAAGATAATCAACACTGATATTGATAGATTGCACAGCACATCTCTTGTAGACACACACACACACACACACACACACACACACACACACACACACACACAGACACACACACACACACACACACACACACACACACACACACACACACATATACAGTCACATACAAACACACACACACACAGCAACGTACACACACACGCACACACACACATAAACACACATATAAAGTCACATGCAAACACGCACTCACACACACACACACATACATCCACATGTAAAAACACATAGACACACAATCATACATAGAAATACGTACGCACATTCAGTCATACATACAAACAGACACACAAACGCTTACTCAAACAAACTCAGAACTCAATCGTGGTGGTTTGCTCTACATCCTGTCAAGCATGATTTGATTTTGGTTGGTTTGTTTACATTGGGTCACTTCATTCTGTGTTTCAGAGTATGCTCACACACACACACACACACACACACACACACACACACACACACACACACACACACACACACACACACACACACACACACACACACACACACACACACACACACACACACATACACACACACACACTTATGTTTACACATAGGATGTGAATGTGTGCAGTCATTATTGTGATTGACTACTTGATTATGCGGGGTTATTCACATGACTTGCAGTGTGTGTTATGGATATAATGTATTTACAGAATAAGTATGTACAGAAGGCCCTGTTGTGCTGTGCTATACTGTGTTCATGAACATGGCTGGCTCAGAGGAGGTCATCGGTGTATGAACTGTGTGTCCCGTGCTGTGTGAATGAATCCCCAGTAGACAGTGTACAGTGTACAGGCCCGGCCAAACTGTTCCAACGGAGCTACAGGTGCCCTGGGCTTGAAACCTGAGCACATGCACTTCATGGGCTCTTGAAATGAATTTGTGTATGTTCACATGGTCTGTGCACATGCCTGAATGGGTGCGTGTGTGGGTTTGTGTGTGTGTGTGTGTGTGTGCGCGTGTGTGTACATGCCTGAGTAGGTGTGGTTGTACGTGTGTGTGTGAGTGCCCTGTGTGCCTAGGTCCATGTGCCTGCTATCAAGATTTAAGGTTTGATCCACCCATCTAGATGAGCTGATAAATGAAACAGTAGGAACCAGTCCTTCTGTTTACTTCTACACAGGAGGCTGTTGTCTCGTTGAACTCAGACTGTATGAAAAATATGCACGTAGTGTGACGTCACCCATTGGTTTGACAATGGAAACGATCAATATTTGGCACACTGACGGCGGGAGTTGAATGGCTGCCTCGCAGTAGACTGTGGCCAAACTAATTAATAATCTTTATATTAACAGTCAAACGGGACCTCCAAAAAAATATTTTGGGATGAACAGGCCTCTGAGATCCTAACGTAACGGAGATAAAATGTAATCAAGTGTGTCCCACTGACTTAGAACGGTGGCGGGCCCCCTGTAGTCCGTTAGAGGAACTACACGTTGGGCGCGACCGCCAGGGCTTCACACAAATAAGTCATGGCTGCCGCTTGGTTGGCCCTGGCACTATGATAGGTCATGCTGAAACCTTCCTATAGGCAGGTGGACCTCACGTTGTACACTGTGGTGCATATGTTGATACGTTGAGAAATACACAACAATATACATGTTATAGGCCTTAAATATAAACTGCAGCGATGGGACATACAAAACGTCTGTACGTTTTTATTCAAATGTATCTTGAGCCGCTAGTCTTGTGAGTTTTTTTCTCAATGTTTCTTCAACAATTTCATACAGAAACGTCCCCTCGATCTCCCTGCTTTTATCTCAACCCCTCAAACGTCTCTCTATGTTTCATAATTTTTGTGCTGTGCCTATTTCTGTCCCAACAGTGTATAGACCCTCACATGTCCAGTGCAGTATGGATAGGCAGCAGCGTAGCCACATGGGGGCCAGGGGGGGCCACGGCCCCCCCTGGTCAGAGGTTGGCCACCCCGCTGCCCCGAGTCGGAAAAAATATATAAATAAAATCCTGAACGGAAACGGCCTAAAGAAAGCTGAAATATATGCACTATTAGTTGGACCTAGCCTTGACTTATTATTCTTATTTAAAGTGTTACATTTTGACACTATGAATAAATATTGCACTTAAAATAGCCCCCCCCGACCGTTGACAATCAAGCGCCGTAAATGTGTCCCTTTGCGTTTGCCCTGGGCTCATTTTTTCGCAGCGTCTTAACGGAGAGAGGCAGGCGTCTCTCTGTGTAACGTCGGGTCCAACAGCATCCCCCATTGTCCTCTAGTCTCTAGCGGGCCAGCAGTTGGAGTCGGCTCTGGGCGGTCAGCTGATTTGGTAGGAGACTGTACATCCCTGAAATGATAGCTGCATCCCACTAGGATGAATATCTCATTGGGCTTGTCATGAAGAATTACTTCCTAGTACAGGTTAATAATGCATACACAGTTGGTACACAGGCACAGTAGGCCTATACTTGGATGTTTTTTCTTCCGAGAGCTCTCCCAGGAGGTCGGTTTGAGCCCTGATGAATATTTAAAGATGAGACGACAGAAAAAACACACAGAGTAAGTGTTTTTGCCGGATAAAAGTACAGGTTTGCATGACAAAAGATGGTGGATGATTAGACTGCAAGGCAGGGCCTCTTGAGTATAGGATGACACTTTACGAGTGCCGTAGTGGAGCAGCGGCCAAACAAACAGGATATGTAGGAGAACCGGAGGGCTCTTCAGGCTCCATTCAGCCAAGTCCTACTTCCATATTCACTCCGACGTTCACGTTCACTTTCATATTCATCCAGACAATGGAAGTCCCGGGCCGCCGTGGAACAAGAAAGCCCCTGTGTGCCCTGCGGTGCGTTCGTCCCTCTCTCTCGCCTTCTGTCCGCTCCCCGTTCAGGTCCTTATCCTCTCTGCTCCCTGGAGCGGCGGTCTGTTTTAGACCTCGCTCCAGGAGCCGGCCGATGAGCGACCGCAAACGTCCGTTTGAGGCATTTCGTTCAAACAGGTGTCGAAGTGTCATTGTTTATCATCCCTCCCGATAACTAGAATACTTTCCATTGTTCTTTTTTGTTTGTTATCTATCAAGTAAAGAGCCGTTGGGCTAGCTGAAGTTGCTAACCAGTAGACCTTTTTTAGCAACAGTAGAATGTAGGCTATCTGAGATGCGCTCTCAGCATCGCTCCAGCCCCAATGTGTTTGTGAGTATGTTATGAGTCTGTTAACAAAGACTGGATGTCACTGTAGACCTACTGGAGCATGAATGAGGTGATTCAGCTCATGTCGTTAATTCACCACTCATCAATGGAGTGATTCAGCCCACGTTGGGCCTGGGTACAGTAGATAGTCCAGACACAAGGCTGCTCTGCTTTCGTTGCAAGAGTCATTCTTATATTTAGCCGTGACAATGAAGCAGGGTAGCTTAAGGAGTCTATTGCTTGCGTTTCCTATCCATGCTGTTGGGAAACGTATGGAAAGTCTACATTAGACCCCATGTTGGAGAATAGGGGTCCAAGAATTAACTTACAATTATAGGATATATTCGGTTGTGAAAAATGAAGGTGATATTTTATTTCAAATTTCCCTAGAGCACAAACTTTCTATGCTAAAAATCAGATATATTTCATTCTTCGTTCTCAGGATTTAATTCTTCATCAATTAATTGAATGCACGCTTAAATTAATTGATGAGGCCTAAAGGTATGATAATTAATTTCTGCCACTTGGGGTCTCAATTTAAAAAAAACAATGACGTAGTTTGATGACATGTTGAAGTAGCGTGGAATCTGTTGTCGGTTGGGGAGTTGTGTATTCACCACTACTGCCGGTGAAATTTTAACTGATGACTCAAGTTTGACTGTGACTCTGTGTATTTATTATCATTAGTATTAAAGTTGTGGCTACCCAGCTAGCTCTAGCTAATGTAACGTGGAAATCAAATTAGATTGTGGGGTAGCAATGTTATAGCACGTTAATGTGTGGTCTAAACAATCAAACAAAAAAACTATCAGCGAGGTTGAAAGTTGTTATACCATTATAACGTTACCGATGTACCGTAACATGAGGTCGGTGGCTGGCATGAGTCACTTGTTATAGTAGCTTGATGTAGTAAGCTAGAGCGATATTCAAAGATCATCTCAATAAGTGAGGTCTCTACTGATTACTGTTCACCATGTTTCCCCAGGGGTTAGGGGCTGAAGGGGGGATGACGCTAGGAGATGAAATGCACCGTTGCCTTCCATGAAACTACAGATTCCTCTGGGTTTGAATATTGCCGAAAACATCGAAAACTCAACCAAATACATAAATCAGGTCTAGTTGTTTGAAGTGGAAGTGTTGCATGATATACCCTTTAACGGTAATTATTTTCATTATATCGTGTTCATCATGGGCAAAATATTAATTAAAATATTAATTTAATTTAACTTAATTCGTTTGCAATACGAAGGACATAATTCCCAGAATACATTTGATACTACTACCACGTGTTTCTTATATGACCTAATAATCATGTTAACGTAGAGATTAATGTTTTCTTTGTTTTGAATGTAGAACACAAGCGGCCATGTTTTGTGATTCATCATGAATACTCGCAACCAGGTTAAGCGGCCATTACGACGCTCACCCAAACATGTTGACTTCAACCCTCAACAGGAACCTGGTTGTGCTCTTTTAGGCCAAAATAATAGCCGGTTTGTAGCACATTTATTTAGCGACAGACTATTTCTTGTTCTAACTTTATCCTAGAATCACGGCACACCCTGGTAGATTTCACTTGACTGGAGTCGTCCGTAACACGAGAATGGGCGAGACCCACAGGAGAGGCTGAAGACAATATTATCCTCAATGCAAGGTCTGTCCGGGAAAAAACCCGGGCTCTATTCGAACATCGACAGGCTGTGTACGCATTTCAATTTTATCTTTCTCACCCAAGGACAAGAGTACGTGGGATCATATGAGACGGAGCAGTGATTTATAGGCCCACATGTCATGTCGGTCCGTCTGTGTGAAGCATGAACGCAGGGGCGCCCAGCCCATGTGGAGCAGAGGAGAGCAGCAGCAGAGTGAGGTGGAGGTCCTACGGGACGTCACATGGAGGCCCACTGATAGTCTCCTTCTTCGCCTATAGCGCTCAGAACGACAACTGATGCACTGTGGAGCAGCAGCTCCAATGCAGGCCCGGCGAGGCTGATTTATAACCCCTTAAGGCTGGAGGTGGTTAGACACCTCACAAAGGTTAGACACGAGATCTCAACAGGAGAAGAACGACTGGTAAATGTTAAGAAAAGACTGGAGCCAGGTACGAATATCAACCAGTGAAGTACGATCTGGCGATGACTGCAGGGACACGAGGTGTATTAGAAGGGGAGATAAGCTGATGCAGACCAGGTGTGAACAGTTGAGGTGTGGCAGGCACAGGGGGTGAGGCCGACACAGGGGGAGACCACACAGCACCACTGTGGCTATGAGTCTGCCTTACCTCTCTGGAGGAGGAAGGCTTTAGGTTTTCATTCCGTACCCTGCACTTCAAATATACACATTATTAGAATAACAATAATTATATTATTATTATAATAATACAAATAATAATAATTATTATTACTATTATAGTATTATAGTATAGTAGACTAGTACTAGCAGGAGCATATCCATTTTCCGCGTACAACAAAACCTTCCTATTTCTTTTGAAGCCGGCTGGTTCCTCCTTAGAAGAGGCAGGGGGGCCTGAGTGCTCCACTTCCCCCAGTGGGTCATCGGATTCCTGGGATGTTGTTCATGACAATGAACTCCAGCAGAGCAGGCAGATTCATCCACTCTCGGGAGGCCTGATGCCTGGA
>NC_079412.1:11076283-11081283 GCF_026213295.1 Gadus chalcogrammus
ACAGTGAAGCATCTGAATGCTGATTTAAAAATGGCTGCATGATTATATTACCAGTGCGGTGGGTCCTTTTAGCCAGGGTTGATGAAGAAGAGGCACGCTTCAGAGAGGACACTCAATTCATCTAACGACAATCCTCCAGAGGATGTTCACCGATTGCCATACAACAGACCACTGCTGTTATAGAATTAGAAAGGCTGAGCATCTGTGAACCAGAAACCAACAAAAATAACAGAAGAAGAAGTAAAGAGTATTGAAGAGAGGAATTAGATAAGAAAGTTCTTTCCCTCCTTCTTAAGCCAAAACAGAGAGTCTATCTGGGAGAGCCAGAGACAGAATTAATGTGAAGGGGAGCTGCAGGTATGAGCCAGCTACAGGATCAGTAGTCAGTGAGGAATTGTTAGGCTAGCTAAGACTCTTTACAGCAAATAACTGTGAGCAGCACACAACTCGCAACATGCCCTGTTCTCCTTTTCGAATCGGAAAACCTAGGAGATTTTGGTGAGTTCATTTTTAAGCTGAACACATTTCGCTAAACTTTTGAATTGGTTTGTATACGTTCAACCGACAGCAGCTTTTGATAATTCATACAAATGGCTCTTGGGTAATACTTAATGATGTTATTATATGAGGCCATTGTACGGAGAGCATCTGTTCTCACTAAAATGTTCAGCTTCCCAACTCCCTGTACTTGTATTTGATCCAGAGAGAAGCTATGAGACCTTGACTTTTGAGACTTTATTCCCCACTGGTACTAGACCACAGTTATACACAATGTGTTGCTATTGTGATGTTACTGTAATGTTGTGATATTCTCATGCCTTCCATGGAAGGAGAACTCTCCTTCTAGTTTCCCACCTTCAGAGGTCATTAGAGAGTATTTGATCAGGCTTGGATGTTTGCTGGAGTCAAGGCCTCCGAATACTTATGACTGTATTCCACCCGCTCCAGAGTGGGTCTTTGCCCACTCTGGAGCTCTCATTGTTCTGAGAAGGATTGTTCATTTTATATAAAAAATTCAAGCCATTATTTAAATTTGTTGTTTTTTCTGCATGTATCGAATATCCTTTCTTGTGGCTCCCAAATTATTATTTTCTATTCTTCATGCAATTTTTGGTCAGCTAATTGAGAACCATGTAGCGGGTGGCCTCGCGATACCAGCCAATCAGAGATCTCGTTAGTTGTGCTTTCTAGTTAATTTGTTAAAGTATTTATAACCTAGGAGAAGAAAAACGCGTTGGCACTGCAGTGTTTACAAGCACACACTTGTTTACTGCGCACCAACAACCAATGTTAGAGCCACCCTCAAGCCTTTTGATCAGTTCGGCAAAGTTGATTTGTGTAATTGTTTAAATGTTTCCAGCCATTTTTTGAAAAATGAAATCTGGCAGATTGTCCCCAGTCTCTAAATGTGCGAGGCATTTGGAGACTGACTTGTCAGTCTATGTAGACAGTTATGAGCTTCATCTTCAAACTTGGTCTCGGATCAGAGGGAGAGGACTCTAGGACTGTAATTGATTGTAAATCCTCTTCTTGATTAACTTTCCTGTTTTAAGGGAATGGGAAAGGCTGGTTAGGATGGATGACAATAGTGAAGTATTGCATAAGTAGCTGTTACCTCTCTCTCTCTCTCTCTCTCTCTCTCTCTCTCTCTCTCTCTCTCTCTCTCTCTCTCTCTCTCTCTCTCTCTCTCTCTCTCTCTCTCTCTGTCTCTGTCTCTACACAGACACTCACACACACACACACACACACACACACACACACACACACACACACACACACACACACACACACACACACACACACACACACACACACAAACTCGCAGAATGGATTAGTCAGCCCTCGCAGCCATTGTGCAACGTCCTGTCCATCCATGAGGATAACTGCCACGCTGTCCGGGTGGTTCACCCAGCCTGCCCTCTGTCAACTCACCACACATACAGTGTAAGAGCAGGATTCTCACATAGCCCAGCACCATGTTAGCACTTCCGTGATGTCCCCATGATAGTCTGCAGTGCCTTTGTCTTATATCAGACAGAGATCCATGGAGGCTGGACGGAGCTCCAGCCAAACCCAATGTCTCTTTTGTAAGGAAGGCTGTCTGAGAAATGCATCCAGGCACAGCCACACTTACAAGAGTCATAGTTCATAGGTAGGTTGCAGAGAGATTATAGCCTAATGTGAAAGTGTAGTATATAGACCAAATACAATGTTGCCAGTAGATAAGAAAATATAGCAACCTAAAGAATCTAAGGGGAAGGTGTACACCAGGCTGAAGCAGAGAGGTCAGAGGGCAGAAGGCAGACATACTGAACATATGGTTATAGTGAGGCAAAGGTGAAGGTGTGATTGAGGCCTAGTGTGGGCATAACACTGTGTCTCTTGACAGCTGAAGGAACATACTGGATCGGACCAGGTACAATTAGGAGTGAACAGTAAAGGACAACATGTAGGAGATGTTCAACTCTGCGCACCTTGCCAGTGCCATTGGGCCAGAGTCTGCTCCTCTGTGATATTGGTTCAGTGTCTGCCCTCTAGTGGACCAAGTTTGCATACATACCTATATAGGTATTATATGAGAAGTCTGGCTCTCTCACTTCAATCTCTTCAGCTGATGACTAGAGAGGTAGAGAAGTCACCTCTGGCTCAACAAGGCTGTGTTGGTTTGTTGTTTGATTAGGTTTTGCCTGGGATCAGACCTACTTGTTATCTTTTCATAGTCACATTTTTATGATTGCCATATGACCTTGTATTTCATATCTCCTCTCATGTATCTGAAGCACTGAAGACTAATATCGAAGGCATTCTTAAATCCTAGAGCCATTTCCTCTGCGCCCTCTTGAGTCTGACTGCCTGATATTTTTTAAGGTGTCATTGCGCCCAGAGTTTCCTGTCGGCGTACAAGGCTTTGCTGTGAAGTGTCAGCGTGCATGACTGTCCCTTCACTAGACTGTTGAAGCCGGGCCTCGCGTCTCCTCGCACCCTTGTGTGCTCATCTGTCCACGTCGGGCTGAGTCGTCTGGAGGCTGGGGGACACAGCCAGACAGCGACCTGTCGCGTCCAATCAGCACACACCGTCTCTGTGCCATCGCTCTCTCTCCGACCAAATACTGAACCCAAAGTAGACGAGACAGCTCCGACACCCTGGCTTCTCCTTACCGCCTGCCTCGATAATCTTAACACTTGCACAAAAAGGTTTCAGCATTGAGCCTGGATCAAAGCAGACCTACGGAGACAAGCTGTCGTGACATCTCCGTTTCACCTCGTGTCACGCTCGGAGACGGCGCGTTCACGGGACGCTGCCCAGACTTGTCTCCCTCCCTGTAGTAAGAGGTTGATTCCTCACTGCGGTAAAAGGATCAGGTGTTGCCGCTCTGCGGCGGAAGTGTCTTGGAAAAGATGTGTTGACGTGTTTGTGGGGGGTCTCCGGGTGCGGGCCATGATGATGATGATGAAGATGATGGTGGTGATCTGGAAGGTTGTGATGGAGAAGATGAAGATGATGATGATACTGATGGTTGTTGGGATGAACATGATGATGATGATGATGTTATGATGATGGTGTTGGTGATCAGGATGGTTCTGTTGGTGATTCTGATGGCGATGATGAAGATGAGGATTATAATACTGATGGTGTTGCTGATGATAATGATAGTTATGATGATGGCGATGGAGATAAGGATGATGATGATGATGATGATGATGATGATGATGATAGTTATCATGATGATGACGGTGATGATGATGAGGATGATGATGATAGTTATGATAATGCCGGTGGCGATGATGATGCTTGTGATGATGAGGCTGCGGATGATGGTGTTGTAAGCCGGCAGACAGCAGATGCTGAGGCCGTCCCCCGCGCAATCCCTCTCTACTTCCTGTTCCCATTTGTTCGGTGCCAGCTCTAAACCTCTCCTGTGGGATTAGAGATGTAATCCATTTTCCTGCACTATGCCGGGGTCTTATCTTTACTGCAGTTGTTGTTGTTGTTGACATTGTTATCTGATTCCCGTGGAGGATGTGCGCTGGCGGGATGTGTTTGCGAGCTCCACCAGGGTTTCGTAGAGTTTAATACAGCATTATGCATTAGTGACTCCCCCCCCATCCTAATCAAACAGAAGATCAAAATTGACTCCCTGTATGCAGGGCTCACTCCCGCATGGTTAAGAAAGAAAAATGGTCTCATCTGGGTCGTGATTTCCCCAAGGGGCGTAGGCTCCTCTAAGGAGTAGGTTTCCCTGGACATTTGGGGAACAGAAAAGCCCCCCAAGGCCAAGGTGAGATTGAGGGGTGATGGGGCCCATGGGTTATTCAGAGAACAGCCGTACCTGCCTCTTTTCAATGCATACGATTCTACGGCGAGTTGTGGGGGAAACGTATCCTGGGCTGAACAGCCCCTTCTTAAGGAGTCTCCCCGTGGCCACGGAGCCCCCAGTTCGATTATTTATACACTCTGATTTATGTGGTGAGACGCCATTTTGGTTACATGGTTGTACCAGCCTTGTTCTGCCCCTTTTGTTTCTAGAAATAGAAGTACATCCACTGCTACTTTCAAACAAGGCCACCTTTGTGTCTTATCATTCATCGTTCTTAAGGTATGTTTAAACAAGGTCCTTCATGTCTTATCTATTGTTCGAAATACACACTTTCCCTGAGAACAAAAAGGCCTTTAAGGCTTGAGTGCTGTCAAATATTTGTTCATGCTAAATTGCTACTCTAGGTTATCGATAGAACAGAACAGAAGAAACCCTCCATCTACTGTTATTTCTAAAACAACCATTAAGTTCAAATATGAAAGGCATATATCCTTGGTTACATGCATGGACGTCACTTCCACTATTATGACAATTATTTTGCTGACAAAACAAAAAAATAATAATAATGGTAGCAGAGGTAAAGGCAATTCACTGATTCAGATCAACAGAAAAAAATACAAAAGAGCGAGGAGGACTACATATCTGATAGCTCCTGACTCCCAGACGCCTCCCTGTTTAATG
>NC_079412.1:11086283-11091283 GCF_026213295.1 Gadus chalcogrammus
TTTTTCAGTATTTTTACATGTGTGTGTGTGTGTGTGTGTGTTGCATCCATCCACTGTGTCAGTTGTAATTAAGAGCTCAGGGCGGCTGAGGCCCTCCCATGGGAGCGCTGCCAGGCGGCCCTGCGTCACCCACTGCTCCGTTGAGCTGCTCACACTCTGACAGGAATCAGATTGGTGTTGGTGTTTGTATTACCCATGTGTGACAGCCTCTGAACCTACTGGACACCGGGGTTCAGAATCACAAGGCTTTGATTCCCCATGGGAGCGGTCCTAAAGGAATGCCTTTTGGTCCAGGTGCAGCCATCAACAAAGACAGTCCGTCAGTCAGTCAGGACAGCCCTCGTGGACCCTCTTTGGGATTTGAATATCTTCACCCGGGAATCGTAGATTATTAAAACTGTTTACCGCTCTGAACCTGCCTTAAGGCTGTTCCGTCATTCGAGCTGAGGCTGAATGATCTTCCTGAGATTTCTTTAATGGAGCGCTGCTTTTTTCCTCCAGACTCATTAAAAATGCATTCTTGCGGTTATCCCATGAGCCCTCTCGCTGTACGTTCTCCACAGACGGGTCTGCAGGGGGGTCACGTCCTGCCACGGCTCTGGACACAGAGCTGAAGTACAACGTTTAGCTCTGGAAAAAACACACTCAGCCACGCTACGCTCCTTACAGCGCCAAGCACTTAGAGTCCCTGCTCCTGGGTCCTCTTCCTCCAGGGGGCTGAACACTCAGACACCCGAACGAGGGCAGTCAGAAAAGATAAGAAGCAACACAATGGCGGGGATGCTTATGCATGCTCGTTACTCACTTAGGTCTCCCAGCGTCGCTTTGAAGTGGACTTCAAAAACACTGCCCTTATTTATTTCATTTGGATCGCCCTTGTTGTTCAGGAGTACTACAGACAAACCTAATTAGGTGTGGATTTGTTTGTTTTGGCCAACGCAGGCCCTTGAAGTCATGGAGAGATTAATATAAACTGCTTCTACTCATATGACCTCATGTGTCTGCTGGTGGAAGTTGTTCACTGTGCTGTGTTTGTATTTCAGATGCTCTTTTAATGTATGTTTAGTTTGTGTAATGTGTGTTATTTTGCATTTGAAATCTCCACGAGATAAGAAAAGCATTGTATCGGTCAGTTTACAGCCTCGCTGAGCAAAGTCAAGCGGCGAGGGCCGTGTTCATTATGAATAATGAGGGCCAGGCTGTGGGCTATTGATCTGCTGTGTGTGCAGAGCAGGGAGCAGGAGTCCTGGAGCTCTGAACAAAGGGCCTCCTTCAGGGCAAGAGGTGTGTTCGGCCACTGCCATACTCCCCTGAGTTTACGGACAAGAGCCACCGCTTATGTGTCAGAGCAAACTCATTTCCCATATTTTCGTGGATGGCAGCCGACTGCTTACATTGTGATTGATTTTGCATCAGGAAGCCTTCTTATCAAAACATAGCCGAGTCCCGGTGGGTCACGGGAGAATGCGGTTGGATTATTTATGTTCTTCCTCCGCCGCCAGGCCTCAGGCCGTGGTTTGCCCTCTCGGACCTGTAATGTCCTGTGATCAGAAAAAAGGTGGTTTTATTGCAAAGTGAGTGCTCGCGAAACCCAAAGGCTTCATGTTCTGCTCTGTCTCTGGCCAGACCTCAACTGGAGCGACCTATTCTGAATATTCTCTTGTGTCCGTCTATTTACAGGAAACAAGATGGGGGTGAGCCCCAAATATCTGCAACTCTAGAGCCTCAGCTGTTCCAGCCTTCGCCCCCGTTCTCCGCCTCAACATCCCCAAAGGTAGGTTGGCAGAGAGGGGCTTTGACCCCCACGCCCTCCGACCTTCTCCGATAGCCCTTTGTTGGGTTCCCCTGCACATCTTGTCTTCCAAGCTGTCTCTGAGCCCAATCTCTATTCCTGTATCAACAAATTGTCCCTCTGTTCAAGGGCCTCAGGCTGAATTAGCTGGCAAACCTCCTCTGATCATCCATTGTCTTATGTACATAATTGATGCGATACTGTTGAATAATGGGATCACCATGTTGACTTAATTTAAGGTGATCCTTTTGTCTCAGTAAAAAGAAGGTCAACCGTGTCAAATTGAATACAATTATAAAGTAAATAAAGGAAGCAATATGCAGTGTTGTTTTAAGAAGGATTAGAAATGTCAGACCATGTTTTTACCAACCAAATCAGATTTATTAGCAGTAGCTATTAGCTCTCACAATGATTAGTGTACATTTTAATTAGTTAAACCGACTTGACTGCGCATCTCATTCTACACTATAATTTATTCCCTCCATTACTAGAGCAGCGGGCTTGGCACGCTAGGTTAATTTAAAGGGATAGCACAGGAGACAATTTGCAGACTTCCAGAATTAAACCCTTTTTGGAACAACGCTGACGTTGTGATGTCTCACAGACTGACAGAGTTGGAACACACGCCATGAATAAAGAATCCGGATTGCACCTGATCTTGAATCCTTCTGATCCAACTGAACATACAAATATACAGAAAGGGCCGGAATGGAGACTTATGAAAGGAGAAAGCTCATTCAATAGACCCTCTGAGACTTTCACAGTAGCTGTCAAAGGCATTTAGCCCCAAAAAAAGATAATTCTCGTGAAGAAGATATATATTCAGGCTTGCATTTTGGCAGGCTTATAAACTAAAACCAGTGCCTGAATTATCTTGCCCGTATATTCCTGGGATGACTTTGAAATCCGAGAGCGCTAGACTCAGTGGCGATTACGTGGATACGATCTGGTTGATGTCAGAGTGGTTTTAATTTAGAGTCCCCTCCTCACATATTGAGAGAGGCTTTAGTCTCTCAGTGCTCTGACTACATCATGAGGAGAGAGGACAGTTGGAGACTGAACCTAGAAACTGGCTTGTGTAACGCCCTACTCCTAATCCCTATGGTGAGGGACACAGAGATGCATAGTATGAAGTGCTTGTTTGTTTACTGTGTGCGCTTGCATGCGTGCATGCATGTGCATGTGTGTGTGTGTTCGGTTGTGTGTTGATGTCAGGTGAGGTGAGGATGTTTTTCTTGTGTGTTTGCATTGACACCTGAGTGTACATCTAATTTAAGCCTATGCCTCTGCGGACACAGCACTATACTGAGTGAACGCAGTCATTACATAGAATAGCTGATTTGAGATTCTGCTTTTTCAATCTCTTTCCAACATATTCAATGTACTTGTTGTGTTATGAGTGTTTTTTATTAAAAAATGTTTTAATAATTCCTTAATAACAATAAAATTTAGTTGTAATTTATTCTGTAGTGGTATTCTTAAGAGGTATTTATTTTCTGTTTTGGATAATTACAAAAGATAATTACCAAGCAACCAAATGGTGGTCGGCAGTTTTCTTTATTAATAATTATGACCAAATTATTCATTAATAAATTGGTTGATTATACACACACACACACACACACACACACGCACACACACACACACACACACACACACACACACACACACACACACACACACACACACACACACACACACACACATCCATACAAAAAAAACACACAAGCATCATACACAGGCGCATACACACACACACACACACACACACACACACACACACACACACACACACACACACACACACACACACACACACACACACACACACACACACATACGTTTGGCTGTATTTTTTGGTGTTTGGGTCTTTTTACAATTTATAGTCCCAGTTTTGTCACATTGTCACATTAGGCTGCTCGCCTGATGTGGTGCCGCCCAGGAGATCCATCAAGGCTCTTCAAATATGTCAGGAACACAAACCTTTGCACAGGACCAGTCCTGTGCAAAGGTGTCCAGTGTCATATCCAGATAAGACACTGGATAAGACATTATTCTGTCGGTGACAAGTAGGAACCAGAGAGATTTTAGTTAACCTTCAAATCTTAAAGACAAAGAGATTTGCTCTGCTAATAAATGTCTGAGCTCTTAACACCTGCATTTCATGGCAGGAGCCATTCCCTTCCTCAGTTAATTGCTTTTGTTTGAGGGAATAAGCTATCTATATTGTTTCTTTCTTCCACAAGGGTTTCTTTCTTAATTTTGTCACATTATAGCTTTTCGACCCAAAATATCAAAATAATCGACGGACAATGGCTTTAACTGGAAAATGTTTGTTCTTTTCAATGTCGTTGTTTTAGGATTTTATGGATGAATAATTATATAGGAGGCTATATGGAAGATGAATAGATTAGGCAGGTTTGCACTAACCTCAGCTTAATTATTGAAGATAATCTATGTCCAGATCATGTCCAGTTCACGCATGTTCTGAAATTGGGCAGTTTGTTAGATCTAATTCATACAAAACTAGTATTAAGCAACTCCCATAGCAGTATCTTTGTATTTCCAAGCGAAGTATGTGTCAAAGTACTACCCTGGCTAGGTAGCAACAGCAGCTCTGCACAGAATTCAGAATGATCACACCTAAAAACACAGCCGCCATCATCGCTCAGAAATCCGAGAGCATGTGAAGTAGTGTCGGCCAAAGAAACTCCACCATTTGCCAATAAAAGGGTCAACGGTCAACCCACATTGACTGTTAGTACGATATTTGGGGTCAGAAAAGCTATACTACCCCCTTGTGTCACAATAACGTGACGTGGCAGGCAGGCAGCTCTGCAAAGTTCAGCATCATGTCTCTCGGTCCCTTTGCGGATCTGTGTAAACGTTGGCTAGGCAGAGCAGTGAGTTCAGCTTAAGCGTCACCCACCTGGTGAAACCCTCTCACGGTTCAGGCACAGACAACAGGAGAGTGCAGTAGGATCTCGTGGGATGAAACAATGGATCATAATTTGCCTGATGTGAAACACAAAAATGAACTTCTTTGGAGCTCAAACAGGAAGTAACGCAATATTTGCTGACCTGTATTTGGGATGCAACTAGGCACACAAACACATATACACACACCCCTGTACACATACAAATACACACACACACACACACACACACACACACACACACACACACACACACACACACACACACACAC
>NC_079412.1:11096283-11146283 GCF_026213295.1 Gadus chalcogrammus
GAGAGAGAGAGAGAGAGAGAGAGAGAGAGAGAGAGAGAGAGAGAGAGAGAGAGTGAGAGAGAGAGAGAGAGAGAGAGAGAGAGTGAGAGAGAGAGAGAGAGAGAGAGAGAGAGAGAGAGTGAGAGAGAGAGAGAGAGAGAGAGAGAGAGAGAGAGAGAGGAGAGAGAGAGAGATAAAAAAGAGAAAGAGAGAGAGTTAGAGAGACAATTCTCAACTCCGTCTGTCATCTTTTACTGCCGGGGAACAGATGGACTATTAGGATCATCATTAGGGCCGTTACTGGGGGAGGGGGGGGGGGGTGGTCAGAGAGGGGAGCCAAGAGGTGGGGCCTCTCTCAATGCGTTTTGGGGAAGTAAATGTTGAATCACTATCATTCAGCCTTTTGCATTGACCGTCGTTGTTGTCTTATCCATATTTGTTTCCGTCTTGTAACTCTCCTAGGACCAAGCTGAAGACCTATTGTGATGTGTTCCCCACGTCCTGCCTCACAGAAACCCCAAACGTAGTTCAAATGGCAAAGGTGAGAAGAGTGTATTGCTGAATGGCTCAGCAACATATGGATGTTTCTGACGGGATCCCACTGACACCACATGGCACTGTGGGCGCGGCACAAAGGCATTGTACACAAAACCCCCCAAGACTGACGTGACCAAGCTCTCCGTCATTTCAAGGTTATGTACAATAAAACATTTTGCACCTGTGATGTCCAATGTCCATCTTTCTGTCTCTGTCCCGCCCCCAGCTGGCCTGTGAAGAGGTCAACGTGGACCGGTTTCTCCCTGTGCTTTATCCCAAGGTAAGCCTCTAATCCGGACCTGCATGTGTTGTGGTATTGTTTGCACATGTCCGCTACTTGAATCCCTGCTATCTGTCCACGTCAATCCGTTTAATCCTATTTTTTATGTGTCGTTGCTTAACAGGCCTCCAGGCTTATCGTCACGTTTGATGAACACGTGATCAACAACAATTTTAAGTTTGGGGTGATCTATCAAAAATATGGACAGGTAAGCTTTAAAGCTCACACATATGTTTAACACATTTATATATAGAGAGAGAGACAGAGAGGAAGAGAGAGGGTTTGGGAGTGGGAGGAAGAGAGAGAGGGGGGGAGGGAGTGGGAGGCAGAGAGAGAGGGAGAAAGGGAGAGAGGAACAGCGAGAGAGGGAGGAAGAAAGAAAAAGGGAGAGAGGGAGAGGAAGAGAGAGGTGGCGGGAGTGGGAGGCAGGGAGAGAGGGAGAAAGGGAGAAAGGGAGAGAGGAAGAGCGAGAGAGGGAGGAAGAAAGAAAAAGAGAGAGAGGGAGAGAGAGAGAGGGAGGGAGGGAGAGGGATAGAGAGAGAGAGGGTGAAGGGTAATTATAGAACAATCTGTAGTCCCGTATTCATGCCAGATACAATGTAGCGTTGGTACAGCGTGAAACAATGTACAGACACTTCCATTATTTCCTCTGAAGGATAATTATGTTTTGAGACCCTCTCTCTCTGCTTTCATAATGGCTCTCGGTCCGTTTGACCCTTCCTCAAGCATGTTCCCACGAGCGTCACGACCGTCACGACCGTCACGACCACTGTTGTCTGCCACGCGGGCGACACCAGACCCCCCTTAAGGATCCTTGTGGCACTCATGTAGAGAACCCCTCAATACGGATCTGCGTCCCGGAGCTCTCACCGCCTGCTCCTTTGATAAAGAGCGGTCGGACGGCGTTCTGGGGGTCCCAAGGGCCCCCTCACAGGGGCCTGGAGGGCCCTCCGGCCCCCCACTCAGGGCGGGTTTTCAGCGCGGAGGGGGAAGCGCCGCCGGGCCAAGGGTGCGTGTCGGTTGTCGAGGCGTCATAAAAAAACACACCAATCACACAAACCCCACGATAGGCAGAGCGGGCGGGGCTCCGCTGTCACGGCCTCAGCCTCGCCGTCCCCCCTCCCGGCGGAGGGTCAGCTCCCCAGCAGGTGTTCACCAGCCGTCACGCACTGCTGCCTCTGCCCTCGCCGTGGGGGACTATTAAGGTCGTCTTTTAAAATAGAAGCCTTGTTTTTGCGTATTAGTTGAAATGGTTGTTGTTAAAGAGGAGCATATTAACAGACGATGGGAAGAGCTAGTCACACTGTTTGGCCTCGTGTCGGGAGGCTAAGGCTTAATCCCATTTCTACCCCTCCCCCTCCCCCTTCCCCCTTCCCCTTCCCCCTTCCCCTTCCCCCTTCCCCTTCCCCCTTCAAAACAAGGGGGAGGGGTAAGGGGAAGGGGTAAGGGGTAGAAATGGGATTGGGCCTAAAGTAGGCTTTGTGCTTGATGGTAAAATGTCTAACCAAATCCAATAAGTCAAAAAACGTTTTCCCCGTGTCTCCGTTACCATCGCAGACCTCGGAAGAGGAGCTTTTCAGCAACACAAACGAGAGCCCGGCCTTCGTGGAATTCCTGGAATTTCTCGGGGAGAAGATCAACCTGCACGACTTCAAGGGGTGAGGAGGAGTGTTCGGGTTGAGGTGACCAGGGAACGTCGGACGTGATGAGCCTCGACGTTCCCCTCACATTGTGCGGTCATGTGTGCTCCAATGTTTCCACGGCGGACTGATGGTCATGCCCCCCCCCCGCCCCCGCCCCCGCCCCCGCCCCCGCCCCTCCGGGCGCCCCTCTCTCCCCTCGCCTGCAGGTTCCGCGGAGGGCTGGACGTCACGCACGGACAGACGGGCGCCGAGTCCGTCTGCAGCAACTACCGCAACAAAGAGATCATGTTCCACGTGTCCACCAAGCTGCCTTATACCGAGGGCGACGCACAGCAGGTACGCAACCGCAGAGCACGCCTCCAGCGCACAATGTCAACTCCCTCGGATTGTTCTTGTTCTGTACTGACGGAGAACACCTTCAAGCGACCCGTGATTGAGCACTTTTGACGATCCTTGTTACACGTTCGATATTCTGTGTGGAGCCCTGAAGAGTCATGAATACGGAGTGTGTTATTAGCAGTTAAGGCTGGCCTTGCGTGAGCTGTTAACACACAGAGATGTGATGAGGAAGGTAGCAGCACTCCCCCTAGTGGTGACTCTGCTCATGAACAAACATACGTATGGGTGATATAACGGGATGCATTTGGCACGCGGTAGGTGTGATATACAGACAGTGGCAGGCTTATCATTTGGCCTCAGCACTACACACGTTGCACTTTCTTCTTTTGAGGAGGGGCTTGTCCCTTCTGGTTGTGGTTGCAGTTGCAGAGAAAGAGGCACATAGGCAACGACATTGTGGCCATCATCTTCCAAGAGGAAAGCACCCCGTTTGTTCCCGACATGATCGCCTCCAACTTCCTCCACGCCTACGTCGTGGTCCAAGTGATGAACGCCTGCTCGGACAACGTCCTCTATAAGGTGACACGCTGCCCTGCCTTCACTCAGCTTCCTGTGGTGGTCTGATGGTAACCTACTGGTTACCTACTGGTAACCTGATGGCAACCTGATGGTAACCTGATGGTAACCCGTTGAGCCGCTCCTGACCCTCTGTTTCCTGTCCTGGGTCAGGTGTCTGTGACGGCGCGGGACGATGTACCTTTCTTTGGGCCCGCCCTCCCAGAGCCTGCAGTGTTCAGAAAGGTAGACGTCCTCATCCATCATTATACCTGAGCCCCATCGTGGGGGTCATGGCACTCATTAATGCAAAATATCACTTTTCTTCTCAATCTTTCCAGGGTCCGGAATTTCATGAATTCCTCTTTACCAAACTGATCAATGCTGAGTACGCCTGCTGCAAGGCAGAGAAATTTGCCAAATTAGAGGTGAGTTATTGTAAATGAAAAAATTATAAGCCTTGTTACAGCCCTGGTTCCCATTCCCACTCCCTGTCTAGGAGGATATTCCCTTGCTTCTTTACTGTAATACATTTCCCTCTCTGCACTGAACAAAAAGCCATAATATTAATATATTTTATTAATTATCATATTTTCTGTTATTAGTTTCCGTTAGCATCCTGTGTTTGTGCGCCTTTCCTTATGTCCCTGTTTGTGTGTGTGTGTGTGTGTGTGTGTGTGTGTGTGTGTGTGTGTGTGTGTGTGTGTGTGTGTGTGTGTGTGTGTGTGTGTGTGTGTGTTTGTATACGTGTGTGTGTGTGTGTGTGTGTGTGTGTGTGTGTGTGTGTGTGTGTGTGTGTGTGTGTGTGTTTGTATACGTGTGTGTGTGTGTGTGTGTGTGTGTGTGTGTGTGTGTG
Organism: Gadus chalcogrammus; assembly: GCF_026213295.1. Taxonomy (NCBI): domain Eukaryota; kingdom Metazoa; phylum Chordata; class Actinopteri; order Gadiformes; family Gadidae; genus Gadus; species Gadus chalcogrammus. The sequence goes on from NC_079412.1 coordinate 11,100,473, forward strand.
TGTGTGTGTGTGTGTGTGTGTGTGTGTGTGTGTGTGTGTGTGTGTGTGTGTTTGTATACGTGTGTGTGTGTGTGTGTGTGTGTGTGTGTGTGTGTGTGTGTGTGTGTGTGTGTGTGTGTGTGTGTGTGTGTGTGTGTGTGTGTGTGTGTGTGTGTGTCTGGTGTATGTTTGTGTGGGTATTTTTGGGTGAGTGCATGCATGGTTTCGGGGGTGGGTAGGTAGTTGTGGGTGTGGCTGGCTCCAATCCTTTGTGTCTGTGTATGTGTGTGTGTGTGTGTGTGTGTGTGTGTGTGTGTGTGTGTGTGTGTGTGTGTGTGTGTGTGTGTGTGTGTGTGTGTGTCTGGTGTATGTTTGTGTGGGTATTTTTGGGTGAGTGCATGCATGTTTTCGGGGGTGGGTAGGTAGTTGTGGGTGTGGCTGGCTCCAATCCTTTGTGTTTGTGTATGTGTGTGTGTGTGTGTGTGTGTGTGTGTGTGTGTGTGTGTGTGTGTGTGTGTGTGTGTGTGTGTGTGTGTGTGTGTGTGTGTGTGTGTGTGTGTGTGTGTGTGTGTGTGTGTGTGTGTGTGTTCTGTAGGAGCGCACGAGGTCGGCCCTCCTGGAGACGCTGTACGAGGAGCTCCACGTCAACAGCCAGGCCATGCTGGGCCTCGGGGGGGACGACGACAAGCTGGAGAACGGGACCGCAGCAGGGGGAGGCTTCTTTGAGTCCTTCAAGGTAACAGGACCATACAGGGACATGACCCCCCCCAGAGCAGCGTTCCTCTGTTACACAACATTAAGGAACATAGCTTCATGAAGTAAGAGGAATTAATAAATAGCATTTATAGCAGGGGTTAGGGTTACTGGGTTAGGGGTTAGTGGGTTAGGGGTTAGTGGGTTAGGGGTTAGGGTTAGTGGGTTAGTGGGTTAGGGGGTTAGGGGTTAGTGAGTTAGGGGTTAGTGGGTAAGGGGTTAGTGGGTTAGGGGTTAGGGGTTAGTGGGTTAGGGATAGGGGATAGGGGTTAGAGTTAGGGGTAAAGGTAAAGGATAAGGTAATGTATACATTAATACCTTAGTTAACATGAACACCATTTCCTTAGTTAATCATAATGTATAGCAATTAATATCATATCACAATATGGTTATTAAAATGATACATTTTGCAGGTCTGTGCCATTTCTTCGCTTCAATGCAACCTCACAGCTATTTCCACCTGGTGTCCTTGTACAAATCAAAAATCCCTCTACCTAATACTACCTCCTTCCTACTTCAACTAATCAAGGTGTTGTCTTGTAACCAATGGGACTATTTTCTGATGTTTGTTGTCTTCCTCTTGAGGTCTATATTCCATCCCTACTAACATTTGGTTCCACCCTGGCTTCCTCTCGGGTTCTGGCGGTGGTGGCTCAGCCCTCCCTGCTGTGTCTCACCTCTGGGAGTACACTGCTTAACGCTCTCCCATGCTTCTCTCCATCCAGTCTCCGCTCTGCCGGTTGCATTTGTTCCACTTTGGGATGCCTTCCATTTCGTAGCCTGTAAATTCATATCTGTGCATGACACACATTTCTCATTTAATTCTCAGAGACTTCACTTCGGGGTCACAACCGTCGGCTGGCTGTGTTCAAATGTCGGGGAGACTTCTGCCGGCCCGTCCTATTCCTTTTTCTTTCCTTACAACGCTTTATTCAGAGATATTTATATATCTATATGCATACATGTATGTCCTGTTTAGTGAGTGACTAATATCCATCGTCCACCCCGCTCTCTTCTCCCCATCTGGATCACTACAAGCATAGCTAGGCTCATGGCTAGGCTCATGGCTAGGCTCATAGCTAGGCTTATAGCTAAGTTCATAGCTAGGCTCATGGCTAGGCTCATGGCTAGGCTCATGGCTAGGCTCATGGCTAGGCTCATAGCTAGGCTCATGGCTAGGCTCATGGCTAGGCTCATGGCTAGGCTCATAGCTAGGCTCATAGCTAGGCTCATGGCTAGGCTCATAGCTAGGCTCATAGCTAGGCTCATGGCTAGGCTCATGGCTAGGCTCATAGCTAGGCTCAGCCCTTTCCTCTGCCACTCCCTCGGGGCTGTGTCGTATGCGGTGTTGTGTGGCGCTCTCACGCTGTCTGGCGTGATCAGCGTCGGGGCAGGGAGCTGTCTCCCTGGCGGTGGGCGCTGAGGGGTTAACCTCAGAGTTCTCCCCCTGGCGGCAGTCAGCACCATCATAGTTGATCTCCTCCTCCTCCTCCTCCTCCTCCTCCTCCACCCTCCTCCTCCCCCCCCTCCTCCTCCTCCTCCTCCTCCTCCTCCTCCTCCTCCACCCTCCTCCTCCTCCACCTCCTCCCCCTCCTCCTCATGTCTCTCCGTAGCGAGTGATCCGCAGCAGAAGCCAATCCGTGGACACCACGGGTCACTATTTGAAGAAGCAACAATCACTGTCCATCTTTAACAACCCCGCAGACAGCCACAAATTCCAAGGGATAGTAAGTACGGCCCCGCAAGCCCTCCGTGCTGGGTTGGCTGGGGGGCTCGCTCTACCCCCCGCCGTGGCTTGCTCGTAGCGTAGCTCATATACTAGACCGCCCCTCCCTACACACCCTCTCCCTTAACCCACTCCTAACCCACTCCCACTGGACCGACCTCTGACGGAGCACGGCTGCACGGTGGGTCGGTCCGGTCATCCATGCCTTCTCAAAGACCCCCCCCCTCTTAACGCTTTCTCCTCGTCTTCGTCAGGAGCTTCCTGTACGTATCAAAGCAGCCCTACTCTAACTCTAACATGACCTTTTTCTATTTTTAACTCTGATGCATCAGTGTTTGACCTTAATGTGCAGTTATTTCCACACGCGGTGTGTGTGTGCGTGTGTGTGTGTGTCTGTGCGTGTGTGTGCACACTTGCATACATGCTCCTCCCATCTATCCTGCACCACTTTCTTTAACAAGGAAATGTATAAATGGGCAGATTCTTGCTTTAACAGTCTCATTTTGTTTAATATTTAGCAAGTAGTACGTTATTTATTTGTTTATGAAATTGCATTAATAAGAATAAGAGGTTCAATCTGAAATGTGCATACTTATTTTTGGTCATTTCATGTGAATGATCAACCAGCATATCCATAATTATTTTGTCAATGCAGGATTCCTAGAAATGTGCCTTCTCGTGGTTCACTGTATCCTAACATTACAGTTTGGATTCTAACATTACATTTTTGTCATTGCCATGAAAGGTATTCAACCATGATAGATGTATGTCATTTTAAATGAGGCCAGCCTTGTGTTCACCGTCGTGGGCTTTCAAAATGTGAAGTATGACTTTCTGTCCTCAAGTTGCGCTCTCCTCTGTGGTTCCTCCCAGGCGTCTGGCTCCTCTAACAGTACTCATTATTCTTGTCTTATTCAGCCCAGTGCCAGAACTGTTCTGCCTTGTATTCTTCTGCTAACACATGCTTTATATAATACTGCATGAAATCTCATGGTGTTCTCTCTTTTTCTCGTCCCAACATTTCCTATTCTGCTGTTTCTCTCTTTCTCCATCTCTCTTCTCTCTCTCTCTCTCTCTCTCTCTCTCTCTCTCTCTCTCTCTCTCTCTCTCTCTCTCTCTCTCTCTCTCTCTCTCTCCCCTGTCCTCTCCTGTGTGATTTAGTCATTGCTTGTGCCAGGCAAAAGCCCTAATAAGTATGGACGTCGGGGCAGTGCCATAGGGATAGGAACAGTAGAAGAGGTTAATTTCCTATTCTCAATACTCCTATTGTTGTGTTTGAAGCACTGTTCACTAAATACCTGCATCCCTGCATCATGGCCTTTCACATAATTTTTTCACCTGAATTTCAGGACACAAATTTGACTCAAAGTATCAGGATTTCTTAACGACCCATCTCATCAGTACAATGTTGTATTAAGCAAAGGATTTGCTGCTACTTGAGCCAGTACTTGTTGAATCTTCTCTGGGCTGTAATTGCACATGAAGCGTTCATTAGTCACTCTGCACCAACTTTGATCCTGTCACCAAACTTTTTCTGTCACTTACTTTAAACTCCCTCTCTGTGCTTTCTGCTCTGTTGCAAAAGTCTGGGGATATTTGATGTCGCAGCTGAGTCGACACCCTGATTTGAATGTGCTTAGAGCACAAATTGTTAAGATATTCAAGAACATGTTTGAAGGATACTCTTCAAACATAAGCCAAGTTATATAAATGTTATTTTCGTAAGTCCCTATTTTAAGAGCGCACTGTTTGAAGAGCTTAAAATAGGAGCTTGAAAGCTTCGCTGCCGGGGAAGCCGAGGCTGGTAAAGCCTAGAGCCCCTCTCTTCGTCGGTTCTGCCCTGGCTCAGAGCCACCGGATCACACTCAAATGTTCTGCATATTTCACTGTTTCTTAATCACACCCAGAGGGCAGATCAGAACGTGTGCCGCCAGATAGCAAGTCGTTGAAGGGCCCATATTTCACCGCCAGGTGTGAGTGTGATTAGCCGTAACATGCCGCTTCAAAATCCCCCTCTAATCACCCTCTTGTGCCTTCACCAGTGGGAGGGTCCGCCCAGATGTTTGCTTGATAGATAAGCCCATTATGCTGTACTGGTTTGACTCAGCGCGGTAGCCCAGCGCGGCTGGGATATGAATCCCTATTACAACGGGACCACCTGTTTGATGGTGCCTTTATCTGAAGACGTGCTTGTCGGGGACATTACAAAACACCCTTATTTTAGCCTATTTAGTTGTATATAATGGCCTACCTTAAAACTGATTGATAATTTTAGGAGATAATTATTATTAAGTTGGACAGTCGGATCACCCACAATGATAACGACTTGATATGAGGGGAAGAAAGGGTTGAGGGCAGCCATCTTATAGTGTGAAATACTGTCTACTACAATGTCTGGCCGTTAAACAAGATTAATCAGAAGAAATCTATCCCTTTCAAAAAGCTATTTGTTTTTGCAAGCAAATATCTGCAAACTAAAATCCCAGTGCTGTGCGCTTCTATTAACCTTCATTACCTTTTTACAGTTAGGCTCACATAGTTGTCGGTACGAACAAATGTAATTAGTCAAGTGGTTGGGAGCTCTAGTCACACTCTGGGTGCATGGTGATGTAGCTCAGACACAAGAACACACAGTATTGTTCCTAAAGATATATATTCATACAATTTGAGGGACAACTTCTTACTCCAAACAGATAGCAGAGCTTACGTCACCGTAGACGTGCTTCGGCCCACTTCCGAGATGGTCAATATAGGGCTCGACTCAGAATAGCACGGCACGTTTTAACTGGTATTGGAAACACATTTCAGCGCGACATGGTTTGACTCTGATCACCGAAAAGTAGGCTGGTATACCTAGCCAGATCTGTCCATCATACATGTGGGTGGACTCTACCACTTGAAATGTCACTTGTCATGGTTAATCCCACTCACACCTGGTGAAACAATAGGATCCCTTTAAAGAATCATTGCCCCTTCGGCTCTGCCATGAAAACCCTTTAATCACACTTGTAATTATTAAAAGGGTGATATCATGCCACCAGGTGTGAGTCTGATGAGCTATTACAAGCCGTTTCACACTCACAACTTGTGGCATGATATCACTTCTTCAACAAGAATAGAAAAATAATTCGGTGAACTAAATCTGCAGATTGTCCAAAACAAAGTGCTTAATAGATCATTCCTAATTATGCATAAATGCTATGTGTATAAAACTAGCCAAAACAATGTCTTCTGTACAAACACGGAATCTCCTGATCTCTTGTTTTGACCGTCCATTGTCGCTCCTCCGTAGTCTCTGATCATCCCTGGGAAAAGCCCGACCAGGAAGAAGTCTGGCCCCTTCAGTGCCAGGCGCAGCAGTGCCATCGGAATCGAGAACATTCAGGAAGTTCAGGAGAAGAGGTGAGTCCACGTTGTCTCTGTTCGTATTGTCTAATGTGTTTGTTAAATTCACAACCCTGTAGTGTGACCATCTTCTTACATGTATGTTAAACCGTGTGTGTGTGTGTGTGTGTGTGTGTATTGTGTGTGTGTGTGTGTGTGGTGTGTGTGTGTGTGTGTGTGTGTGTGTGTGTGTGTGTGTGTGTGTGTGTGTGTGTGTGTGTGTGTGTGTGTGTGTGTGTTCGCATGTGCGCGTAACAGTCGAGAGATTTTCTTAGCTACCCAGAAGATTCCTGACAGTGGCCACACCTCCCAGGACCCCAAATCAGAAGACTCGTCCAATCAGAGCACTCCGGAGGACCTAAGGACCTCGCCGACATACGCCAAGAACAGGTGTGCAAAATAATAACAGAATGGATACCATCCGCTCCCTAATGTGTAGTTTACATCATGAAGGGTGCTCATTTACTGTTGTTGAACAAACACGTGAGCTGTATAAGAATGGATAGAACCGTCCTGGGCGCTCAGCTCTTTACTCTGTGTCAGGGCTACGTCCATCCCCGAAGGTCACGACCTCTCGCGCTCCTCCTCCAACGCCAGCAGCTTCACCAGCGTGGTCGAGGAGAACGAGGCCCCCGAGGACTACGACACCGGCATGGTGGGCCCCTGTGTGTGTGTGTGTGTGTGTGTGTGTGTGTGTGTGTGTGTGTGTGTGTGTGTGTGTGTGTGTGTGTGTGTGTGTGTGTGTGTGTGTGTGTGTGTGTGTGTGTGTGTGTGTGTGTGAGTGAGATAGCTAGAGAGAGAGAGATGTGTGTGTCATCACTATCTTGGTTTCACTTGCCCCCATTATTCATCCTTTATTCATGATTAGTAACGAGCATATTACACAAAGCAATAGCAGGTGGAATCAGATATTGTCCACTGTCCTTCATGGGATGGATGTGTGTGGTATGTGGTGCAGGAGAGCCTGTCGTCAGGAGGGACGCCACACAAGAGAGACTCTTTAACATACAGCACGTGGCTGGAGGACGGCATCAGCAGCACCAGCACCAACAGCAGGGGCAGCTCCACAGGTACCACACACACACACACACACACACACACACACACACACACACACACACACACACACACACACACACACACACACACACACACACACACACACACACACACACACACACACACACACACACACACACACACACACACACTTGTTGTCCAGTCTTTGTGTTTTGTGTATGCAGTTGTCATTGTGGGTGATTTGTGTCGTTCTCGTGTTTCTCTGTCTTAAAGTGTAAGTAAAACAAAAACGACATATGAGATGTTCTTGTTTCAGCGGCTTGAGGTGCAGTTTCATTCTCTTATAACAAACACAATGTCCATTTACACTAACCCTAAAAATAACTGATGTCTCATCATGTGATGCTCGTCGCACAGGCAAGACTGAGGGACCTAAAGGAACAGAGATCCGGATCAAGCTGGAACGTCCACATGACCATCAGTCCTCCTCGGTGAGTCACGCCAGGAATCTCAGGAAACATACCGGTAATCAGTTGATGTGGATCTTACGCAATGCCCTAAGGATGTTGCTGTTGGTACTGCAATGGTGAGGCGCGTGTGTTTGATTGCGATCAACGTCGCTTCAGTGCCATTGTTATGGCTGACGGTTGTCTTCTGCTGTCTTTCCTCAACCCTGCTCCGTTGTGCTGTCTGTGTACAGAACTGTTAGCCCCTGACCCACCTGGTTGTGTCCTGGACCCTCCTCTGCAGGTGAGCCATCTCAATGCTGTGTGTTCTCCCTCCCAGGGTGTGATCTGGTGCCTGGAGTTTAGATCTGGAGGGATCGGTATGGATGTGGAAGGAGGAGGATCATGTACAGAGCTTCCCCGATTCTCGATTTATGTGAACACCACAAACCCCCAAAAATGATCAATTGTAGACTTATTACAGATAAGTAGCATTTAGAGCTAATGCTAAGTTTAGCTTGGTAATATCTTTACAAAGTACATGTTTAAACCACGAATACGGCATAGAAAACCGTAAACGCCGAAACAGTAGTTACTCTTTTGTTTTACCTGTACCTCAAAGCTTCCATCTGTTTCCTTTTTTCTTTTCCCAAAGCATATCGATAAATCGCAATCCTCCCAGGCGAAGAGACGAGGGCAGACTCATGCTGTGACCGATGCTGATGCTGAGGAGGAGGAGGGCGAAGAGGAAGAGGCCTGGCCAATCTGCTGGTCAGTGAGGCCTGAGAGCCCCCCAGGAAGCTTCAGAAAGCCTGGGAGACCCTGGGGAACGCCTTGAGGACCTTGAGAAGCCTGGATTAGAGTTTAGAGTATTAACGCAAAAAGGCCGTTTGCACTATATAGTTCCTATCCAACAACTCACTGATACGTTTAGCGCCTGTTCCTGTCACATGTGACCCAAAAGAGCACTCTATTCATTTACACAAGAAATATTATTTGTTTTGATGTTTGTTCGCTTCTGTCTGGTCAGGGCCTAGGTGATAGTGTCATTGAACTCTATGTAGTTGCAACCATTGCTGCTGTGGTTAAAATTTATAATTTTTCCCAGGCACCAAAAGCTTAGGCCCAATAAACATTTCTAAGATTTAAGAGAATACCAAATGTTGAACATCAAATTTTGTTACAAAAAAAGAAGCCTCCATCATTGTGATTTTAAGGTTGTTGTACTCTATATTATTACTAGTGATAGTGCTCTACTTTGAGGGATAAATTGATTGTAACATGTCTTAACATGATATCGTTATCAAGTTCTCTTAAGATCTGCTGTAAAACTAAAATGTTAAACTTCTGACAACAGACATAATTTGTACCTTTAGCCAAGTTTCAATTGAAGTAATCTACCCACATCCCTGAAAGACATGAAAAATCCATTGACATGGCCGTAAAAGATTAATTGTTTATGATTTTATATTTGATAAACATGTGTTTAGATGGCAGTTTTAGATAAAATACACAATCAATATCCACATTTGACAGGAATTATATTGAAATGAACTGAAACACATAATAAATAATTATGGTATTCACATTCATTTTTGGCAAGGTACTCAAAATACTTAATGATACAGTCTGTGCACTCTGTTAGCCATAACGAAAAACGATTTTATCGGTTCATTCTAAGTGCTTATCCATCTCATCAGTCGATGTGGTGACCAACCTCTGTACATTATGTTTTCATTGATATTTTTGTATTTATTAAATCTATTCTGTTTTTTTGGGAGTTGAGACATCTAATCGTGTGGAGTATAACGGTTATGCTAAATATCTGTGATAGTACTGGCATACTAAGTAATTTAATTCATCAGCCTGTTTGTGTACATATCTGTCAAAGCCAATTATCAGAATGCTGTCATCTGCAGAGCCCTGATCGATGCATTACTGTTGAAGGAAAGTTAATTTTTATAATAAATCAATTGGACATGGATCTGTTTCTAAAGGACATGGTGAAAAAACAGGAGAATGCGTTGATAATGTTGCTACACTACAACTTTTTTTGTTGTTGTTTTAAGGATGTCTCTATTTTCATTTTACATGTCCATATATATATATATATATAGAGCAAATAAATATTAAGTGGTTTTATTGTTCCATAATGCTTGTGCTCTTACCTCTCAATATCATTTTGACAGAAAGTTTAAGAATAAAAGATTTTTCCAGTGATTTTCTTTGTGGATTGCTTGCAAAATAAACACTCGATCGTAATTGTACAGAAACTATAATACAATACCAACAAAATTATATGTTATGTGTATTTGTCGTTGCAGGAATGCAAACGAAACTTCTTCGATTTCTACGTGCAAATACATTAATGGGAATCGGTAGAAAATAAATCCTATAATTGAATTTCCAAATATTAAGTATCATCTTCTCGGCTGGCACACGTAGGGAATTGGCATTGATTTTGTGGGTTTCGAGCATACGCTTCTAGACGGAACCAAAGGACCGACATATCAACTCCATGAAACCGGAAGCGGCATATATTTGCAACGCACAAGGTAGAAGTAGTAATGCTAGGCTAGAGTCACATTGAAGTCTCCGGCTGAGGTTTCAGTAAGTTATATTTTCTCGTTGTGATGTTTGGTTGGGAATGAATTTTTGACTGTCTAACATATATGTCTAAAGAGCGACCTCTATTACGTTATATTTTCATCGACCTCTGGAGAAGGTGACAAAGTAACCGGATGCTAGTTCTAATGCGCTAGCTGTATAGCTGTCATTGGCAAATGTGACATGTAACCTAATGTGTCACTATATTCGCGTTTTTTATTGTACTTTGGTCCAAATAAAAATAAGATATTATAGGTTGCAGACAACGAGGTGAACAATTGGTTAGATATTGGAAGCTGATCATCTGTTATTCACTGAAAAACAGTTTGTTGAAACACATCTTCCATATGTTGGGGGCTGTGGTTAATCTGTGTTTTGTTATCTTGTCAGCAGGAGCGGGGTTGCCGGGTTTCAGATGAAGTTGGTGGATGGAAAGTTAGCCTGACAATGTTTACCTCAAGAGTTGTACCTCGTCTTGGCCAGCTTTGTAGAGTGACAAGTGGGTTCCGTTTTAAATGTATGACCCTATTCCGCCTATTCACATTGTTGATGCCACCACGTGACATTGGTGTATTTATTTTGGTTCCTAGATAAACTTCAAAACCATGGGCAGATCTTGAGGGAAAATCGACCACTTGCTCTTCGTGTTTGCTGCTCCAATTTTAATCCAAAACTCCGAAGCTACTCCACTGCAGCAGACAACAGGTCGCCTCCTCGATGGGTCCAGCTTGAGCATGAACTGGACGAGGCTCTCGTGCCTCGCAATCTCTCTGTGAGCCCTCTGGAGACCTGGCTGTGTCTGCGCTACTCCCTCCCTCCCCTCCTGGAGGCTCCACTGGCCCAGGAAGAGGCGGTGGGGGAGGCGTTGGAGGAGAAGGTGCTGCCACCTTCCTCTGTACCTGTGATGGAGGATGGCGAGGGCACGGTGACGCCCCTGAGCTGTAAGAATGTTCTGGAGATCAGGCGGCGCAAAATGAACCATCACAAGTACAAGAAGCTGATGAAACGGACCAAGTTTTTAAGAAGGAGGGTGCTTGAGGGTCGGGCAAAGAGGAAGCAGGTGAGTGCTTTGCTTTCGTCGGCCGTGTTGTGTTTCTTGAACATCACAGCGAGAGGTTTTGAACTGATCAGTGTAAATGAGTACAGGTTTAGTTGATTTTCCATCTAGCATCTATAGATTAAAAGTGTCACCTACTTTGGTCTCTACTTGTGTGTTGTTTGTGTCCATGTCTACCATTTTTTCCATGACTGTTTGTATGTATACACCTATGTCCTGTACAGAAGCGGTTTGAGAAGGACCTGACGCGGATCTGGAGACGGGCTGGACTGAAGAAGGCTCCAGAGGGATGGTCTCCTCCGAAGATATTCATTAAACGGCACGGAAACAGGCAGAACTGAGGTCTCTGCTGTCTGTCTCCAGGCACCGACCCCGCCATACTGGACTGCTCTGGACAGCTCTCCTTTCAAACTACTTTGTTTCAACCCTGGAAATATTTGACAGTGTTGTCAGCCTATACCATGTGTTGAATAAGTTATCAAGTACACATAGAGCGTTTAATAAATACAATGACATGTTCAAAAAGTCTCTTTGTACTAATGTTTCGATTTTACACTACTGACGGAAGGGAAAATCCATTCACTTAACATTTACACGATTCTAACACTGGGTGGCAGTGTTGTGACGTAGCACAACACATGAAGTCAATAGGGCTACTAATGATGGCATATTGAAACTGAAAATATGATTTCAGAGTTAGTAGGGTATCTGACTTCGGTAAGACTGGTATTAAAGATTTTATGATTGTACAGTGACATGTACCCTTCATTAAGTTTTTGGTTAATCCTAATGTCGAGGTCTCTTTGCAGCCAGACCCTAGCTCACCACAATAATAGGCCAGGACTATAGGAAATTGCAATACATTTATCTTGGAGTATGAAGTGTTATCTTTCATAAACCTGGAAATTGGCGTCCATTATTGCTTATCTTTCGGTTTTGGTTGCCCTCGCAGACTATAACAGCAAACCCAATTCCCAACTTAAGCGGAAAATGTTATGTGCAATAAGCACATACATGCATAACAGCTGATTTTCATTACCTGAATGCATTACATGTTTTAACGGGCATCTATTACGTTATATTATAATAGCTGCCTATTGGTACCATTTAGGGTGAGAGAAGATCATGAATTGTAGCGTTATCCCGGTCAATCGCAAAAACATTTCCGATCTCCTTCCTGTGAGTTGTTTACGTTAGGGACGAGACTAGTAAGGCAAATGAGAACCAGGATAAATATTGAGATTTAACAAAGCAATAACTGAAACATGTTACGACAATGGACATTTCTCAATCGGAACTCGCTCTGTTCCTCGCCGCTCAACCAACGCTACGAAAGTCCCGCCTTCTCCCTCGTTTACAACGGTTATTTGGAGCATCCCGTTCCAGGCGCTCCGTCGACGAGCGCGCCTGGGAACGATAGGGTGCCAATGCTGGAGCGGCATTGAGTTTCAGGAAAGTTCAGGGGCGGGGCGTCTGGATGAAGTACACTCAGGGGCTGCAGAGTTGCCTTTGTTTTCGGACAAGTCTGCCCAGGTGTCTTTGTTTTTTCCAACTGCTGATGCTCATAACTTACATTTCCCCCTAAAATAGTTACTTTTTCCAGCATCCCCACCTCTGCAAGGATTAACGGAGACATGTCGCCACTTCAGAGTAAGAATTTGTTAGCCCTATTCATTTAAACAGAACAAATATTCAATATTTCTGTACCATAATAACATTTTGTCTTTATATTTCTTCATACAAAGAAATGTATGTCATATTGTCTTGTTGCCTGTAGTAAATAGCCCTATAATAAGCCCTTTATTGTTATTTGTAACTTTAAAGGTTCTTCTTGTGTGTTATGTGCCATTGTTAATGTATTAGTTTTATCCTATGCCTATTTAAATAGGCCTATTATATTTTTCTTTGCTACTTGGCCATAGCCTACGAATCACCATAATATTTTTCCATGCCAATGCTTTGTCGTTTTAGCCCCTTTAGTGTCATTCAGCAATATGAATAATACGAAAAAATAACCTACATCTTTCTATTTGCCCACTTTTTTAACCTACGTCCTAGGTTAAAGTCCTTATTTTAACGTTTGAACCAAGAACTCCTCCACATGTCCTCTGTTGCGTTGGGTCTCTGCGATGCTTGCGGGCCGTGTGGTTTAACGAGCAATGTGTTGTGAGTTAACAGCGGTCTGCGCAGGAGAGTCAGCACAATCCCTCCAGCCTGTCATTAACTTGTTAGAGTGTCAGTAACGAGTGTTTCACCACGAGTGGGCCGCTTTGAGTCTGTAGGAGGTAAGGAAGGGGATTACCGCTCGAGCCAAGTTAACTGTAGTCTCTGGTCTAATGAACATATCTGTCTACACACTCGACCATACCATTGTACCGTAAAAGGTATACTATCAGCTCAGCGCTTTCTAATTGCGCACGCATCCACCCATGTATCCATTATTCCATAAACTAAAACATGTCTTTACAGCAAGCTGGGGATTGTTAGTTACAACCGAATTGACTAATTTAACCTTAATCCTACACACAAGGAAACACACACACACACACACACACACACACACACACACACACACACACACACACACACACACACACACACACACACACACACACACACACACACACACACACACACACACACACGCACACACAGATTTATGTATATGTTCTGGTCAGGTAGCCTGAGGCCTCTCTGAATATATCTTGGTCCTGAGGTGACTGCAGCCCCCTCAGATTAGTCTGTACTTGTTGACGGACCATGCTGACTAAGTAGATCTTTGCACTCTGACTCACATCAGACTTTGCACTCTGACTCACATCATTGATTCTGACTCACATCAGACTCACATCAGAGTCAGAGCTTTGTGCAAACGCAAGCATTACTTGAGCCCTAAAATGTATTTGTATAAAAAAAAGTTAAAACCAGGTGTGCTATATTAAATTATGCCTGGTGTGATTCTGCAGATGTAAACGAGTAGGCCTACAGCGAGTGGGATTATCATTAGGGAAAGTGTCTATCATTATGCTGTGCAATTCAGAAGCATGTCGTTAAGTCCTAAGTGTTAAATCAAAGTGAGTCATCAGCCACTGTGACCCAGCGTGGGAGATGAGAGGAAATTACAGGTTTCTGCAATGGTTGTTTGTTTTCTCCTTCTGTTGGAGGATTTATCCCTCTTCATCCAGATCCCACCGACGCTCTGCGGTGTGAAATTATGCGCGTCTGCACGCTTATTGAAATGCTGCCACGGGACTTCATACTCATTACACATTTTTGGCATTTTAATACTGTAGGCTACTCCTGAAGGTCAAGGAAACGGTACAAATCGTAGCCTTGGTATTATATATATGATGGTGAATGTGTGAATACGGTTCCTGCCGAATCACAGCCTTGCCATAAACTGCGGTGGCTATATGAATAGCGACCCTGTATGCTTTGCCCTTAATGTGGCTCCGCTGGCTCTTGAACAAACAGCCCATAGAATAGTCCCCCTGGGGAGGGGGAAACTGGCATGAGAACCGTTAGAAACATTTCCCATCCCTAGAAGGATAATCTTGAAGTGGCTGTAGAAATGAGGTGCAATCTAGAAGTATGTAAAAAAAGAGGTTAGATGCATAATCTAGAAATAGACACACCAAAAAGCCAGAATCTCGAAATAGATGTAGATAAGAGCCATAGAGCATATGATGACTCCCATGTGTTGGTGTAATTTATGGAGAATTGACGATAAGAACTTTGACTGTTTTGGATGTTATAAGTAGGATTTAGCATTTTTTTGGCATTAGTTTATCTGGTGCTCTTGTCCAAGTCATCATCGCTGTCCCTTTAACTGCAGCACAAGCACATCTGCTGCAGCTGTTTACCCTCAACCCCCCTCCCCGCTCTTCAGATCAGTTCGGCCTTTGCGCTAACGCTGCAAAAAAATAAATAAACATCAGGTTTTTACAAGCTTATGTCTTAACCGTGGGTGTTGTTTTGACGAAACCTGCATTTCATTGGATAAGTGGGACCCTGAACCTAATACAATGGGCTTGTTTCTTTCAGTTCTCGCGGTCCTCCTGCTGCCAAGTGGTAAGAAAAATGTATTTCCCAATTCTGTAACATCTTCTTGTGACCAATTGTCCTGGATGTTTGTAGCTTCATTCAGTGGTTTGGTCTGCATCCACTTGGCATCATTGAATCAACAATAACAGTTTAGTTTCTGACTTCTGTTCAGGAGTGAGTTTCCGTCTCTATGTGTTTTTCATTGGTCCATCCATCGACCAATCAATTCGTCCGTCTGAACAGCTTGGTGCCAGAGCGGCGACTATAGGCAGCAGGGAGGGCTGGTGGAGACCAAGAACTTCACCTACCCGGCGGGCTCCCGGGCCGTGCTGCCCTGCCACAGCCCCCGCATGGTGTGGAC
Organism: Gadus chalcogrammus; assembly: GCF_026213295.1. NCBI lineage: Eukaryota > Metazoa > Chordata > Actinopteri > Gadiformes > Gadidae > Gadus > Gadus chalcogrammus. Next base: position 11,115,850 of record NC_079412.1, read on the forward strand.
CCGGGACCGGCTGCGGGACCGCCAGAGGACGGTCCACTGGGACCTGGTCCGCACCGCCCCCGAGTACTCCGTGGAGCGGCTCCTGGACATGTCCCCCGGGGACGGGCCCCGGCCCCACCTGAGGCTCTACAACGCCTTCAACAAGGGCCGTGTGTCCGTCCCGCAGACGGCCTTCAGCGACGGGAACTTCTCCCTCGTCATCAACAGTGAGTGTTCCCTTTCTTAAAGCTCGGAGCTCTGAACCACGTCGATCCAACGGTTGTTTTGGTGTGCTTCGTCTCCCCTCGGCAGACGTGTCCAACGCAGACAGAGGGGTCTACACGTGTAACCTGCACCACCACTACTGCCAGGTCCACCAGTCCGTTAAGATCCAGCTCAACGTCACCAAATCAGGTGCTGCTCTGTCCTTCATGTGGAGGGAGATGATCGAGCTTCAAATACATTTGGACATTTTTATCTCTAAATACATTTGGAAAATTATTTTCGGTGTTTTTGTGTCAAGAACTGAGAAGTAACATCGACTAAAGTCCCTCTTCCTTTTTCTCCCCGCAGCCCGTAAGGAGAAGCGCTACTGGGACGGCGAGCGCACGGTGTTCGTGGTGCTCCTGGGCCGCTCGGTGGCGCTGCCCTGCGTCAACCGGCGCCCCCTGTGGCGGGACGGCCTGCAGGAGGACCAGCAGCAGGTGGCCCACTGGGACTACCAGGCCCCCGGCGTGCGCCAGGACCGGGCCGACCGCCTGGTGGACCTCTACGCCTCGGGCGAGCGGCGGGAGTACGGGCCGGTGTTCACCCCCGGCAAGATGAGCCTGGAGGAGGACGCCTTCTCCGACGGGGACTTCTCCCTGAGCATCGCGCACCTGGAGCCCGAGGACCGGGGGCTGTACTCCTGCCACCTGCACCACCACTACTGCGGCGTGTACGAGAGGCGCATCTTCCGGCTGACCGTGGGACCCCCCCGGCGGCGCTCTCCCACTGCTCCTTCCCCTCCTCCTCCTCCTCCCCCTGCTCCCCCCGTGCCGACCTCGGCCCCCAGGGTCCCTGCCCGCGCCGAGCCCGACTTCAGCAAGGAGAGAGGTCTGTACGCGGTCCCTACGGGAACACAAACGGGTTCCAATCGAAGGAATATTAAAGAAAAATACAGAAACGTCCTGAAATGGAAAATGAGTCCTAAGAGATGGAGGGCGTCGGGTGAAACGACTTGGTGTGTTTAGAAGCATATTTGGTTAGTTGAGTCAGTTGGTCCTCTTGCCAATATTGCCTCGCCTCAACCCTCTGGTTTTGTGTTCAAGCTGAAAAGGGAAGAGGAGGTTGTGGTAAATGCGCAGAAAGAAACAAAGAAAGACTGATTTTTATGTTAAACTGTGTCTGTCATGGTTCACGAAGCGGTCTACAGTAAATAGCCACTAATTGTCCTAACCGGAAACAGGGTTATTTCCACTGCATTCCTGGGTTTAGAAGGAGAACCCTAAGAGTTTCAACTACAGGCTATGTTGCTCTTGCTTTTTGTTTATTTCTCCTCCTCTTGGATTCAGGTCAGCGTCCGAACCAACCAGTATCTGTCTGTGGCTGCGGCTTGTTTATCAGTAGTTCAGGGAAGCAACATCTGTTACATCTGCTCAACATCTGGGCCAGATGTGACTAGTGAGAAAAGAGCAAAATGAGGAGGGAGTTCAGGTATGTGTTGGATCATAGATCCTCCTTCCTCCTTTGAACGAGGAGCCATAGGAGCATCTAACAGCTCTATATAATACACATGTAGAAAGCCCCAAGTCGGAGAGATGGGATCCTGTCTGGTTCTTCTGGTCTATGCCAGCAAAGTAAACAAGCTGAAATCTTGCAAGGCGGCCCCGCCTTGCAAGAATAAGCCGCATCACAAAGTGCTCCAAATCAGATTACAGCAATTATCTGTCATTGACGAAAACAACATAGCGGCCTCTCTGTGGTTTAATGCTGTAATTATTGCTGACAAGTTAAACGTTGCTGGGCGATAATGAGGTGGGCCGGGTCGAGCCGTGGAAGAGAGGGTCCATGAATCTTAAATGAATTGACCCCCACACACGCTGTTGTACCCAGCACAGCTTGTGGGGACCGTCCCTCTGCATGTGGCCGCTTGTCTGATCTGTCAGACAAAATGCTAAGCAGGCAACAGATGAAGGCTTTGTGGCTTCCTCACCAGGGGGGGCTGGGTTGTGCCGGGGAAGGGGGTCCCTGGTTGAGTTCCACAGATGACCTTGAACACAACATATGGAGTTGTGTTCATGGTAAGCACTATAAATATTAGCAGGTGATAATCGCCAACCCTGCGCCGCCTCCGCCCACATGAGGTCATTTCCTGCCTCGTCCGGCCTGATTACGAGCCATTCATCTGGTTGTCCTGGTCTCTTTGATCTGTTAGCTGGTCTGCAGGTGAAGAATCAAGACATCATCCCTCAGACAAAATCCCTCTATTATTATTAACGGTGTTTTGGCAGAAACTAAAGCAGTTATCTCCACAGACCTTATCTTCACTTCATAGAAATTGAAATTGTTTATTTTCTTTTAACGGCTTTCTCTTTGGAAAACCAAAGAGACAGTCTGAGAATTTTGTTCTATTTTCAAAGCAATAATTTCATCTTTTACTGACATTACCACCTGAGTTATATTGTCAATAATATATTCCTCCTGTCAACTATGCGGCAGTCCTCAGATTTACGGTATGAACTTAGAGGAACTGTTCATAGGGAAATTTACTACACAAAAACAACTGACCTATTTCTAAGTCAAACACAGGGTGCAACTTATAACTGCGTTGTGATCGTACAATATACTTTAGCTCCTGAGCCGAATTGATGGAGAACTAGATAGTATTTCTTGGAGTCCCAGGGAAGGGGTTATTACCAGACCAAATGGGTGTTTTATACATTGACCCTTCGGGGAACATCTGCTAAGAAGATTCCACTGCGACTAAGTCTCTGTTGGGCGTACTGTGGGCCTGAAGAGGGCAGACAGTAGTTGAGAATAGTCCCTCTGTTGTGGTTAAATGTGGTACCCAATATAGAGTTAAAACGGCTGTAGTCTTGCTAACTTCTTATGTTTTTTTCATTGTTGACGTAACTGTTGTTTTCATAGGATTTGTTGAAGCCTTAAAAAAAAGAAAAAGGTGTCGCATGTTTTTTTTTCCATGAGTGCTGAAATGGCTTCTGTGTTTATTGGAAGAAGTGGGAGAGAGAGTCAGACAGACGGACTGACCACATACAAAATGTTATTTTTCCTGCTGGTTCTTTTCTTCTGGTTAGGTCTGTGTGTTTCTAGAGGAGAAAGAAACCCAGCTGCATGACATAAGCTCTGGAAGCCATTACAGCCAAAAGCATTTTGACATTTAACTCCTGGCCGCCCCATTCTCTGGCCGGCTCTTGGAAACATGTGAATTAGTCTCTGAAAAGAATAACATTTGGACACATTTGGATGTTATTTTCAATCTACAGTAAATCTATATGAACCTTTCTGAGTTATAACATACAATACACAAAAAAATGATGTATGTCCATATACGTATATATAAACGTCTTATATCTGGGTGACAGTGAGTATGCCAATTTAATCTAGCAGTAAAGCAATAGAAAAGAGGTCAAGATTAAAAAAAAGTTCAAGATTTGATTTCCCCTGGGCTCACAGGCGAGACTAGACTATTATTAAATATAATACAGTGAGCTTCAAAAGCCTTTCAAGCCTATTAAATTGAGACTGTTGTGGTTCCACCAGGCACCAACGAGGTGGAGATGCCAAGAGTGGTGAACGTCATCCTTCCAGAGCAGCAGGGTCACATGACGCAGCAGCTGGGTTACATCCTGGCTACCTTCTTCCTGCTGGCCCTCCTCCTAGCCGCCATCATTGTGCTTACGCGGCGACGCAGAAAGAGAGGTACTGTTGTCACTGTCCACGTTGTAGTTTGCTATACCTCCACCGGGCCGAGCGATCCACAGTTCCCTAACTACATGTTAGCTGATATAGTATAGAGGAATATTAAAGAAACACTCACTTGCTTTTGTACAATTGCACATTTACTTGATTCTGTGTTTGATTTTGTGTTTTCATTACAGAGACAGACTACGAACTCCGCACATATGATCGGTAATATCCATTTAACGTTATTTTAATTCAAATTATAAAAATACATAATTCATGTAATTTGCACTATTTGGTCAAATTGTCATCACTTGGTAATAATCCATGAAATGTTATTTCTTTGCAGAGGCCATGAGCTCTGTGTTGGTGAGGTGTCAATGACCAGCACAGAGATGAAGACTTGCCATCAGGAACCTCTGAATTCAAGTAAGTCTGGTCAACACACACACACACACACACACACACACACACACACACACACACACACACACACACACACACACACACACACACACACACACACACACACACACACACACACACACACACACACACACACACACACACAAACAGAAACACTGCTATAATCTCCTTTGGATTTTATTATATTATAACAAATTTCTAAACTTGGCCCTTCCATAGATTACAAGAACAACCTACTGAAGGAGATGGACATGTCCAAAGGCTGCAATCAGGGTGAGTAGAAAATGTGAGAAAGGCCAAATTAAAGTTGCAATGTCTAACTTTTCTACAAACTTCTATCTTAAAATGTCAAAGGAATAAAGGAAAAAGTCAGAGCTGATTTTCAGAATGTTTGCAATAAAATCACAAGGAAAAAATCAAAGCTGATTATGATTTTCGTAATGTTAGCCGTAAAATCACATCCTGTTACTGATATATTCTACAAATAAAAATGGCTGGCCAGCCTGTAACTCTCTCTTTGTTTACAAGACTCGTAGACACTCACAAAACCCTTCCCACTCACCCCAAACCCCTCCCCCTCACGCCCCCACGCCAGCAGAGTTCACGTCCTCCCACCTACTGGGGCTCATTCTTACACATTGCAACTTTAATGCCAGTAAAATAAGAAAACATTCAAGGTCTCAGCAGAATTCACCCAAAGGAAGAAGTCAAAGGATCTCTTTAATCACGGCTCTTTTCCTCTTCCATTCACTCTGCCCTCAGACTTGGAGGGGAAGATGTGGATGTGATGTGAGATTGGTGGATTGCTGCTGGCAGGTCCAGGGCAGTGGAGAGAGGAATAAGTGGGAGGACGAGGCCATGCAGAAACCAAAGATGGGCGACTGTGTAAGGACAGGAGGATAATTCCCTCTGCTCTGATTCTGGCTCAGCCAGAATGTCTAGGAAAATAATCGTTTTTTAAAGTTTTATACACATTTGGTTCTCTTATCTACAATATGGTTTAACATATATTTTTGTCGTTTCATTTTCGTAAGTATCTTGTCACGTCATTTTACATTACATAGTTGGTTCTTTCTCAAGTGGTTCTAAAGTGCATGCTTTGCTTGTTGTATGTGTGTAGTTTATGTCTGTGTGCTTACACAGCCTCAACATGTGTGCACTTTATTCCTACACAATTCATCTTAAAGATTAATGAATGATAATACTTTTTAACACAATATGCTTTACTGTAATACAGAACTCTTCCGCTAAATTCATTGGTTAAGCACAATGTATTTAGGCAGTATTTGATGATTTTTGAAGTGAATATTACAGAGGTTTCCCGTTTCTATAGGATGCCTCAATATTACCAACAAGAAATACTCTTTTCAACATACTTCATAATTCATAGGAAATATAAATAGGGAAATAAGAAAACGATTTCACACCCATAAAACTCAATTGCATTGTGAATTATCACAATAAGAATGTAAGGAAGATGGACTGAATCTGACACAACTCAGGAATTAAGTAGGTAAAATAGTCTATCCTCTTCCATCTAAATATTTGTTATTATTTATGTAGGTTGGTTTTACAAGCAAACATTGTTTTAAAGAAACCCTGGTTGGCTTTCTATAATTGGATCTGCTGGTAAATGCATGCACACTTTTCGTAAACAACCTCTGTAAACTTTGTTGTCATGGGGTACTTAATCACCTACTTTGTTTAAGACAAACACAACCTCGAGTGCCTTTTTCTATTGCGTTCTTTTTTTCAATAAAGGACTCTTTGCACGATGTAAACTAGATCTACTGGTTAACTCATTGTGGGCGTATGATGTGATGAAGGCACTCTAATTCTTGCAACTATGTTGCTCACAGTTGGATGAACTGTGTTGAACCACTCATTGGGCACATTATTCGAATATTTTGTGAGCGTGTATGGCCCCAAAATATAATAAATATTATTGTTTATTTAGTGTTCCAGCTGCTCGCCTTCCTCTATGTTAAAGAGCTATACAACACCACCCCCTACTGTTTCATTCATTTGAAAACCCGGAGACATAAACATTTCCATATATATTATTTTTTTCAATATATATATATATATATATATATATATAGGCCCTACCAAACCAAATGATCAGGTAAAGGTATTGCTATTGACTAGTTATCCTAATATAATCACATTTAAAGACATTTCAGGATTATATAATCCTTATTTGTTGCGTGTCTATAACGCTGTTAATACAATAGACCTGCAGTAGTCCTAACCCACCACTAGATGGCGTTGCTGTCTCGCAGATCGCCTCCTGGATAAATAGCAATATTCCAAACTCCATATCGCAAGGATGTGTGGACTGTCCCTTCCTGTTTTAGTGCCGAGACAGCCACCGTACCGACACATCGGAGCAGGGATACACTTTCAACGTGATTATGTCTGTTTTTTCGCTCTGCGTATCAAACAATCGCTTATTTATACCTCGGCGTTGGAGCCAGAGTGTACCGTGTTAGCGCCGTCGGGGAAGCCGCTGTGTAATGTTATGTTATGTTACGGATCGCTCGTAACATAGCAGGCCTATTTACTGCGCTGCCAACCCTTGTTCCTTTCCTGTGTCAATGAGTGTCCTACCCTCACTCTCATGGCGGAGACTAAAATCATATACCACATAGACGAGGAGGAGACTCCTTATCTAGTTAAATTATCAGTCTCTCCGGAAAAAGTCACCTTAGCGGATTTTAAAAATGTCCTCAACAATCGCCCAGTCAACAGCTACAAATTCTTCTTCAAATCGATGGACCAGGATTTCGGGTAAGTGGCTACTTTGTACCACCATTAATTTCCATTATATCTCTCTCGCTGCTGTTAATATTTGCAAATGCGTTATTGGTGTGTTATAGCTATATATAGGGTGTATAAATAGCTTCATCAGACGACCACGATGGCAGCAGACACTGTAACCTGGGCACATTAGTGTGGGTTTCACCGCATCTGGCACCTGTTCATTATCACATGCTATCCAGTCCACGATTGGGAGAAAACATTGTTTCAAGTACAGCCATATCTCTGTGTCTATCTAAAGGCTGTTCTTGACAGCTCTGACTCACCTCTCGCATGTACAATGGGAAACAGACCCTTTGTATCCACGCTCACCTTCCACACACACATGCAAATACAGATGAGTGATGCATGCAGATGTCACAACTATTGACAAAGCCCTACGCGTTAAGGGTCACAGAGGTCAAGTTCAGGGTCCTCTGGTTCAACCTCAGGATCGATCTTCCAAGTAGACTTTGTGATCAGCTTTCACCGTAGTCCTTTTCTTTCGTTATATTTAAAAATAGCTCTGACAAACATCCCCAGGTTTCGGTTTTAACAAGTTAAATATACCAAAGGTTCGAAGACCGGAGCCTGTCTGTCCCTTTACACATTACCGTGCACGGAGCTTGTCCCAACAGGTAACCTCATTCAGGCCTCATTGGGTTTAAACACCTTTTGCCTTATCCTCCAATGTTTTCATCATGGTCTGCCTTAAGAACCATACACCATGACTGCACAGCTACAGAGCACTCTGGACTGAGTGTGTGATGATGGTCCCTTTTCATGATATTGACCTTTTATTTCTATTCAGCTCATTTAATTTGTTCTACGCTCGGTAAAACAAATAATATACAACGTAGTAAGTAATATAGAATTTAAAAATTGAATAGCTGCAGCCAACGAGAATTGCATCATGTTTTCAATTGTCCGTAATGTCAATGACTGGGTGAGGTCATGGTTTTAAAACTGAACCTATTGTGTCACGCCTCTCGCTGGGGGAAGCATATTTATGTCAATGTGTGTTTCTCATTCCAATCTGATGTCTCACTTGCTCTCTCTCCCTCTCTGCTCTTGCTCACCCACTCTCACTTTCGGTCACCCTCCCACACACTCGCAGTACATGCTACAGTATACAGATACAGTAGATGTCCCGTCCGCTCTGTATGAAGTTAATGTGTGTGTGTAGGTGGTGGTGGCCATAGAGTAACTGGACGATTGTGACCTTGCGAGGCGAAACCGGTTCTTCCTGGTGCTTGGCCCGTCCCGAGTTTGGTTTTTATGGTCTTCAGCCCAAACTTCCTGTCTCTCTGGCGTACAGCTGGCCTGACCTCAGGTGATCCACAAGCAGATTACACGGTCAAACAAGGCCTGTTTGCTCTTAACCCTCTGTGTGGTGATGACATGGACCCTGTGTTGCCAGAAGAATATTCACCGCCGGTCCACCGCGGGGCTCCCGTTGGAGCGGTCAACAAAAACACCAAAAAATAACATGGAGCCATGGATGGGATATGGCACTAATGAAACTTGTTGTGTTGTGTTCGTGTTGTGTTCTCAGGTTGGAATGGACCGACACACACACACACGCAGATGCGCGCGCACATACACACACCCACACACACACACACACACACACACAAACACACAAACACACACACACACACACACACACACACACACACACACACACACACACACACACACACACACACACACACACACACACACACACACACACACACACACACACACAAGGTCTGAGCAGCCTCTGTGCGAGCATCCTTGTTACTGAGCCAGAAGCTTTAACGCCACATGGTATATCAGCCCAGTATCGCAAGAGAAGCCCGACACGCAGAATCACCAAGGATACCAGGCTTTTGTGGTCGCTATGCAGGGCGTACACTGCTTATGTGCAGACGGTATGGCTAGCAAAGAATTAGCTGGGGAGGAATAAGACTGCTGAGCGCAGAGGGAAAACATCAAATCCCTTGCAGTTATAGACAGTGTTTGAAATGCAAATGAGCAGCCAGTGAAGGGGCTTCTGTGGTGGACCCCCTGTTGAGAGCAACCAGCTCTTTTTTTTTTTCTGCCAGGGATAACTGAACTGGATTGCTGCCCTAACAGTATTAAAACAGCAAGAGCAATACAATTGTTAAAGAGGCTGTGTTATAAATGCTATTTCGTTTTGGATTTCTCTCTTTTAAAGGGCCTGTGTTCGTTTGATTCAGTGCGGTCGTCACGGTAGTTGTACGTTTTCCTTAATGTCAGCCTCACACCGATGTTGTTTATTGAACATTTTCCCGTTGACGTTGACGTTCAATGATGTGTTCTGGCCCTCGCTGCATCACCAAGATATTAAGGCGTTAACAACACTTTTTCTTTATTATGATTATTTTTAATCCCCCTGCTCACCACAGAGAGATTAAAGGTGTGGTGTTGTTGTGTATCCCGTGTCCGGTCGGTGCGGGGGGCGCGGGTGCGAGACCTCACTACGATGCTAGTCACACAGAGGCTCACTGGGCCCGCTGAGGAGGCAGCCAAGACGAAGAAAGAGGCGGCCTTGTTTGTGTCTCACCCAGGGAGCAGGGCTGCGAGGGGCCGCGGCCCCCTTCCCCAGACAGCCGTGCTGAGCTGCCCTGCTAAGAGGACAACCATCCAATGGGGTTTCTATTGCACAATTGTGTAATTTGCAGGAAGAAAGGCACACTCAGTGTTTAAACATGGAGGAAGGTCAACTAAACAGCGGCACCGTTCTATTACATGAGTAGTAACTAAATTAGTTAGCACAGTAATGATAATATTTTGTGTATGCTAAAGTTTTGAAATATGTCATATATATATCATAACTTTATTAGAAGGAGCAGCAGCCCTTTGGTGGTCCCGTTAAAAAGTCCTTTGACTATTAGTCACTGTTGGTCGCTGTCCTCCGCCTGACCACTGATAACTAGGTTAACTTCACAATAACTAGCCCTCATCCGTCTCGCTGGTCATAAACAAACATGCCTAATCTTCGGCGGCTGCACGAATACATTTTTCCCTGCAGTGTAATATTCTGCAATTACCCTGCTAAGTCTTGTGCCATTATCCTGTGAAATCTGTTAAGACCTATTTAAGCTGTCATGGCAGCTCTGTTACCCCAGTAGAAACCAGACACATGCCTTTCTGCTCAAGGCTGGGTGTGTGTGTGTGTGTGTGTGTGTGTGTGTGTGTGTGTGTGTGTGTGTGTGTGTGTGTGTGTGTGTGTGTGTGTGTGTGTGTGTGTGTGTGTGTGTGTGTGTGTGTGTGTGTGTGTGTGTGTGTGTGTGTGTGTGTGTGTGTGTGTGTACCATTACCCTTAACAGTCTAGAGTTTAACCGATGCTGCTTCTGATTATAATCTTATTAGATCACATGTAATGACGCACAGAAGCAACATTAATTTACATGGGTTTTCATTTAGTTACATTTAGTGCTTTTGAATGACTTTTAATAGGTTATTTTAAATATGAGAAAATATAGATTTGTGGTGCCCTCTGCCAAAACGTCAAACGATGCATTCGGAGAAAATCTGGCTTTCTCATCGTCTATCATGGACACAAACCACTCCCACATCCTCACCAGTAAGGCACCTTTCAGCAAGAGCCCATTGAGCCGGAGAAGGAGCGAGAGGATGCGAGCACTTCCTCTACCTAACAGGGCTCCGCAGCTCTGAGCTGGCAGCCCTCCCTCTCTTCCTCCCCGGGGTGGGACCCGCCGCCGCGGCAGCAGCCTCCGCGGTCACTCACGACCACAAGGCTGGGTTATCTCTGCTCACCACTCCCCGCCCGCCGAGTCCCACGGCGGCCGCTGTCGTGCGGGCCGGCCGGGCTTGCGTTTTCTGCAGTAATAGGGACGTTTCTGGCACACAAGAAAGAGGGGAAATGTGTGTGTGTGTGTGTGTGTGGAGGTGGGAAGGGGTTCTGTAAAGCCGCTGTCGGAGACCGCCGCATGAAATCTTCTTAGGCTTCCCTGTCAATCTCATGAGGCCTCTTCCTCCTTTTCATGTGCCATGTTCAAAGTCTACTGGCCAACACAAGATTCTATTCAGGCTCAGAAAGCCTTGACACATAGCCAATGCTGGGGGACTTCTTTGCAGTGTAGCAGAAAATTACAAAAACACACAGGCGGTATTGCAGACTGCACCATGATCGATAAATGTATGTGGGAGAGTGTGTTTTATGTGTGTGTACGACGTATGTGCGTGCGTTTGCCTGTGGTTGTGTGCCTGGCTGTGCTTGCTTGTGTGTGCATTTGTGCGTGTTTCACTGAGTGCTTGTGTGTGTGTTTGTGTGTGTCTGACGGTGCTTGCTTGTGTCTGTGTGTGTATGTGTGTTACACTGCATGCTTGTGTGTGTGTGTGTGTGTGTGTGTGTGTGTGTGTGTGTGTGTGTGTGTGTGTGTGTGTGTGTGTGTGTGTGTGTGTGTGTGTGTGTGTGTGTGTGTGTGTGTGTGTGTGTGTGTGTGTGTGTGCTGTGCATGGCGACCACCTTGCAACACTGCTAGGTGTTACCCAGGTCCTCTCCCACCCTCCTGATCCATGTGACATGAGTATAGCAGGTGTGAGCACCAGTTAATGCTGAACTGTGTCCCAGGAGGTTAAAGGTTAACTGGGAGGTATTTCAGTTGGGAATTACACCAGAGAGGACCACGGAGAGGCAGGCTTCACAAGATCTCTCTATTATTACAGGGAAAGAGTGTGTGCCCTGCTGTCGAGGTCGCCAATTCACACCGACTTTCACGTGCAAGACACATAATACGTCCATGTTTACAGATTAGGAGGAAGACACACTCAAGCACGCATGCACGCGCACACACACGCATCCACTCACATACACGCACGCACACAAACACACACGTTTGCTGTTATAAACAGTCATACTGGGGGTATAACTGGGCTGCATACGAATGCCCTCTTAGTATGTGTCTTTCTACAGGATACGTCTATCTGTGTGTATTCAGCCTGTCAGTCCGTGGTTAAGGATTATTCATTATGGTCACACTGTGGTGTACTTACCACAAAGCACATGCATGAATAAATTGTCCTCAACCCTATGATGTTTCTTGTGCTTCAACAGTCTTAACAGAATCAGACAGTCAAATCCACAAAAGACAGATGACCAGGCAAAGATCAATAGTTCCCATCCCGCCACCACAAAGGCCTTCTATACTAGAATGATGAAGGCTTCTACGCACTTTGAACCGAAAGGCACAAATTACTTTTCACATTTAATCAAGTCAGTGTTTGTCTTTGGGCAGTGCAGGGCAGTGAAGTGTCTGAAGGCTACAATGGTTATATATGTAAACCGACTCCTTGACTCTACATCTCTCCTCTCCTCCTCTTCCTATAGGGTGGTCAAAGAGGAGATTTCCGATGACAACGCCAAGCTGCCCTGCTTCAACGGGAGAGTGGTTTCATGGGTAAGTAACGTGGATGGTCCTCTCGTTGCTCTGGCCTGCTACTAGCTCATGGTGGGTCGTAGTAGGGGCTCTCAGTGGGCTAGCCTGCTACTAGCTCACGGTGGGTCGTAGTAGGGGCTCTCTCTTGGTAGCCTGCTACTAGCTCACGGTGGGTCGTAGTAGGGGCTCAGTGGGCTAGCCTGCTACTAGCTCACGGTGGGTCGTAGTAGGGGCTCTCTCTTGGCTAGCCTGCTACTAGCTCACGGTGGGTCGTAGAAGGGGCTCAGTGGGCTAGCCTGCTACTAGCTCACGGTGGGTCGTAGTAGGGGCTCTCTCTTGGCTAGCCTGCTACTAGCTCACGGTGGGTCGTAGTAGGGGCTCTCAGTTGGCTAGCCTGCTACTAGCTCACGGTGGGTCGTAGTAGGGGCTCTCTCTTGGCTAACCTGCTACTAGCTCACGGTGGGTCGTAGTAGGGGCTCTCTCTTGGCTAGCCTGCTACTAGCTCACGGTGGGTCGTAGTAGGGGCTCTCTCTTGGCTAGCCTGCTACTAGCTAACGGTATGTTGTACTAGCGGCCCTCGTGTGGTCGATGTTAATGCAGCCACACGTCACCTACGCTCAGCCTCTTCAGCACGTTTGACTCATAACATGACTTGTTTGAGCTACACAATTCCCTGCAAAGGTGGGATGGGAGCAACCACAGTGCGATAAGATGGGCATAAAATGTTCATGTATTTATAGCGATGACAATTTCCTAGGCCGGTTTATGCCCCTGGTGCAGTGGGCAGCTGTGGTGGCTGATGAAGGCTGACTGCACAGCAGAGCCCCACCAATATATCGGCGGGCCGATATTAGGCATTTATTTCAAAATAATATTTAAAAGAATAAAAATAAGCATTATTTTAAATTTTTTTGGTTATTGTGTTTTTGTTCATAGGACTTTGAGTTTCATATCTTAAGTTTGTATTTTTATGCATTTTATTTATCAGAACTTTAATACATTCTAATTTAGACTTTTCTGTTGTGACAATAACAGAAAATAACACTAAAATAATAAGGTAATGCAGTTTAAAAATAAACTTTGTTTTACTTTTAAACTGCATTACCTTATTATTTTAGTGAGGACTCATAAATAACTACAAATAACCAATGTTGGGGAAATCTTTTTATGTTGTGTTACGCGTTTCTGGAATTTATTTTTTAAATATATATTGGCCGATATATCGGAATATCGGATTTTTAAATCACCAAATATTTGTATCTGTATCGGCCTTAAAAATCCTTTATCGGTTGGGCTCTCCTGCATAGTGCACACATTTAATTTAATGAAATTCATTAAACAGCAAATTCATTGGTTTTAAGTTTAACTAAACAAAATGTCAAAATTAGTAGTTGATGTCAAAAAAACAAATAAGTAAAGCATAATTCTTATCTGAAAGCTGTACTATTGAATCCTCTCACAGTGACTGCTGACGTTGCACGCAGACAAGGAATGGAGAGTGCTATAAAATGTTATAGTTTCATAGTAGTTTTAGCCGTTACTTAAGACCAGCCATAAAAAACGGTAGTAGCTGTCAAGTAAACAGTGATTTACACAACATCTCCATGGCTTGTTCAGGGCATCTGGTGCAAGGTGCAGGTTACAGAGGGGGCTGTGTGTTGTGTGTGCAGGCCCTGAGCGGTGCTAAATTAATTACTTTGACAGGAGGGGCTGCGTGCCTTTATTCCACTGTGAGCGTGTTTCCATGCTCAGTGCACTGTAGTTAGCAGGTCTTATTCCAGATGTTGATATCTGCGCAGTACTTAATGGAAGTCCCTGCTCCTCAGATTCTCTAATGGCCATTGCTGTATCAATGATCAGAGATCAGCACGACTATTTGTCTTCACATTGTGTCTTTTCATTCACAATCGTAAAAACGCGCAGTTTTGAAGCCTGCATTTCACAAACATATCACATAATTATCCCGGTGAGTTTTGCTCGAAATGATCTAGATTTCCCAATTATGTTACTTGAATCATTGAAACGTGAAATGTCCAGACATAACTCAGTCAGACCCCAGTCAGGCTACAGAGAGACAGCCAATCAGCATCAAGCACCTGGTGATGGCCACGCTGTTCCAGCAGATGTAAGGCATTCATTAGAACAATGAGCCTGCCTGGTTCCAATTAGGGGAGCGGCGACACAGTCGGCTGAGGTGTAAAATAGATCTTAATTATTTACCTAACGATCCCTGCTGTCACAGGCCCCCCCTGGAGAGACCTGTCTCCCCTCGATCTTCTCATTAGACTGGAATTAACAAAGCACTTCTGTCTCCTGGAATTGTATCAGTCTTTATTATTTCTCGCCTAAACCCTCAAATCGGAGGGCCGTGTGCTATTCTTGGGTTTCCTCCATCAGTAGGTTGTTGAGGTACCACTGCAGCAGGGCTCACAGATTGATATCATATATTCATTTTGCGAGACTCAGATATTGGATTTCGGGTGTTGTTGTGATTGTAAATTCTGGGTGTTTATTTATTTGTATATCTGTAAGGGCGGGTTCTAGCCAAGTTAAAATCACGTTATTCTTGTATGTTCTTTGTATTATTTAACATGTGATTAATAATAGGTTGCTCTTTGTTATTTGTACGTTCTTTATTCATGTTGTTGTTTGCATGTTTTAGAGTTTGTTAGGGTATCTTAACAGGCCACCCTGCCGTGAGGAAAATATATATTTTGTATTCCCAACATATCTCATTATCCCGCTTCTGCTCGAGTGCAAAAAAATGATAATTAAAAAAATGTAATCATTCAGTATTTTCTACCCTGGTCTTTCTCTCTCTCTCTCTCTCTCTCTCACTCTCTCTCTCTCTCTCTCTCTCTCTCTCTCTCTCTCTCTCTCTCTCTCTCTCTCTCTCTCTCTCTCTCTCTCTCTCTCTCTCTCTCTCTCTCTCTCCCTCTCTCCCAGTTGGTACTGGCGGAGAGCGCACACTCTGACGGGGGGTCCCAGTGCACGGAGAGCCACCCGGAGCTGCCCCCCCCCCTGGAGAGAACGGGGGGCATTGGAGACTCACGGCCCCCCTCCTTCCAGTACGTATACACACACACCCTGCTCAGCGTACGCCATGTGCACGGCCAATTACACACACAACGACCGCACACAAACAAACACACACAAACAAACACACACAAACAAACACACTCACACACATGCTGCTCAGCGGACGACCATATGCACGCCAAGTAACACACAATGCGCGCACACCCACTCAGACACACACCCACACACAGACGCAGACACACACACACACACACACACACACACACACACACACACACACACACACACACACACACACACACACACACACACACACACACACACACACAGGGGAGGAATCAGTCGCCCTCACAGACTTGCTACACCTGCTGACCTTCGTGTTCGCTGCGTGCCATATGTGCTAATCAGAATCTGGAGAGCTCATCAGAGAGATTTGCCCCCAACGGGGGTCTGGCTGTGGTATGTATGCCTGGATATGTGTGTGTGTGTGTGTGTGTGTGTGTGTATGAATGTGTCAAGTGTGAGGTAGATGTGTGTGTGTGTGTGTGTGTGTGTGTGTGTGTGTGTGTGTGTGTGTGTGTGTGTGTGTGTGTGTGTGTGTGTGTGTGTGTGTGTGTGTGTGTGTGTGTGTGTGTGTGTGTGTGTGTGTGTGTGTGTGCGTGTGTGTATTTCCATAGGGTTTGATACATGTACGTTCATGCTTGTTTCTTTGTGTTTGTGGGTTGGCGTACGTGTGTTTACGTGTGTTTGTGTGTGTGTGTTTGTGTGGGTGTCATTTAAGTGTGTATGGGTCAGCCAGTGTGTCTGTGTTTATTGCGTTTGATTATGAGTACAGTCATGCATGTATATGTGTATGGCTGTGTGTTTGGGAATTTGTGTTTTCCCATAGGGTTTGACTATGTACAGTCTTGCATTTGTGTGTGTGTGTTTGTCTGTTTGTGTGCGTGTGTGTGTTTTTTGTGTGTTTGCATGTGTGTGTGTGTGTGTTTGTATGTGTGTGTGTGTGCTTGCAGTTGCCTAAGTATGCATGCATTTTTGCACTGTTCTCCTTGATCATGTGTCTGCGTTCCCACTCATCGTTGTGTGTGTGTGTGTGTGTGTGTGTGTGTGTGTGTGTGTGTGTGTGTGTGTGTGTGTGTGTGTGTGTGTGTGTGTGTGTGTGTGTGTGTGTGTGTGTGTGTGTGTGTGTGTACATGTGCACCTTTTCTCTCACGTGCACGTAAACATCTGTGCCTGCCCAGCTGCAGCTGCATGTCGTGGAGGCGTTGGTCTGCTCATCTGTCTAAGCGTTCGTACACGATGCGTTCTCTACAAATAGCCATGATAGCGTCCACATCTTCAGGGAGAGCCCTAGTGCTGAATGAAGCCTATTGTGTTCCTGCCCGGTTTTATTTGACTGTTGACGGTAAGACTAATATTCAGACTTCAACTACGTTGACCAAGGTGTTGTGCAGCAACAGAGCCACCGCCTGTCCATCCACGCCTTGTGTGTGTGGAGCTATGAATGATTGATTTTGGTGTATGTTGATGAAGGCGAGGATTTAAAGGAACCAGCTCAGGGGGGGGAAGTGGTCGATGGCACACACCCCCCCCCCCCCCAGTACCCCGATATGCTGTCACAAATGGATCTGGTCCGAATTCTGCTGACATGGGGACACCTCATGTATCCGCAAGGACTGTTTCCCAGCCCGGATTTTAGCTTAAAAAAAGACAGGGAAGGGTCGTTACACATGCTAGGGAAAAGGCCCAACAGCTATATATAGAGAGTGTGGCCGGGGGAGACGGGGAGGTGAGGGGGGGGGGGGCGGTTGTGGCCGCTGGCTAGCTGGCTCAGGGGGTTGTTTCTATTACTGCACCGGAGCAAATATGAACGAGGCGCTATATCGAGGACACACAGTCTGTCATGTCCACCGGTATCTCTTTATCCCGGGTTTGACATCTCGCCTCGCTCTTGCCCTCTGTGGGTAGCTGGCTGTCTGGCCTGATCGTTTTATTGTTCCTGCTGCTCGCTCCGTCACGCACGGTGACTGCTGCCCCCTTGTGGCTCAGAGGAATATATCAAAAGAAAGACTGTGATGACTTTCTTTGCCTCGCGTCACTTCCACCGACCCCATCCCCCCCCCACCCTGGGCTCTGCATTTCCACCCTCCCCCTCCCTCCTTCACAATCGCTCTCCCTTTCTCCCTTTCTTCTTCCTCTCTGAGGGCGGATGAGGGAGGCTTTCTCTTCTGAGAAACGGCGTGAATATATTTATCCATAGTGGATGTCCACTCTGCCTGAAATGCATGACATCTCTTCCTCTCCCGACCTCTCTCCATCTCTCTCTTCCTCTCTTCCCCTCTCTGCCTCTGTGTAAAAAAGCTGGTGTGTTACTTTGGCTTCGTGGTGCCACTGTGCTGCTGTCTTCATATGTTTCTCCTGCGTCCGACGCTGTGAATGGACCTGGGTCTCTCAGCGAGACCACTAGAATGGGTGTTCCAGGCGGGGGACGCACATAATTGATGCGCCTCTGCTCTGTAATCCGGATTAGCGGACATTAAAAAAAAGAACCCAACAGAGAGTCCCTTGAGGAGGAGGATGAGGAGGAGGAGGAGGAGGAGGAGGAGGAGGAGGAGGAGGAGGAGGAGGAGGAGGAGGAGGAGGAGGAGGAGGAGGAGGAGGAGGAGGGGCTGGGGTGCAGGGTGGGTGCAGGGCTCCCCGGCTAATCTTCCCAAGGATCAGCCCCTCCTGTCTGTCTGGAGAGGAGCCATCGACAGACAGAGAGACAGACATGGGGGGGGGGGGGGGGGGGGATGAATACACAGACAGATGATGAGATGGAGGGACAGAGAGACAAACAAACACAGATGTAGGGCAGAGCTGTTCAAGTCTTTTTTTTGTCTTAAAGACAGAAATACAGACAGGATATAGGAAGACAGACGGATGAAACGACAGACAGACATGCAGTGAGACAAGCTAGCAATCAGCCCCTCATGGACCCTCGGAACACAGCGTCGCCTTGACAATCACTACTGTTGTTTGGCGGGGGGGGGAGAAGGTAACGGGGGGCGCATTTGCATGCGTGCGCTGACCTATGCTGGCGAGTCACAGCCCAGGTGCGTCCATTAGCGCCGAGATGCGAGAGGCGCGTTAGCATGGTTTGCTGAGCCTTCAGACGGCTGGGTGAACAAAGCAGAGCCTCCTCCTCCAGCTCATGTTTATTTTCCCTCAGCTAGTCCCATCCTGCTCGTAAACAACTGGGTTGAATGATTGGGGTTGAATGATTGGCCATTTAAACCCTGGCCGTGTCTAGAACAGTTAGAATTAGTCCCACGCAACGCGACCGTTTGCTGTTGTGTTTTATTCAGGGTCTGTGTAGGGGACACCGATTGAGTGCTCAAATGATGCATGTACATTGATGCAAATGCGGGCCCGCCTGTGTGTGCGTGTGTGTTTGTTTGTTTGTGTGCAAATCAGTTTGTCTGCTAGTGAATGTTATGTTTGTTTGGATGATTCTTCATGCAGGTGAAGGTTGTGTTTAGCCTATATGCTTGTGTGCGTGTGTGTATATATTTATATCTGTCTGTGTGTGTATTATGTGTGTGTGTGTGGGTGTGCTTGCATGCACGTGTGTCTGTATTTGTGTGTGTGTGTGTGTGTGTGTGTGTGTATATTTAAATCTGTCCGTGAGTATTGGTGTGTGTTGGCTTGCGTGCACGTGTGTATATATCTGTGTGTGTGTGTGTGTGTGTGTGTGTGCTTGCGTGTACTTTTGTCTATATTGGTGTGTGTGTGTGTGGTGTGGTGTGTTTGTCCCTATGCTTGTGTGCGTGTGTGTACATATTTATATTTTATATCTCTGCGTATGTGTGTGGGTATGTATCTGTGTGTATTTGTCAGATCAAGTGTATGTGTGGGTGTGTGAGTGTGTGGTGTGCGACGTGCGTGCACATGTGCGTTTGTGCCTAAGTGTGTGTGTGTGTGTGTGTGTGTGTGTGTGAGTGTGTGTGTGTGTGTGGGCAGGTTCAGGAGGAGCCGGGGGGCAGATTGTTATTCAGTCAGGGGGCTGAAGTGGCTGTGGCCCCAGGCAGCGTGGTGAAGGCCCCAGAAACCTGAGGCCTGTGAGAAGAACTCTACCCAGCCTGACTGGCACGCACGCACACACACACACACACACACACACACACACACACACACACACACACACACACACACACACACACACACACACACACACACACACACACACACACACACACACACACACACACACACACACACACACACACACACACACACACACACACACACACACACACACACACACACACACACACAACCCTTTCCTGAACCCAAGTACATAACCAACACCGACTCTCTCACCCTGTCTTTCGCCCTCCTTCGTGATCAGGCCACAGGCACCATCTGTGCTTTCACGAGTGCTCATTAATGCTAGTATTGTACACAGTGGCTGTGGCCTCACAGGGTATCTGGTCATTATTGACACTTTCTGGAGGAACACACGCATCATCATCACATACCAGGAAACAATCGGGCTGGTGCTGGGCCCAGCGGGGCGCTGGATGTGAAGCCCAGCGGTAACACGAGATGAGAAGTGGAGGAGCATGTGGGAGCTGTAGACTGACAGTGTGGAGGTGTTCATACCAGACAAGAAAGAGTCTGGCCTTTCCTGCCCCCTGTGCATTTAACAACGTGCGTGTGTGTGTGTGTGTGTGTGTGTGTGTGTGTGTGTGTGTGTGTGTGGGGGGGGGGGGGGGGGGGGGGTGGTGGGGGTTTTGTGTGTACGGGTCCACGCGCACCTGTGTGGGCACGTGGGTGTACTTACACAGCTATAATTAGTGTGCGTGTGTGTGTGTTTGTGTGGCTACATGGTTACACAGCTACAGATATACACAGAGCTATATTGTACTTAATTGTGTCATTTGTGTGTGTGTGTGTGTGTGTGTGTGTGTGTGTGTGTGTGTGTGTGTGTGTGTGTGTGTGTGTGTGTGTGTTTAGGTGTGTTTAGGTGTGGATCAGGGACTCTGTACTTATATAGCTTATACAGCATACGTTGTGTGTGTGTGTGTGTGTGTCTGTGTGTACATGGTTTAGCAGCAATAGTCATACACAGTAGCCATATAGTATTTCATTGTTTTTTATGTATGTATGTATGTGTGTGTTTGTGTGTGTCTTTGGGTGTGTGCTCCTGTATATACTTAAACAGATATACTTCATGTGTGTGTGTTTGTGAGTGTGTGTACATGGTTACGCAGCGATATTTCTAAACAGCAACTATATTGTATTCAATTGTGTTAATGTGGGCTTGTCTGTGTGTGTGTGTGTGTGTGTGTGTGTGTGTGTGTGTGTGTGTGTGTGTGTGTGTGTGTGTCTGCGTGTGTGCGTGTGCGTGTGTGTGTGTGTTTCAGTGCCAACGCGGTGAGCAGTCGCGACGGCCTTGACACGGAGACGGGCACCGAGTCCCTACTCAGCCACCGGCGGGAGCGGGAACGGGAGCGGGCGCGGCGGAGAGCGCGGGAGACGGAGAGTGAGTACGCCCAGCGCCGGGGGGGGGGGGGGGCCTCGGCCTCGGGCTCTGGAGGCTGAGGGGTCTGGAAAGGCAATTATCTTGTCATTTCCACATTATCACATTTCACCGGGCCACAACATACTTTCCTGATCGCCCGCCTCGCTCCGCTCGCTCGAACCGAAACGTGGAGCAGACAGACAGCCACAGAGATGACGGGCAGGGGGCTCAGCCTCGGGACCACCCCCCCTCCACGGGGGACAGACACACAGGACCGGCCCATGCCAGTCTGCTGCTGCTGCTCACAGTGGAGCGGGACACACAGTCGTTTGGCCGAGACGCTGGAAATATGGAATAGAAAATATAATTGCAGTGCGGAAGCTGTTAATCATTTTACTGCTGCCTGCGTAGGATAACCTAATCTTAAAGACGGCAGACTGGATCGCAGACATGGCTAATTATTGCTAATTATAAAAATCGTCTGCCGTACTTGTTGGAGGCCGTGGTAACAGGGCTGCTCTTTGAGAAGCTCGATGCAGAATACAGTTTTAATTTATTTTTTACAAACAAGATGGGCTCGAAAAACAGGGGAAATACTGGTGGGTTTGAGGCGCCACAAAGTAACTATCCAGATGCCTCCGACTCGTGGTGTGTGAAACACGTCCTCTCTCTGCAGCGCTTTCCTATCTCTCCCTCCCTGACTCTCCCTCTCTTACTCCCTCTGTCTTCCTCTCTCTCTCCCTCTCTAACTCTCTCTCCCTCCCTCTCTTACTCCCTGTCTCTTCCTCTCTCTCTCTCTCTCTCTCCCTCTCCCTTATCTCTACTCTACCCATCTCTCTACCCTCTACTACCTCCTTCCATTGTTTGCTGCTCTCTCTCCTCTCTGCTTCTCCCTTGTAGATCCTGCGCTAAAGGCTAAGGATTGACGCGGTGGGATTTGCATCGGCTGTGTTTGGCGGGGGTGCGACAGGAATAGAGCTGTAGAACCGTGGCTCGCAGTAGAGCTAACTAGCCAAATGTGTTAATTGGCTTGTTTTTGGCTGCTAATGATTTCCGTTGTTGCCATTAGGCCTCATCATGATTGCTGCGCTCTTGTCTTGTAAGGAGTCCGCTCTTAATTTGGCGTAGGGTGGGCTTAACCGAGCCTATTGATCCGGCACTATGGGCTTCAATGAGTCATATGAATAATTGATATGTGTCTGCTGCTTCCTTGATAATGCTGCTTAATAAACCCCCTTACACTGCATGTTAATTTGGCATCAGAAAAGGTTAAAAAAAAAGGTGCTATTGCCCCTATCAAAGGGAAAAGAAGATGTGCTTGAAGGCCATTTATGTTTGTGTGTGTGTGTTTCCTATGCACAGCACACACACACAAAATGCACACCCTCTTAAATTGTCTTTGTCCCTTTATTGCTCCATTCATTTGCGTCTTCATTCTCTCTCTCTTTCTCCGTCACTCGCCCAGCCACTAGTTCATTAGCTCTAATTGAGTGAGGGGGGGGGGAGGAGACAGATCTCTCGCGTGTGTCGTTTGGTGAACGCCTGCTTTGATGCCCCACACACACCGGGGCCCGGGCCTGTCCGCCGGGGCCCCTAATACAATCTCAATCCATCTGGTGGAGCTTGTATTGGTTTAGGAGCCTGCTGCTGCTGCTGCTGCTGCTGCTGCTGCTGCTGCTGCTGCTGCTGCTGCTGTAGTGTGTCGCGGTCACGCAGCCTGCAAGTCGTCCCCACCCTCCTCCTCGCTCCTCTCTTAAAGCAACACTCCCCGCCTGCAGCACAACAGACAGGAAACTCCCCGTGTCACTCTATACACGGGCAGTGCCGGTGATTCAGGACGGTTGTGTGAGGGCGAGACGCCTCACAGCGCGCACTCTGAACGGAGAGGGCTCCGCCGTGGGTCAAACATATCCCCCCCCCCCCTATCTCCTTTCTGCGGTGCCTGTCTGCCAGAGGATAAATAATGCAGAGGTGGCTTGACAGGATGCAGCGGGCTGGCAGGTGTAGGACCCTGAGGGGAGCGTGGGGCGGGAGGGGGGGGGGGGGGGGGGGGGGGGACAGGAGAGGGTTCGGTTCGGTGGTCCTCAGGCTCTGTTTAATTTCTGTAACCTTAACCCTTTTTTTTTTCTTCCTTTTTTTTTTTACCTAAGTTGTCTAAGTTGACTCCTTTTGCTCCTTTGGGCTGAAGTTCTGCTCCCAAAGAATGCGATGCGTTCACGTTGAATTAGGCGGCTCACATCGTGTTGGCTCATGTTCCTATGGTTCTGAAGGACACAAAGGAACACGATGGAAAGACAGCTCGAATGTTTGTCGAGATTTCGGGCAAAAATCGTATTTGCAGACGCTTCTAAAATATATATTTTCTATCATTTACGATGCATGACAAGATCTTTAAATCAATTTAATCACAAGCAACATGTCCCTCCGTAAGCCTGTGGTACTCATCTCTGGGTTTTCGGTCCTTTGCTAAGTCCCATCATGTGATTGGTCAGAGGCGGATTATCAGATGTACCATATCTGCTGGCTTGCCCCGGGAAGAGAGGGCGGGAGGAAGAGAGGCAATACCTTTCTCGCACTCCCAGACTGCTCACTTTCTGTGTGTGTCGGACCAAGGGCACGCTGTCTGCTGAGGCTGGGGTGAGAGCGATGAGAGAATGTGTTGTGTTGTTATGGTAGCTAACATGTTAGGGCTTATAATACATATGCTAGCTTCGTGCACTGCCTTTTACGGTTAGTTAAGTACAGATTCACTTTTTCTATGTAGGACCTTGATCAAAATAGTGCTTTTTTGTTTAGTTCATGGTGACATCATTTATGTTATTGTGAGATTTTTAAAGAGGTGATGTAGTTTATATCATATATTAGTATTTTGTATAATTTAAGGGCCTGCTGTTTGACAGACCTTTCAGACATTTTCTGATAACACATTTGTCTGATGCAGATACACCTTGCTAACTATTATATAAACCATGCTTTATACTGAAAGCACCGTTAGAGGGCTATGCTACCTCATTATGTTTAACGCATCAAGGTACAATGTTAATGATGATTTACTATAGTAGTATAATATAATCTCATACCTGGATTCTGGACATTTTTCCACATATAATAGCTCAGTGCTGTAGTAACGGGCGTTGGGCTACGGTCGATGATACATTACTGTTTCTGCTGCCTCCACAGTAGGGCTTGGCCTGGCTGTCTCCCTGCCTCATAGGTGTGTATCTAGTGGAGCCTGTATGGGCTGTGACAGCACAGAGCTAGCGGCCGGATGCAGCCTCAGGCGTCAACAGACTCAGCGGCACAAAGACAGCGCCCCAGCCGACGCAGCGCAGCACCCCTGCTGATCTTAAAGTTTGCCTCAGAGTTTCTCCGAGCGTCTCTTCAACAGTATCCCCAGAGCGCAGACCCTTCTGGCCCTCCTTGAGCAGACGCAGCTCTGACCTTTAGCCTCTTTAGTCTCTGAGCAGCGCGTAGGAAGTGCTAGCGATGGGAGCGACCGCGTTGCTGGAATGTTTTACTTGCTCCCGGCAAACGCGCTCCGTGCCACGCCCTCGGCGCCTCCGCACCAGAGCCTTCCGGCGAATCCGCTGTCACCCCGAGACAGCCCCGCCCCCCCGGGACTGTGCGTATGCAGATGAGCGGGGTAGGCTGGCGGATCTGTGGGAACCAATGGGGTGGCTCGGATCATAGTGGATTGAGCGATGTTGACATATTGTGTGTGTTTGCAACAAAGTCACTTGTACATTATTGTTGTATAGTACAATATGCGAATCCTTAATGCAATGTGACGCATTACAATTCTATGTATTTTCATTATCTTTTGCTTACATTTAATAATCATTTCAACATATTTGAAATGAATGAATGTAACCATTATAACTGATTCACACAAGGCTATAATTTTATTAAAACCACCCTTAAACAGTTTAAACAGAAGAAAGTTCTGTTCCGCCTCCGTCACCCTCCTCCTCCTCCTCTTCCTCCTCCTCTTCTGGTCCGAGGGGGAGCTAACCGCCTCTTCCTCCCTCCAGTCCCCCGCATCAACGGCCACGCCAAGTCGGAGCGCACGGCGCGGGACTCGGCCATGGGCTACGACAGCGCCTCGCTGATGAGCAGCGAGCTGGAGTCCAGCTCCTTCGTGGACAGCGAGGAGGACGAGGACGCCAGCAGGTAGCCCCTCCCCCCGGGGGGACACTGTGTTGTTGTTGCTGGTGGCGGGGCGCGGGTTGACGACGTGTTTCCTCTCCTCTCTCCTCTCTCCTCTCTCCTTGTGGCGGCGCCGCTGACGCCACGCCCCCCCCCTGCAGACTGAGCAGCTCCACCGAGCAGAGCTCCTCCTCTCAGCTGATGCGCCGACACAAGCGCCGCCGACGGAGGCACAAGGTGGCCAAGATAGACCGGGTGAGGGGCCGGCTCCACGCGCTGTCACCAAGAGCCAATCGAAACGCTTCCTCCTTGATCGATGGGGCGAGGTCACGTTTACTCAGGGAAACGATCTCTATTCGATGTCTGAGGCTAGCAAACTCTGACACAGTGATGGGCTGCAGCTGCAGGGCGACACAGCATCTTCTGTCTTGGCGGATGTGGATTTAATGAGTTTATAGATAATGTGGGGATCCTTTTTAGGGATTCACAGAGTATCTGTGGATACCTTTTTGCATGTGATTTATTATCTTAGCACTTATTGTTATTATTAACACTTATTGCCCCGCCCCTGATTGCACACACACTTAGGATTGTGGTGACGACGCTTGTGTTCCCAGGAAACAGGTCTCAAAAGTGCTTGGTACCACTTGGCCCATAGAGGGCACTGTTATTTGCGGGCAAAGTAAAAGGCTCACCCCAAGAATTTTTGAAAGTTGTTTTACATGCCTTATTTTGCATGCTGTACCTTTTTGAGTCTCGGACCCATAATGTCCCGTCTGGTTTAATTTTCTTTACAAAAATCGTCTTAAATTTAACCACTGGTGCAAATGACCCAAAACATGGTGTGCTCTATGATGTTTGGAAATTTAATCAGATTTATATGGATATCAACATTTTGCAATATTCAATCAATCCCCACTCCACTTGAGACAGGGCCAGGGCCCGTAAACAGGGTCAATAGCTCAAAAGATGACGTCACATTGTCAATCTGAATAAATGCTAAGCTAAGCGCTGAGGCTTAAAATTGCATCTTAAGGGATTGGCTCTTCACACATGAATCGGATCTACTCAGGATTCTCTTGGGGATACTTATCTTATCGCGGGCAAGGGCGTTCATGGTGTAGGACGGTGCAAGTGGGCTGTGAACACCTTCTGTGACTGCTAGCAGTCCTACGCATTATCATTACTTATCAAACTAATAAAAAAAATGAATAGAATCTTAACCCCAGTGTGTCTGATAACTGCCTTCTGCGGCGCACGCTATTGCAGCCGTCACACCAAGAGCACATGAGGTTGAAGGTCCCCTGTCTCTGCCCTGTCTCCTCTCCAGTCCTCCTCGTTCAGCAGCATCACCGACTCCACGATGAGCCTCAACATCATCACCGTCACGCTCAACATGGGTACGCGCACAACTTCTTATTCATAGTCACGGTTATCTGTCACGGAAAATGTTTAGAAATGTGATTTTTTGTGTTTCCCAATAAACAGGGGTTTTAATGTAGTTTTGTTATGTATGATTGTTGTCCTGTCACAAAATAATGTCAGAAGTAAGAATACGGATTCCACCCGCCGCTAAGCTCCTTCCCATTAGTTAATGACCACAGTGTGTGGTCGCCGTTCGGCCCCCCACCTGTTGGATCCCTAGCCCTCAGGTCGTGTGCCTGTTTCATTGGCTCATTCGTCTGGGTCCAGGGTCATCGTTGGCAGCCCTAGTCTCCATGTACACAGTCGACTCCAAGCACGCCTGCGGCATCTCTCCACCACCCTGCCTGTAACGTAACCTAACGCCGTCCCCTCCCCTCCCCTCCTCTTCCTCTGACAGAGAAATACAACTTCCTGGGCATCAGCATCGTGGGCCAGAGCAACGACCGGGGCGACGGGGGCATCTACATCGGCTCCATCATGAAGGGCGGGGCGGTGGCCGCGGACGGCAGGATAGAGCCCGGGGACATGCTGCTGCAGGTAGCCCCCCACGCGCGCACGCACGCACGCACGCACGCACGCACGCACGCACGCACGCACGCACGCACGCATACGCACACACACACACCCAGGGTGCACTGGGCGTAGGCCACATTCACCATGCATGTAGTCACCGGGGCGTGACAGCCGCTGGTCCAGGTCCTGTTATCTATGGTGTTCCTCCTCCTGTCTGATGTGCTCGGTACATACGTACAGATGTACCTGGTCAGCACGCGGCTCCGTGGAGAGGCTGGGATCAGCTTGATTGATGTCTCGACTTGATTTCTAGTTAATAGATGCTTTTATCCAGAGTGAGTCCAACGAGAATAAAAGCATTCAATCAATACAGGAGCAGTTTTAACATCCGGATATAAGCCAAGAGCAGCTGTGGCTTTCAGGGTTGGGAGGGATTGTGATTAATTGTATTATTAATCCATTAAAGTGCTGCTCATCAATGAGTCAGTGCCACTTAAACATGGCTTCTAAAATATATAAAGTATATATATATATATATATATATATATATATATATATTTAAGTAGAGATATATAGACAACATGGCTATCCTAACAGGTCAGTTTATCCAACACAGCATTTTTCTTGTAGCACTGGCTATATTTTCAGTGAAAAGCCCCCTTCACTCTGTGCCAGACTTTGAGAAAATAACTGGTACTCCCACACTAATGGGAATGGCCAGTGTACTCCCCCTGCCCGGATTGTTGCTGATGCAGTAAGAAAGCAGTCCCCTGGCTGTAGTCTTTAATAGAAGCTGTTATTCTGCTGCTCAGTTCCCTCCTGCTGGCGTCCGGCTGTGATCTCTGTGTGACTCTTGTCACTGGCCCCACCCGCTGTAGTACCCAGAGTGACGGTTCCCTTATTGCTATTTGGTCCTTTTTAATTTAACTGCTACAGTGTGAAGCCTGCGTTGGTTATTACCTCCCGAGGGGCAGACAGCACTGCAGAGAGTTTCTTGTGTATTGTGTGTGTTCAGAAATAGTGTTTCTAAAATTGAGTCGTGTTTCAATGTAAATACTACCTTATTCTAACGCCATGATACTTCGCAGGGATCGGCCTAATTCGATTGGTCTAAATCGATTGATCTAATTTCCCCTACCAGGTGAACGATGTGAACTTTGAGAACATGAGCAACGACGACGCGGTCAGGATACTCCGAGAGATCGTGTCTAAAACTGGGTAAGAAAACAAACATACACAGAAACGTTACTATAACTACAGTATATATAATGTACTATAACTATACTATATACTATCACTAGACTATCACTACACTATAGTATTTACGCACAGAAAATGCACATGTCTGTGCACCAATCCGCACCACAGCAGAGGATTGAACGTATTAGTAAGGAAATCTCATCGACGGTAATTCAAGTGGAATCTGCAAATCTGGATTACGCTAATGTTACTCAGCATCCAAGGGGCCTCTTGTGATTGGACGAGAGTCGGTGCAGTTTGATGCAGCACTGATGGAATGGAGCCTGCGGGGATGAAAGGACATTTTGCACCCGGCTGTCTCTGTCACCTTTTGCACAACAAACAGAATAAGCATAAGCAGCAGCATGGTCGGGTTAAAGGTGCTGTAGAGAGGATTTAAGAGCTATGTCAGTACAGTTTGTTGGAAATGCCATAACCATCCGTCAGCCTTTCCGTCAGTGAGAATATCTGTTTAGGTGGACTGAGCCTGCCTCTGTCTGAGTCAGTTTAGATTTTATACCGATCTGACCAATCAAGTTATCTCTTCCCTTATTGGTTCAGGGAATCAAACTTGCCTGTCCATCACAGGTGTGAAACTTCTCAAGGGTGGGGCAACGTAGGGAGGGCGGGCACAATGACAGATTGTCTGCTTTTTCCGATGTTGAGCTTCAAAATGGTACTCCTTTCTGCTCTCTATCTTTACCGCTCTTGAGGCGTACCTCCAGCAGCTCTAAGGATAATGTGAATGATGTGTTTTGCTATATTAATATTGTCTTTGTGTTTCCTCCTCAGTCCCATTAGTCTTACTGTTGCCAAGTGCTGGGACCCCTCCCCCCGCAGCTACTTCACCATCCCCCGCGGTGAGACCCTCGGTACCAAAGTACACATTAGTCTTGTTATTGCAGTTCATAATGATATCATGCTGATAAATAATGACATGTATTTGTGTTGTTTGGTCGACTCCTTTATCCGAAGTGTCTTACAATACCGTGTCTGCTAACATTTTTAGTGGGAGTATATAGTATAAGGTATTATACAGAGATGACCCCATTAATAGTAAAGGGTATAGCTTAGAAATGACCCCAGGATATCCATGGTTTTGGCTGAAAGGCATTCACAGTGCATGGTCTCCTGTGATGTTTTCCTGTCCAGCCGAGCCAGTGAGGCCCATTGACCCCGCTGCCTGGATCTCCCACACCACGGCCCTGACCGGCCCCTACCCACACTACGGTAAACACAGCCCCAACCGGCCCCATAACCACACACCACACACCACCGGCACCCCTCCTTAACTTGGCTTTTCCCCGGACCACAAACCAGCCTTCCACAGAAAGACCTTTACAATGGGAAGTAGCTGTGCGTTGTTTTTTTTTTTTTGGTTTTTCACTCAACCTTTTTCCCTCTCTCCCTTCCACCCTTCTCTCCTTGCTTCGTTCCTTCTCCCTGGTAGAATTCGATGACCTACCGCTGTCGGCGAGCAAGACAGACATGGCGACCATCGTCAAGGTGATGCAGTTGCCCGACTCCGGTCTGGAGATTCGAGACAGGATGTGGCTGAAGATCACCATCGCCAACGCCGTTATCGGTGAGCCCGGCTTTCGCCTCATACGATTGGTCACTTCATTATTAACGAAGGATAGACGTCAAACTATTCCGTTTGAAGCGGGAACAACTGATCTTTGATCAGTTTGGTCAGACATCAGACGTCCACGAAGTTGTTCTTCGAATGTTAAAATGCAGCGTCCAAACCATTGATAAAAAAAGGGCCAATGTAGATCGGTTATTTGGAGTAGGTTATTATTATATAGGGCAATGTTTGCAACCTGTGGTACACATACCACTGGTGGTACGTGGAGGTACTGCAGGTGGTAGGTCCGATTTTATTTCTTAAATGGCTTGTTATTATTTCAAATGTGTTGCTTCCTGCATTTTATCTTATGTTTTCCATTGTAATGTTTTCCATTGATGTTTTGTGTGAATTTGTGTGTGCGTGATAAACACAGCTGCTTAAGTCTGCAACGCTGGCACTTAAGGGGGGCGCTGGCACA
>NC_079412.1:11148783-11169594 GCF_026213295.1 Gadus chalcogrammus
TTGTTTTCGTTTTCAGTAGTGCATCACGCTTTGTCTTGTCTTGGTCGAGGCCATGATTCGTCCTCTTAGCAGAGATTACTTCCGACGTCTGCATATCTGCATCTTGAACACCTCAGAGGAGGGAAGGGGAGACGTGCGCTGTGTCCTGGCGGCTCTGTTTGAGTGGGAGCACTCCTTCAGCGGGAGGTCAACATCAGTGCATTAAAACCATTGTTTTTATTCCATGGGTATTGCTGTACACTGGCGCATCGTAGTGTGGCCGCGGGTGGAGGGTAGGACACGCGGGGTTAATAAGGGGAGGGCACGCGGGGTCAATGCTGGAGCCGTTGCAGACGGGTGACCTAGGGGTAGTGGTGTCTGGGAGGTGTGTGTAATGCTGCTGTTCCCTCTGTTTGTGCTGGGCAACGGCAGTCTGAAGGAGGAGGTAGTCCCAGGACACTGGGGAACCGGTAAGAGCACTGAGCCCCTTCTACACCTCCTGCTCGCCTCCTCCTGTCATTTGTTCTTCCAGTCGATTTCCTTCATCTTCCTCAAAGGATCCAAACCCGCTTATCTCTTGTCCTGCCCCCCTCTGTTTGATTGCTGTGATTGTTATATTTATTCTTTTGTTGCCCGATCCTCCCATGTACCTTGTTTTGAGTTTATTTCTGTGTGTGTGTGTGTGTGTGTGTGTGTGTGTGTGTGTGTGTGTGTGTGTGTGTGTGTGTGTGTGTGTGTGTGTGTGTGTGTGTGTGTGTGTGTGTGTGTGTGTGTGTGTGTGTGTGTGTGCGTGTGTGTGACTCTCCTACAGTCTACTCTGCCTGTCCTCTCCATTCAGGCATGCTATTGCACTGTACTGTACGCAGTAAAGCAGAAAAAGAGGCATGTAGATGTGGGATGATTCACTGGAAGGGCTTCTGTTCTCCTCCTCACCAATAGGGGGCACTAGTGCACCACTCTACCCAGTACTGTTGGCAAAGGACGAAGAGGAGGTGAACTGTACATTTTGTTGGACACAGTTGATGCGGCTCTGCAAACCTGTAAATACACAAAACCGCCATGCCTGTGTTTTCACAGTCCTACAACCTAGGACAGGTGTGATTTTGAAGAACGACTCACTTTCTATTCCTTCTAAATGACTTTCAATTAGAATTATTGATCACGCGCTGTATATTGTGGGCAGGTCCTTGAGTTCTGCATTAAAACAAGGACAGGAGTTAATAGTAAGATCAGCATTAGAAGTAGTCGGCAACAGCCAGGCATGCTCCCTCCGGTCCCTGCAGGAGCGTGGAGCAATAGTTCTGGGTTGTGTCTGTGACTCCTGTCTGGCCAGTAGCAGTAGGATGCAGTAGTTCTACATACTGTATCTTGTTCAAAATAGGTAGCTTGTTCTGAAAATAATCCTCCTTTTAACCGGACAATGATAATAACTATGTTCATCATTTATTCCTAATGAAGTGTTGTAGCGCTGCATTATAAAAGCGTTGTGTGATCCTGCAGTTTGTAGGGCTCTGCTGAAGCCTTTCCTCCTCCCCTGTCTCCAGGCAGCAGGAGTAGCGGCTCCAACCCCAGCGCCGGGAAGGCCCGGCGCTCCTCGCCCCAGGAGAAGGCCCAGCGCTCCACCTGCAGCGAGTCGGAGCCCGGCGTGCGAGCAGCCCGACGCGGCAGCGACCGCTCCGCCAGCCAAACAAGCCACGCCCACAGCCACGCCCGCTCCGGCTTCAGCCACACGCAGTCCCACCGGAGCCACCCCCACTCTCAGCACAGCCACCCGTCCTTCGCCTACAGCCAGGGCCCCCCGGGGCCCCTGAGCCCCCTCAGCCCCCCGGGGCCCGGGTCCTGCGCCCACAGCGAGCGCAGCCACGCCTCGTCCTACGGGCCCCCGGGGCTGCCTCCCCCTTACTGCCTGGCCCGCCTGGCCCCCAAGACCCCCGCCACCAGCAGCACCCCCCCTGGAGCCCCCCCCGGGAGGGAGCTGGCCGCCGTCCCGCCCGAGCTTACCGCCAGCCGCCAGTCCTTCCAGCACGCCATGGGAAACCCCTGCGAGTTCTTCGTTGACATCATGTGACCCTCTTGGGAGATGGCGCCGATAGAATCCTCTTGAGTATAAACAAATGACCCCCTCTCTCTCTCTCTCTCTCTCTCTCTCTCTCTCTCTCTCTCTCTCTCTCTCTCTCTCTCTCTCTCTCTCTCTCTCTCTCTCTCTCTCTCTCTCTCTCTCTCTCTCTCTCTCTCTCTCTCTCTCTCTCTCTCTCTCTCTCTCTCTCTCTCTCTCTCTCTCTCTCTCCATCTGACCGGCCACTGACCCTGAAGTCAGAGAGGAGAGGCTGGGAGCCATGGCGACGTGGTCTCTCCGGTGTCCAGGCAACGGAATGAAAAAGCACAAGGAGAGGGAATCCTCTCTCTCTCTCGCTCTCTTTTTCTCTCTCAAACACACACACACACACACACACACACACACACACACACACACACACACACACACACACACACACACACACACACACACACACACACACACACACACACACACACACACTCAAGGAGCACATGTCCCAACATGGCTTTGAGATCAATGCAAAAAGAAAAGAAAATAGAAACCCCATCTTTTGTATTGCCGTGACAACCTGTACAGTTGATGGTATGTGAGTGGTGTTCAACGTGGTGATCCTTTGAAGCTACAGCTATTTGACATTAAGTGCAGATCACTGTTGGGTCTACCGAGACCTGCTTGTGTCCAACTATCTCAATTCCCGGGCACCTGACACACACCAGGGTCGCTCCCTCCCTGACCAGAGATCTGCCACTTCTGGTGGTTGAACACACACACCCAATACCAACTCTGCTCCAGTATTGTGTTTAGGCGTGTCCTTCTATCTGCGAGGCCAAGGTCTTCTAAATGAAGTGTGAATCTGCCAAACTCATAAATGTGTTTCCCAAATTTCAAGGAAGGAACACCCCTCCCCCATGATGTAGTTATTCGTTTTTAGTGGGCTGCACATTTGCATGTCCGTCTCAACTGCTTTGAAGAAAGATGACTTTTGTTGATTTTATTTTCAAGTATTACTTTTTAAAAGTTGCGGGTTGGGGCGGGAGGGAGGGGCTAACCGCTTGCCAATATTTTAAAGAGAGAATCCATACACTGGATCCATTTTTTTGTTGTTATTTATGTGGTCCTGTTGCTTCGACGGTGTCATACCTTGTCTTTTTCACGGCTGGCTGACAGACAATCAGACGTTTTGTAACCTTGTGGCCAATTAACACTGTCCTAACTGTGCTATGTTGAATGTAATATCGCTCTCAGTTACGGAGCCCTGACATAGAGTGTCGAAGTCACGCCCCTTCCGGTAGAGCCCATGGGACCTATGAGATCGAAAAATATGAATGGGTTTCAATGGAGAGAGAGTAAGTATCTTCTGGTCCCAGTCATTATATGACCCGGATTACACATATGTTGTTTGTGGATTTAAATGATAAATGATAAATAAATGATTACATTTTTCATGCAAAGAAAATGAAACATTTTCCCAAGTTTGATAAAAAAAGTATCATTTAAATCCACAAACAACATATGTGTAATCCGGGGCATATAAAGACTGGGACCAGAAAGTAATTACTTTATCTCCTTTGAAACCCATACATATTTTTTGATCTCATAGGTCCATGGGCTCTACCGGAAGGGGCATGACTTCGCCACTCTATTCATGACAGTCCAGTTCTGAACAAATGTGATGTCCCGCCCTTATCGGTAACTCAATACCCCTCAAAACACTATTGCAAACAGTGTTGTGAAACCACAGCCACTTTCAAAGAAAGACTAAAGGCTGAAAAAATAAAAATAAAATCCCAGACATGAGGGAAGACAAAGCTCAACACGTTGGAATGCCTCCCAGACGCTGTGGTGAATAGTTGTGTTGTTGCAGTCTTACTATGGGTATAATTAGGTATCATAGGGTCTCATTATCATTTGCCATGTTTCAACACTGACTTCAATGGGAAACCATAGCTGTCTGACACCTGGTAAGACAACAGCAAAGACCTGCATGTGTCTATTGGAATATAGTTCCACGGTTGGAAAATAAATGGCAACACACCAGATATTATTTGAGCACTTTTACATTCTCTTCCTCCCGTCCTTAAGTATGAAACACTGTTTGCAATCGAAGCTTTCTCCTTCATATTGTTTCTTTACAAAAGAATAAATTGTACATAGAAATTTATTATATATAAGAATAAAAAAATATATATGTTCAACATTTTGTCTGCGCATTATTTTTTCCTTTTCATTATCCTCTTGATAGAAATCGGTCGAATAATTACATTTATCCCAGGGCCTTCTCTATAACTTTCCTACCCCTTTGTGTTCAGTGAACTATACAGCTAAATGCTTCAAACTCTGTCCCCGCCCAGATTATACGCGTAACCCCCTGTGGAAGTTCCAGGCCTACGTCTGTAGTTTCCAGTGGGCTTGCCTCAGAAGAGGCTTAAAGCCAATCACAGATGTGCCCCTCAGCGGCTGCTAAACCACGTGTTTATCAGAAACTGCCTTGAAAGGCTCAAACTCTTGAGAGGTGAAACTTTGTTTCTTATAAACACGTGGTTTTGCAGGCACCAGAGAAGTTCCATCTGAAGTATTTCAGTTAAGGAAATGACGTGGTCTTGCAAAAGGCACGTGTTGCACTTGTTGTAGTAAAGTGAAACTCAGAACAGAACAGTGTGGTGTTCTCAAAGCAGCGTCTATTGATAGCAAAACTAAATCTGATCGGGATGTTCCAGGATGTCTTCAGATTAGGAGCTAATAACATGACAGAGTTGCGAGAAGCATCTCAACTGCATCACGGTGGTGAATCACCAACGTCACAATGTGGTGACTGGACAGCTGGTCATTCATTCAACATGAGTCACACCAGTGGATGTTGACACTGATAATGTCCCTGTGAAGGTCACGGTGAACGGGTGAGGGGACGATGACATTTCACCCGTTCACAGCTGTGGTGAACATCTGAGCTTCTCTTCAAATGCGCCAGTGCTCCACGTGGGAGGTCCTGGGGGGCGGGGGGGGGCTTAAAGTAGACGAATGACGCATGAGTCTGGTAACGGGGGGAAATTTCACGTAGGCGTGCGTGTGTGTGTGTGGATGTTATTAGAATATGTGTCATGTCTGCGGGTGTGTGTGCGTAGATCAATACAATTATAATTGTATACATAACATGTCTATGTGTGTGTTATGTGGAGCTTATCCAAGGAATACTTCCAGGTGGAGTCTTAAGGTTGAGAATTCATGGAGCACTATAAAGGATTTAGTTGTAATGTAACAGGGAAGAGAAAACACGTGAACACAAAGACCGAGCATGACTTCTTCTTCCCTTCTACTCACCCTGTATAGGAGAGGTGGGGGACGGGATGGTCTTCTCCAGGATCAGAGGACGCCACAGCGGATGCAGATGTGCTTCAGACATGCTTCAGATGTCCACAGATGATAGGATGTGGACATGCCAGGATTGGGTCCCCCATAGAAACAAAAGGAAAACAAAGAGGAGGCGCTGGGCTCAGCCCACAGGATGTGGGCTGCGGTCACAGCATTTAGTTTGTCGTTAGTACAGTAGGCTGGCATCCTTAATAAGAGCTGCGGTTTCATCTTCTGTTCCAAACAGAAGGCAGTTTCGCTTTCACTGTCTTCCGAAAATAAGAACTCTACACATCAACGTGTAAATCCTGCCTGTACCACCAGACTAGAATGAGCCATGCTATCTGCTGAGAAGCATCGTGATCCAGGGGGAATAAGGGGAATTTTACCAAAATACAAAGTGGTTTTACTAGACTAGTGTGTGTGTGTGTGTGTGTGTGTGTGTGTGTGTGTGTGTGTGTGTGTGTGTGTGTGTGTGTGTGTGTGTGTGTGTGTGTGTGTGTGTGTGTGTGTGTGGGTGTGTGCATATTCTTAATATATTATATAAAGATATATTATAGATCGAATGTATATGTAGATAATCCTCATACACACCAGGTAGGCTTGTGATATCCCAGCAGCATTTTAGTGTGGATCAAAATAGCTTCTGTCTGTAGAATAATGATGAGTAATGATGACACTTTTGGGTTGGGCTAAATTAAATCAAATGTCATGGGTTGCTTGGCTAATTCTTGGTCACGTGCAAAAAACATGAGTCCGACT
Source organism: Gadus chalcogrammus (assembly GCF_026213295.1). Lineage (NCBI taxonomy): Eukaryota > Metazoa > Chordata > Actinopteri > Gadiformes > Gadidae > Gadus > Gadus chalcogrammus. The sequence goes on from NC_079412.1 coordinate 11,154,932, forward strand.
AAAAGTTGATCTTTCTACAGGAATTTGCTCATTTTATTTGACATTCTGAGATTTGTGCTCTTTGACAAGAGACCTTAGAGTGCTGCTTACTGATGGCGGTCTGGACTGTAAACAAATGTACTGAAGTAAAATATTGGTCAAATGAATAAATTCCCTTTTCCAGTACTGAATCGATAAAAAAAAAACGATATATATTCTGGAAAATTGTTTTGTTCCAATCATTGTTGAATTAATTGAATAATTTAAGTAATAGGAACGTTTTAGTTTTGTTTAAATATCACATAATAGGATTGCTTTGGTGGGCAATAAATAAGTAACATAACAATGTAATTTTCTTAATACAATATTTGTAGGCAGACAATTTAATGCTCAGACAAACAATGCTCGGAGGAAAATGAAATCAAACAAAGTAAAGTAATCCCCTTTGCACAGCTGCTCCCTGGCCCAGTTTGGTTGGACTCTGGAGCTTGGTTTTATCTCATTGTGCACACTAGTGGAACAATGACAAATCACAGTGTGCACAGGTTAAACCAGCTATCACCACACACACTCAGGGAAAGATCTCATAAATGGCAACATGGAGCCCCAGCACCATTACCTACAAACTTCTACATCAACCTTCAACACCACCCTGCGTCCTTGTGTTTGGAGGAGCCCAGTAAAAGTCACTTGGTGGATATTCACATGAATAGAAAAGTGAGATAGGTACGATTGAGAGTTGTAAAGATTAGGGGGGGAGCAGAAAATTAAAAAGACAGCAAGATTTTGGAACAAAACAACCATAATAAAGGTCCCCGGCCTCTTCTCCCTCCGTTATCCGCTATTGCCAAATTATTAATTTCACGCACCTGTAATTTATAAATGACAGTCGATATGGCAACATGGATCCATGAACGAAGTCCCTGATTGTCAGAAATTAGTCGGGAGCGGTATATTATATAAAACTCATTGGCCAATCCTGAAGCAGGTTCTGTCAATACGAAACAGCGCATTTCACATAAATGGCGGTGTGTTTGCCATTTCGTATTAATTCAAATAATAGCTCCAAAATCTTTCGGACAGTAGCCTTCTACCTTTAACCTTCCCATTCACAAAATAGTCTACACACGTGTCAAAGTAAGCACAAAGAAGGTACGAATCGTGAGTCGCTATGCAAATCCACGTATCGCCCCACTTGCATTTGAGGTAGCCTATTTGATCATTTCAACAGGTTAATGTTTCATGCTGCACCATTACCCACCAATAGTAGCAACCCTGTGTGAAGACTGGAACTACAATGGAGAAGAACCAAGCCTATCTAGAAAATTTTCTCTCTGCTGTTACTTCTAAGCTGAACAGTCACAGAACCCCCCCCTTCACCCCCGGACAGACCTTTAGAAGACGCGCCCCTCACATAAGAGCGGCTGATATAAATACCAACATCGCTCGCTGAAACCAGAAGCCGGGGACTTTTAAATATCAACCAAATGCTTCTTTAGTTGAGTTTGAAGCTAAGTTATAAGAGGATATTGATTTTAAATAGAGAAGTTGGATAAGGAAAACGGCTGACGCTTTATGTATTGGAAACTTCCAAATACAATTACGGATTTGGTTTAACCTGAATTGTCAGTCGTTTTTTTGCCGTTCATTTATTCTTTTATTAATTTGCTGTTTTTAACGGAGCGTCTTTGCTTCCTGATCTTTTTACCTGGATTAAAAATACCGAAGAAGCATAAGGGAAGAAAAAGGATGCTGTTCGTAGTGATCGGCTTCCTGCTGACCCATTGCTGCTGGAGTCATGCGGAGAGGGGTGTCTGCAATACCTGGGTGACCCCCCGTGGGACGAACAACGTGTGCTGTACGGAATGTATTGAGGGTAAGTTAAGTTTAGGATTCATATAATAAGCTTTAAGAATTAAATATAGATCTTTAAGGTTGAACTCGTAGACCTACACATGAAGTAAAAGTGATGGACTAGCTTTAAGAAAGCAGTATCTTAAAGCTAATCATCATAACAAGAACGTATTCGTGGGAAATCCTGATTCATTGGCTCCCCCCTTTATCAAGAATCATTTTGCGTTTTCATTCTACAACCAAAACATTTTCCCCTGTTTCAAAAAGGGCATTAACAGGGATGCAGACTTCATCTGATAGTGTAGCATCTACTGACTACATGGAAGGGGAACTGAGGATGTTGCTGTTAAATTGATTCAGTTATCGCTGATGGCAAGCATGCTGTTATCAATCCACTAGTTGCTTCTGTTTATTTTTTCGGTCTCTTATTTCTTTATCATCCCCTACACCACCCCAGGTTATCGGATCTTCCAGGACTGTGGCCCGGTGCTGGACAAACTTTGTGTCCCCTGTGAGAATGGCACATTCACCCTGGACCCTTCAAAGAACGCATGTACCAAGTGTAGACAGTGTGGAGGTATGAGACTCTAGATCCCTTTGTGAACCCATCACCCTGTCTGCCCATGTTGTGGAAGGAACTACATTTAAACTCTTACAATGAAAAAAATCATGAAACCGCAGAATAAAGTTTAACTTTATTTAGAAATTCAACAAAGTATCAGCGAAACAGAGGTGGTCTGCAGACAACCTACCTCTGCTTTCTCTGTTACTTTGTTAAACTATAGTCTACACTTTCCTGATCTCTTTTCACATTTAAGTGATAGGTGTTACGTCACGTGTGCAAACCTGTGAACCCCTCTGTCTTCCCCCTCACTGAACGCTGAAGGTGTTCAACACACCGTGGAGGCGTGCACCAGAACCAAGGAAACACAGTGTGGCTGCCCGGACCCTCTGCTGTGTAACGACCAGCACTGCTCCATCTGCGTCCCGCAGTGTGGGAGAGGCCGTGGACCCCAAGGAGGTCAGAACCAGACAGAAACACTCAGTCTCTGTAGGACCAGACGCCTTTCTTGCATGCATTCATTCACTTGCTCCTGAAGTAAAGCTCATACATCGGTGTATAAGAAGAACAGGCATAGTTTTTCTTTATGGGTTAACAGAGGTCTTGTCTTGGTGAACGAGTCCCTCTTAAAGAGTGACTGATGTAACGGTTGTCTCCTCTGTGCAGGCTACTGCAGGCCGTGTCCAACTGGGACCTTTAACAACCAGAACAACCAGAAGTGTATCCCCTGGAGAAACATGTACGATTCAGCCCTGGGTCTTTCGTTTCTTCCCTCCCTCGCCATTGACCGGGCTCCTCTCACCTTAGTGTTTTGTTTCTGTTTCAGAAAGTGCACCCACCCATATGAATCCATGATCAAGGGTGATGCGTATACTGACAGCAGATGCGTTTCTCACGCAACAATCACCGCAACAATGACGACTACGACACAAAGACATAAAGAGAGTAATGGTATGTTTTTTTCTCATTTTTTGCACTAGCTCTTGCCGTGTGTTTCTCATGTTCATGGTCGTATTAAAATGCCATGCAATCCATTTACTTGAATATTGGTTTTATTTTGTTCTTCCTAAGCAGAAAAAGACACGATGCTGACCTGGTGGTTAGTCATAACCGTCAGCTGTGTGGTTCTGCTCATTCCCCTCATACTGATGCTCAGAGTCTTAACCAAATTAAAAGCAAAGAAGGGCCAAACAATGGCCAAAAAGCCACCTTTCATCACGACGCCGACCGGTGAGTCATTGCTTCCTGGAGCCACGTGCCAGATGGCGGGAAACGTTTTGCATATGAAAACCCCTCCGGAACCTGCTTAGCAAATGTCATATACATAAAAATAAATACATTGTTAACAAAAATAATATCTAATGGACAAATGAGAATAATAATGTTAGTTTTTTTGTTTACATATACATACATTTATATCTATAATATAATAAATATATTATTCAACACATTCAAATGAAACTCTTTCCACTCTGCCAGATGAGCCAAGGACTCTCATGGCCGTCGAGTGCAGCTTCCACGAGCCCGAGCAGGTGAGCAGCTCAGAGTCCCTGGCCTCCGAGAACTCAGAGGGCTCCACGCACAAGCTCATTGTGTGAATTGCCCAGGCCCTGGACCCCTCTGGGACGCCAAAGAATTGTTGGATCAACGAGCAGATCCCCCCGGAGCTGCCGTTGATACCTTGGACTGGAAGACGAGCCGTCCGTTCACACAGCCACGGCTGGAGGAGCCTCGCCTATTACTGTGTAATTCGGGCTGTGGCAATCCTTTGTTAAACAGGGTTATAGAGGAACACAGATTCACAAGTTCTCTGCTTGCCATGTGAGGCTGGACTAAGTGTATAAAATGTGTCTGTAATATAGCCCAGCGGACTTTAAATATCCCTTGGTTTACATCATACTGTTTTTCGGACATAGATTCGCTGTAATTTTAGATGCTTTCGATGTAGGCCTACATTCTTCAGAGTAGTGAAATCTGGATGAAGAATAAGGTTACTGAAGCTCATTGTGTTTCCATCTGCTAGTCAGTTGAAACGGATTATGTTACGGAAATCTTTATACCTGTTGGACATTTTTGTGTTATTATCAATTGTAAATACGTTTTTTGTAATGTAAATAGGATGGAATTGCTTTTTTAAGTCGAGGTTACAATTTCGTTCAGTTACAAAACAACTGCACTTAGTGAACTGAGTTAAAGGTGATTAACTATCTTAAAAGGAAAATAAAATGGTTGAACATCCATTTTGTAAATGTTCTAGCAAATGAGTGTTAACATGCAATGTTGACAAATTTTTATGGAGTTTTGAATGAACAACGCAGTGGTTTCCTGGTAAGTGCGGACTCGTCACAGTGTGGGCATTGTATTTATAAGGTCATCATGGTTTGCTATTTATGAATAAAGGTTTCTGTAAAGCATATCGCTAGAAATACTGCCTACTACTTTCCTTGAAGCAAAATTATGACTCATTCTCTGAAACGGCGGTGACAAATACATTAACAATCAGTGACTCATCAGATGATGGTTTCACTGTGTTGGTAGAGTAGTTTTATTATTATTGTAGAAAGGTGGAGTCCTGCAGTTTAACAGTTATTGAAACCCTTAATGTCTGACGTAGAAAAAGATTATTGGATTGATAGTAAAAAACTAGAATAGTCTGTCTTTCCCAAACAGATGTCACCACTCTCACGTTACCAATTCCTGCATCGGTAATCAAGTAATTGTTTATTCCTTATCTCTATGGAATTTCCTGTTTGTTTTCCAGTAGGTGTACTCTTAAATGAAACCTCTGACATTCAATTGCAACATTGTGGGTGCTTTCCACCGGTTTAGAATATAACAACCAACATTACAGTAAACTGGGTCCCGTAAAAGCTTAGAATCGAACAGCAACATAAAAACCTCCCCCAAAAAACACCAGTTGTTTTGCTCAAAAACATTTATAAAGTCGACGTGATAAATGTAATCAACATATCGTCTTACATTTGTGAAAATAAGCTTTCTGTATCTACATGGGCGGATGAATGTTAAAACATAGTTGTTGCTACTGACATATACTGTAAATTGAGAATATATAATTTAGAGATTACAATAAATTACAATAAACAGCCATTTCTAGTAATCTGCGTTGTCATATTCACCAACCGCTGGCCCGCGGTAGGTGAGTTTGAGACTTGAGATTAGTTGCAGTTTATGAGCAGTTGTAAATCACTCATACCAACTAATAGAGAAATAGTACCTACAAACCTTAGATGCATACATTACATCTCCCATGCAATAAAGAAACATTATAAAAGACAGAAAAAAATAAAATAGATACACAAGTTAAATAAACCCTCGTCAACACTGAAGAACAGAGAGGCTGTAGCTCTTCCCTTCCGAGTACAGCAGGATCGTGTGCCTACAGCGCTGCCAGAAAAGTCCGTTCCCCAGAACAGGAACTTAGGAACAATTCTGTTTCCCTTGGCTGCTCTGGCCTGTATTGTGCGAGCGAGCCGGGACGGCAAAACAAAATACAAAAATAAAACCCAGCTTCCGGATTATTCCAGACACACTTCCCCCACGTCAAGCCCCATAGTCTAGCTGAGCTGCTGCTATGCAGCTCTGTGTCTGATGTCCCTGAAAAGGCCTCTTTCTGGTTGTGTTCTTGGTGCGGTGCCCTGGCTGACCGCAGTTGGGCCTACTGCTGCTTGCAGTTCTCCTTCTTCTCTTTTGGTTTGCGCCCAGACTTGTCCGGCTGGCGCTTGGTGGGCGGGATGAAGGTGGGCTCCTCCAGCACACAGCTGGGGCCCGAGGGGGGGACGGGGACGGACGGACAGGACGGGCCTGTGGAAGGAGAGGGGTGGCGGGGCTGGTTAGAACTAGTCAGCCGCCCTCGGTCTGGGAGGCTGTTTGGCGGGTTGACGGTCGGTGGACCTCAAAGGACCCGTCACCGTCTTAAGGGCTCTCAGTGCCTCCGTAACACAAGAACATCATTGTTATGATCTCGGGAGCCAGTTCATCTTTGTATTCTGTGTTTTACAAGGTCCTGGTGGACAGTTATATTTTATTAAAAAGCTATGAAGGATTTTATATTCGACGAGTTTCGGCGATAGACGAGTGCCATGCGGCCAGTCAAGTCCTGCTCCCAATGTGGCAAATATGGATCCTCGCACAAATCTAACACAATCGCGACACTCCTTAGAAGGCAAACAGACACCCTCAAAACCGTTGGGTGTAAGTTGATGGAGACACATTCGCTTAACCCGTCCACGGACACTAATTAACGTGTCCATATCGTTGGCTAGTGCAGATGCACTCTGCCTTATTGGCTATATCCTAAGCCAATCAGCTATTTTTACATTCAAAACATACAATACTTCATCCTTATTCAGACCTATGAGGCTAACGATTTGTTTGACAGTGTATGATTCAACCTCATTATTGCCAACCGAGTTCAGTACCTGCTGGCCCGGTTTTGAGCGTGGGGTTCCCCGGCCCCGGGGCCCTGAAGGTGGGGTCCAGCTCCTCAGCGATGTTTCTGATCACCTGGGTTTGCCTGCAAAGCCAACACGAGGTCATTCACACGCTCGCTCTCTGGTTGGACTATGATAAGAGACACAGGGAGCGCTGTGCTCCAGGTGGGAGTGAGTTACGTCAGGTCGGAGATTGGACTGGGCGGCTGGTTCTCTGGGGAGTGTTCCTCTGTGGGGGAGGGCAGGTCTTCTGAGTCTCGTCTTTTCCCCTGACCCTGCAGTGACCCACTCTTATTAGGAAATCCTTGAGCTGAGTCTATGTGGTGCCAAGTTTTTGTAATGATTAGCCATGGCAGCAGTTACCGTCATACTGGTATTAACATCCACAATCGAGACATGCACACACGTACATAGTACCGACACACACAGGATGTAAATCCATGGAAAGTGTCTCCCCACTCCACCCAGGTCTTGTTCATTACCTGGGGGTCCCTGGGAGCCGTCCTCTCAGGGTGACTAATCATCTCTCTGTGCTCCCGCCACGACGCTGGGCCGTCCAGCTCGCGAGACCGCCTCCTCGACTTTATCTCTTGTTTTTGTATAAATCGAGCTATTTCCTGTCATTCAAACAGCACATAGAAAAGCACAAGGTTACAATAGGTTGACATGATACGATTATGATGGTTGTTGTGATGAGCCTGGAAACATGGGGCCGGAGGTTCAAAGGTGGCAGTCCCACCTCGTCCTGCGCCACCTGGGCCACCCTGAAGTCCCCCTCGTGGTAGGAGTTGCGAGCGGTCTGGGGACAACACGGCAGAGGTCACGGTTACTAACTGGTAGAGCTTCATTTGAATCAAGTCATCTTCTTTGTTTAATCCGTCCCTCAAGTGTTCCTCTGTCTCTATCTAGGGCAGAGTTTGTCAAAATGGGGGGCGCAGGGGGTATTGCAAGGGGGGGGGGGGGGGGGGGGGGGGGGGGGGGGGGGGAGTGTCCTGCAGGTGGGGTCAGGGTCAATGCAGGGAGATGGGTTGGAAGGGATCATTCTGAGGGGGAAAGCAGAATCGTATAATGTATAACAGCATATCTACTACCAACGAAATGTTGTGCAATGTACTCCAGCTGTAAATGACACTTATTTTGACCCAAGGTGGGGCCTGACGAAACCAGTTTGAGAACAACTGGTCTAAGTGGACCAGATCCAAACAAACCTAATGTGGGACAAAGAGTGTGTTGGTGTTGGACATTGTTGGACACGTTACCAATGCTGACAAGATCTTAAGAGGTCATACGTCTTTCTAACTAAAGAAAGACATTATCACATGTGGGCGTCACTTCAGAGTCGCCCACATGTGACATCGGGGAAAGAAATGAGTTATAAATATAACTTGTTGTAGCTGCATTGCCTTTGTGGTAGTTTCCGTCATATCAAACAAACTTGCCTAGCTTGCGTTTGTAGTGACAGAAGTTTCCGCGTTGGGCGGAGTGTAGCAGTCAGCAATGACAGTGACAGGTTTATCCACAATCCGCTGCGCTCAGCTAGATTGACGTCGAACCCTGGCCTGTGACGGCAGCCCTCCCCGCCTTCTTCACAGCCAGTTAAACTAGAGCCCAAATGCGGGACATGTCTTAACATGTGAGAAATGGGACTAGGCAATTAAACTAGAGCCAAAATGCGGGACATGTCTTAGAAAGAAATGGGACAAGGCAGAGGGATACAAACAGTGCAGCCCTGCAGAAACTGAAATAATCCTCGGTTGTCAAAAATAAATCCACAATGCGGTTAAAATGAATGCCGCTTTACCTAGAGGCATCTTAAAAGAATAACGGCCAGAGCTGTCCAAATTCCTCCCAGTTGGACCTTTAACTATTTAACCCACCTCTCTGACGCCCCTCCTCGCGCGGCGCTCCTCCTCCTCCTGCAGCCGGAGGGCCAGCTCCTGGTCCTGCAGCACCTGCTGCAGCGCCCCCAGGTCCAGACAGCCCTCCCTGGGCTGGGGGGGCGGCAGCGTGGAGCCTGGAGGAACCAGAGCAGGTCACAGGGCAGAGGTCAGAGGTCATATCTGGGTGTGAGGGGCATGAATAAGAGCTTAAGGGAAGAACTGTCAAACTTGGAAGGAATGAAGAAACAAAGACAAAAATCAAACCCAAAGAGTGGAATATAAAGATTATTTCTAGAGATTCCTGCAGGTATAATGAATCAGACTGATTAAAGGTGGTGGGTAGTTCCCAAGCATTGGGGTCACACAGAAGACGCAGAGAAAACAGCCGGTGATTCCCTCTAGACAGGACAGGATTCAATAGAGGCGGATGCTATCAGATATGAAGACAGGGTAGAGCCCAGGGAGAAGACCAGAGCAGGTTCATGGTTCTTGAATAGAAGGAATCACCCAGGAGAGGAATCACCACCACCCGGGACATGCTAGACAGAGAGTCCACGCGTCCGTATGTGTGCCGAGGATTTGAGGATAGATTGGCCGAGAGGACCCAGAGAGGGGAGGGGTGGGGCTCAGAGACCCCCCAAAACGCCTCGGCGGGGCGGAGAAACGGGACTTGGGGTGAGGGCGTTGTTACCTGCCGCCGTGGGCCTCCACCCTAGCCTGGATAACACCCCACGGGTGGTCATGCTCTGGCTCCGCTGAGGAACTCTCAGACGGGGCCTTTCGTCCTCCCGCCTCACCTCCTCCCTGTTCACCTCCTCTTCCCGGTTCAGCTGCTCCCTGTTCTCCTCCTCCCACCGCGGCTCCGCTGCCCCTCTGCGCCGGTACCAGCGCTCGCTAGTGCTGCGGCTAACCCTAACCCTGTGGCCGGGGGTGGAGCCCTCCCCATCATGCCCCTCCTCTTCGTCCCGGCTGGGTCTGGGTTCTGCCCTCCACCACCTGCTGCTACCACCGCCCGCCTCCCTCTTGGCCAGCTTCGGCTCTCTGTCGACCCCTGGCGCGTCCCTGTCCTGCGCGGGGGCCGGGCGGCCATCTTGCCTCTCTTGGTTGTCCCTGTGGTCTCCGTCGCTCCTCGAGGAGTTCCTCCTCCGCTCCCGGCCGCCGCCATGGTAACTGTGCCGGGCGGAGGAGGATCGTTCAAAGTCCCTCTGGTGTGGTCGGGGGTCCCCGTGGGGGGCCTCACTCCCATGATGCACCTCGCTGTGCCGGCTTTGAGGCCCCGTGGCGGGAGGTGGGGGTGGCGCCGGGGGTTGCTGCGGGGGCCTGTGGACCCCGTGACGCACGACCACGCCTCTTTCTCTGAGGACCTGCCCCAGCATCTCCCACACCCTGCTGTCGCTGCTGTTGCGGTTGTCATGGTGACCGCTCGGGAGCCCACGGCGCCGCTCGTCCTGAAAGCGCACGTGTCGGTCGGGCGTCTCCCTGGGAGACCAGGTTCTGGGTGCGTCCGAGTCCCGCCGTCTGTCCGACAGCCGGACCGACTGGCTGCGGCTGCACCTCGTTGACCTACGCCCAGCCTCGCCGTCCCGGTCTCCGTGACGACCGCCGTTCTCCTCTCCGGGATGCCGCTCCCATTCCCGAATCCTCGGCTGCCTGGCGTCCTCCTCCTCCTCCTCCTCCTCCTCCCCCTCCTCCTCTCTCACGTTGCGGTCGTCATGAAGGCTTCTGTACTTCCTGTGCGTCGGCGCCTCGCGTGCAGAGACCCGGCGCCGACACGGGGCAGAGTCGGCCCTCCGGTGCGAGCGCCGGGGCGGGTCGTCTGACGCCTCGTAGAAGACCACGTCAGAGCCCTCAGAGTCGTCCCTCAGACACTGCCTCCACTCATTCCTGGAGTGCCTAACGCCCCCCCGCTGTCCTTCATTTGACCATGGAGTTGTGTCTGCTAGAGGGAAAACCCTCCTGGGACTCTCAGCTTCCCTGGGGTCTGAGTGAGACGGAGCGGAGGAATACTGCCCCCTGGTGGCGGCCTGCTGCGGCACTAGAGGAGAGAGGCGCCCATGCGTGTGCTGGCATGGAGATGATGGCCCAGCAGGGCTGCTGTCCTCGTCTTAAGTTAAGCCAAACATGCAAAGACAAAGGCAAGGGAAGGTGTTGGGGGAGGTTAGTGGCAAGTGCAGTGGATCGAACATTTCAGTGACAGTAATATAGATTACCGCTGTTAGCAATTTAACAACCCTAATACATGCTGTTGAACTGTGAGAAGTATTAGCATACACATCGGCTGGATATGAACAGAAGAGAAAGCCTATTGAACTGATATTATTTCATGTTCATAACCATAACCTTTAAAAGTGCAATAACACTTGGAAACTACTGCAGAACTCGTGGTGTTTTTAGGGTAAGGGTTAGTGGTGGAGGCAAGGCAGAGAGAGCAAATAGGAGCCAAGGTTCATCTCATGTCAGCAACAATTAATAGTGGTCACATGTCTTCCATTGACATATTTAAAGGGGACATATTTTGGTGTCCGAAACAAGTAAAGATAGAATACGAGTTTCAGAAAACATGTTTTTGAAGCTGTTATGAAATAGGTTTTAGGAAAAAATATTCCCCTCTGTTTCAGTCCCTTCAGAACGCGCTGTTTCTGGTGCCGTAGCTTTAATGCAAATGCGTTGCTGCCCATTGACCAATGAGCTGTCAGACTGAACCACAGCATGGAGGAGAAGGGATTGTTGCCGTTTGCAGACTCCCAGAGCACTATATCTATATAATATCAAGTAATATTATATAATATATAGGTATTTCTATAATTTTATACATAATATCAGGAGCTCCTGGATCTGAGCTGCCGGACTGCCGCCAGAGCTTCAGCGGCAGTCCGGCAGCTAATTTGTCAAAATGACAAATTACACATCTATTTTTGGATAGAATATAGGCATGGTCATCTTCCTAGTGATAACGAGACGGCTCGCCAGTGGTCGCTGTTCCCGACAGCGACCATTCATGTGCACTGTGTTGGGAATCTACTCACCTAATCACCTACTATCCTTTTGCTTTTATTTATGAGAAGCACATACAGTATTGCCACTGTATGGAAGACAACACTTGCCCTTATCTAGAGCTGGTTTACCAGTACAATGTTTACAACTGAGCAAAGTCAATGCCAACAGTCCACACAAAGTCAATCAATAATAAATGATGTGATATGATGGTTGATTCTTTTATATTGAGTAAAACATTCATGTTCCACCATGCGCGTCACTAGTAAACCATACGTCACCAACTGGGCAACTCTGTTATCAAAATCTGGCCCCAGTTGCCGAACGGAAATAGAATCATAGGGGTCATGAGGTGTCATTCACAAGAACTTTCCGACGTCGCGAAAATGTTGCCCCCATAATTTCCAGCGACTGACTCGCTCGTTTGGTAACTGTAGGCGGGGTACAGAAAGGCATATCTCAGTCAAAAAAAATCATGTACAGACTTTTTTCAAAGTTTGTATGCGTGTGGGAGCACCAGAGACCCAAAACAACACCCCAAATCCCAGGAAAAGTGTTGTTTTCATAATATGTCCTCTTTAAACTGTAGTCGGTTAAAACCCTCAAATATCAGAGATTCATTCAGGATCACCACTTGATTGCATTTCATCTTTAAGGTAGAAGGTGACGAATGTATTATTTTTCTGCCATCACAGATTACAGCACTCCTTGCCATCTGCTAGTTCATGGCCCTTTCAAAAAGTGCAATGTCGGGGGTAGTTAACTCGCCCCTTCTCAGGCTTCCCCTTCTCGAACCCTTTAAACTGAAGAACCCAGACATAAACAACCAAGCAGAACAATGAGAGATAAAGTACGTCTCCATACCATCGCTGAGCTCCTCTTGCCCTCTTCCTCTTGCCCTCTGCTCTTCCTCTTCCTGGATCCGCTTGGCGATTTCCTGTGGATAGGAGGTGATGTCAGAGGTGGTGATGTCAGAGGTGGTGATCTCAGTGGTGAAAAACACAACACCATGTGACACATACCAGAGTGGATACGTATTTATAAATTACAATTATAGTTCTTCGCTGACCTATTTAAAGTTGGTTTATAGAAAAATGGTATAACCGGCTAGACCTGTTCTCCTTTCAGTGAGTTCATGTCTGACGGTGGTATAAAATGGGCCAAACCCAATGCTGTTGAGCACCACAAGAGGGCAGTGTAATGATGTGTAAAATACTACTGTGCTCTGCCTTAAATATAGTGAATACTACTGAGTGATCAACAGTATATTTGTTGCCCAAAAATTGCTGTGAACCATTTCAGTCTAATATAACATTTAAATATAAAACAAAACAACGTGCCTTTGTTTCCTTTGAAGTCTTAAGGATCAGGGTTTGTGCGCGAGTCGTTTTACTATATTAGTAAAAGAGTCATCCGTCCAATTCGACAACAGTCCAACACACTCAGCTCATCCCTCCGCCTCTTAAGAGACACTTACAACTACAACATATAATAACACAATGCTACAATCAATACATGATCCATAAAAAAAAGTATTTGGCATACTCTTAATGCATGACTGAGATTTGAAAAGGAAAGACATTGATCTGGTGTTTCCTGAACCAACGGCTCAGATTTTCTTCGCCAGGTTTCCGGATCTCTTATAACAAAATAAAGTATTTTTGGGCAACAAATCGGAGTTATCTACTACATACATCAAGTTCCTTTCCCAGCACTGGATCCATTCATAACCCATTACACCATCTGTTCCATTTGTAATGTACATCATCTGTCTTTCTGCTCTCGTTTCTGTTTCTCCTCAACACCGTGAAGCGCCTTGGGATTTGGGAAAGGTGCTATAAATCAAATGTATTATCAATATTACTATTATTCTTGTAAGCAATGGCAACTGAACCCGGTCAGAATTGGAAGTGAGTTATATACAACAAATAAGGTATTTTCAAGCTTCATTATGGAAATGCATGTAAACATATGCATTACATATCCAATATTAAAAGGAAAATATACATATACTATTCATCATATGCACTCCCCTCTGTTGGCTCACACACACACACACACACACACACACACACACACACACACACACACACACACACACACACACACGCAAACAAAAATGTTTGTGTGCGTGCCTGTGTGAGTGCGTGTTGGTGAGTGTGTGAGTGTGTGTCGCATTGCAGACAGAAGGTGCCAGTAGAGAGACGGCTGCTGGAGTCAGTGCAGCGCTGGCTGACGGCCGCTGCCTCTGTGCTCTGATGTGGCGCTCTGCACTCTGGCTGGAATAGACTGTGCTCTGTGTGGCCGCTGGCTATTTCAAGGGCCTACTCAATGGAAACTACTAGACTGAGGAGGCCTGCGAGAGAAAGACTGGCTATTCTCCTCCAGCTCCGTCATGCGGAGCCCTTAAAACCAAAAGTGCAGGGCGTAAAAAAAAAAGAAATAAGAAGCAGGGTTGTTTCGTTTGAGTTGACACCTTGTCGTGTGGAGGTGCCTGAGTCTGTGTGTGGTACAAAGGTCCCACTGTATTTACAACCCCCCCCCCCCCCCCCCCCCCCCCAGCCCCTCCTACTAGTGCACGTTAAAAGGGAGTATCCCCCCACTCTTCCTCTGCCTGCTATAATCCACTCTGGAAATAGAACATAATGATACACTGGGATCGTGCAGAAGAACTTCACGCCAATGAGCTGGAGTGGACGGCCGGAGATAAAGCTAAAAGTCCTCAAATCACTCATCACTGCTCACGGCCGTTCTAATGAGTGACACAATTAATTCAAGGCAACACTAAGAGGACGATGAATCATTTAGTGACGATAAGGCCCACCATTCACCCCCCCCCCCACCACCTCCTCTATCAGCAGCTGCCTGATCCACGGGGGCACGTGTGTGGGTTTGACATTTGTTGCTGACGAAGAACCTCAAACATGAGGAGCACAACACGAG
>NC_079412.1:11169694-11177194 GCF_026213295.1 Gadus chalcogrammus
TCAACCAAATTCGGTGTGCTAGTGCGTGTATTTGCGTGTTGGTAGGGGTCCATGGCTGGTTTGTGTCCAGGGCCCGTGGTCATGTTAATCCGTCCTTGCATGCACGCACACAGTCGGACCACAACCGACCACAACGCCTTCATAACCATGCAGTATGCCGAAGCCGGAAAGGACATGCATGCACACAGTCACACACACTCATCTTATGCAGAGTGCACCCTAAGTCCCAGTTCTATCATCACAATTCAGTGCAAAGATTTAAAAGGTAGCCCCTTACCTTAAGTTAGAATAGACCCAAGTGTGTGAGTGATACACTCTGGTTTAGCTTTCGCTTACTAGCCGTTTTTAGTATGACTTTTCAACATTACGTCTTTCATCTCTTTGGCGAACATGGCTAATTTGCATACGCACACAGGACTGGCTGGCTCCGCTTAGCCAAAAAAAACATACTTGTGAATACATTTTTTGAATTCTGAATACTGGACATGGTGAGCTTAAAAATATTTAAGCGACCATAAGGGACAATAAAACATGCTTTTTTTTTTGGACAAAATTTGAGACCCCCTTCAAATTCGGCTTTTGAGGCTTTCAGGGGGTCTCATTGGTAAATCGGGGGGGGGGGGGGGTCGAGTGTATTTCACACACTGACTAAATAAACATGAAACAACGCTAAGCTCCTTACATAGAGCGGTAAACATTGTAAAACATGCGAGTTCCACCATGACTTTTTCCCACACATTGACATCCTGGCCAGCACGCCAGGCAGGCCACCTGTTGCCTGATATGGACACACACAGTATCGCTTCTACTCTGCTAATCCCACGGCAATCCCTGTCGCTACAACACCAAGTACTACTAATGAAGTCAAGAGTATGACAGGCTGATATTTTATAAACCGTCGAGCTGCTGTGGAGCTCTTGAGTTTTAAAGGGATTAGGAGCCGGGGCTTCAACAAGCACAAACAGTGTCTACAGTAGGGCTTAATGGGTCTGCAAACACAACATGACGAGCCGGGTTAATCCCAGCATCGTGGCCTCGTCTGCTGCCTCCAACATGGTAATTTGATACGTCTCCCTTTTGTCAAACACGCACACACTCAAGTGCACAAAGACACACGCACACACTCACGCAAGGTTCCTCTTTTTCTAATACGCTTCAAAAGCTTCTCTCCTTTTGTCATACCCACACTGCACAAAATGCTGTATGAAAGACGGACATAATCTTCCATTATATTTGATCCTATTACCATAATAGACAGCTTTGGGCAAAGTTTGCAGCCTTTTAGACCGGGGTTCACAACCTTTTCTGGCCTGTGACCCCATTTCTATCTCAGAAAATGTTTGCGAACCCAACTTTAACTTTTGTCCACCTGGTTACACACAAATAGTTTTTACCCAACCAACATCTGCCGAGGAAATCAATGTCCAGGTGATCGTAGTCGCATCACTATTCTACATACTAAATAATTAGTTTAAAAAAGTAGTTTTCTCGTGGCTATATAAACCTAAAAGAGAAGATTTATCAATTCATATATAAAGATTTGCTAGAATGGATCATCAAATATCTAACGCTTATATTATGTCAGCAATCTCCTGTGACCCTATATGCATTTCAGGGGACCCAAAATGGGTCCCGACGCCCAGGTTGAGGACCACTGCTTTAAGACAACGCTCAGGCAGTCGCTGCTGGAATGCGGTCTACACTGCACCAAGATGGTTTTCAAGCACACAGATTCACTTATCGCCTTGTAAGCGGTGAGGACGTTCTGGAGGCTGGGGGCCCATAACTCAATTTGAAGATCCGCATACCACATGTGCTTGTTCTGCGATACAGAGCCACAGAGACCGCCATCAACCACCATTCTTTGGCACTCCTCATTACAACAGTAGGAGAGAGAGTGATCATGATTAAATATGGGTTGGCAGGCATAGCTAAATATACAAAATAATTTCCACTGCAGGTTTCCCAAAACATAAAAACCCATATTCCATTTCATAGAAAACATATACAATACAATACAAGCTAATACACAAGCAGCATGCTTTATAATGAAAACAAGATAAAACAAGTTGCCTTCAAATATACTGCTCTTGCCCTTTATAGCCAAATAGATGAAGAGAAACCAAGAACTCTCTAGCCATGACTGAGCTGAACCTAATCTCCGTTGCCCCCTCATACCTGAGCTCACCCTGGGGCTAACCAGGCACCGCGCCCCCCCGGGGTTTACAGAGCCTTGGCTCTCTGCTACGTCTGTGTGGCCGCATAAATAAGGAAGGGTCCTTTCTGCCCCCTCTGTGTAAACAGGAAGGTGAGGGAACAACACTGCTAGCATCTGAACACTCAGACAAAACAACTTACTGTTTGGAAAACGGGCTGAGTTGTTAATGTTGAGACAGAAAAATAGGAAAAGGAATGCGTGTGTTTGTGTTTGGTCTTATTGGGCCAATCTAGGTGGGGTCCACGGTGGTCCTCGTTCATAAGGATCCAGACAGCATAAGCCGTTGAAATGGGTCTGGTTACAGCATGAATGTGACTTTAGTCCCCAGTCTGGCGACCGGGAGAGAGTTAACCCTTCGTAGGGACCGACTACGCATAAGCACTTACACCTGTTGAAGACATTTAAGACTGGCAACTACAAGGATCTAAAGATTCAACCTTATGTCTCTCTTCTCAATGAGAAGAGATTAGTACCAAAGCCGGATCCCTAATCGGACTACGAGACCAACTGTTAGAAACCAGTTTACTACTGGCTAGGCTTTCTCCAGAGCTCAACCTTCTCCGGACGCTGCAGTGAGGAAGAAGTGAAAAGATGAAAGAAGAAAATAAATAAACCTAAATGAGTTTTTGCGTTTCCCTTACTGGGCCGACTTGTTTTTCAGCACTCAGTTATTTAATCAGTCACAATGCTCTGGTTAGGGTGTGTATATGGAGGGAGGAAGATTTAGCCAAACAGGTTTTTGGTGCTCAAAGATTTGAGGCACTGTGACAGTACAACAGCATGCGGTGTGTGTGTGTGTGTGTGTGTGTGTGTGTGTGTGTGTGTGTGTGTGTGTGTGTGTGTGTGTGTGTGTGTGTGTGTGTGTGTGTGTGTGTGTGTGTGTGTGTGTGTGTGTGTGTGTGTGTGTGAGTGTGTGTGGTGTCTGGTGTGTGTGTTTTTTTCAAGGATTCCCCCACCATGAGCTTATACACAGCAGATAACGAAAATTAACCACGGCAGAGAGGAAGGTTTGTCTCAAGAGAGATGGATGACTAGAGCTCATGCTGAAGAGCGCACCAGACCAGGGACCGTCCCCCTCCCGCAGCTTGGAGGTGCAGTTGTTTTACAACATGCTGTGCTGCCTCAACTCTCTGCAGGGCTTCCAGGAAAATAAGGTCAAAGGTCATATGGCGAGCAGGAAGTCATTGCATCTCTGACCTCACAGCCAAAACTCCCTAAGTTAAGGACGGTTAAAATGGTGCTCTATTTCAAATGCGTGGGCCAAAGCACAAAACAAGATACGTCCTTGTTGCAGCCATCTTAAGACAGAGATTGCTGTAGAGTCATGAGTGGAATGATGTCTCGAAGGCAGACGGGAAAGTCAAATTTCAACACGGACTTGACAACAAGGCACCTCAAACACAAATTATGCAAATAACCCCCTCCATTCTTGTAACAAGAATCAAACAGTGCCAGAGCTATTTCTGCTCTCTGCTCAGCCCCATCACCGGCAACGCTGGGGAAAGGCTGCAAAGAAAATCTAACTGAAGTAGGCAGAATATGACAAGAGTGCTATTTAAGGCCAGCAGCCCCCTTACCCCATATTACACACACACACACACACACACACACACACACACACACACACACACACACACACACACACACACACACACACACACACACACACACACACACACACACACACACACACACACCCTTTGTCTGCACTGTACTGCTTGTTTCTCACACTCACCAGGACAGACCCAGTCTGGAGCTCATGGGGTGGGGGGCTTTATTTATAGCACCGGGTCAGCCAGCTCCTGAACCGGACAACGTTGTCATGGAAAAGGTAGAGGGAAGGGTAAGGGGGGAATGGGAGTCTCTCTGTCTCTGAGAGGAGAGGGGAGAGAGGGAACTGGGGGGTTTGTGGAGGATGAGGGGACGGGGGAATTCCACTGTGAGATACGGCTTGCGGGATTTATCAGAGCAACCAGAGGAGGGGGAAACACACACACACACACACGGACGGACCCCCCCCCCCCCCCCCCCCCCCCCCACCCACTGAAAAGCCCAACAGGAACTGATAAGGCGGGGGCGGAAACAAAGCAAGTTGCCCTCGGTCCACATTCTAGGAGGCGTTGATAAGAGGAGGGGAGGCGCGCGGTAGGGACCGCTAGGGGAATCAAATCAGAGCCCCGATGATCCCACATTTATCCAGATAGAAACACAAGAATGCCAAAGCGTACGGCCAATCTAACACGTTATGTTACAAAGCATGATCAGAGGGAGGAAAGGTAGTGGCCAGACAACCTAGTTTAGGAGCAGCTGCTGCTTAATTGACCGGTTTCTCCTGTAAGCACAAGCGACTCCTTTGTTTGTGCGCCGGCTGCAGCCTAATAAAGCGTGAGCCTGCAGAGCTGCACAGCGCGCCTTTTGTGTACAGGAGTGCTGAGTTATCTCCCATGACAAAATACATGCAGTACCGCTCTGCCGGAGCGCAACTTGGCTAACCACTGAGCTACTGGCTTCATCCTCATGGACGTGGCGGTAATGTGAAGAGAATGCCAAACTTTACAATGGTATCACACAAATTAGACATCACTAGTCATGAGGGTGAGCAAATAAAACAATTATAATCATTTTACTTTGTCATTTTACACACACAAAGCAACATTATTCCTATTGTGTGTGCTTCATTTGTTTAAGTATGTCGGTAAGTTTGAGTGTTTGCATGTTTGTGTATAGTTATTAAAGTGAGGTCTGACAGTCTTAAAGAAACACAGAAGCCACAGAAGACATTCCAAAGCGCTATCTGGGAGGCCTGTCGCATTTCAGGTCATTATCTGCAGAACATATCACATGTAGCCTACAACACAACACACCTGTCTGGCACATGGCGGGACTGACCCACACTCAGACCCGTTTAATTTTACATCACGTCCATGGAAGGGAATTCAACCAGACATAGCAACATCATGACTATTCAAGCCATACACCCTTTTGTTACAATATGAATACACATTGTTCTGTAAATTGACTGTGTTCTATTTAAATTACCTTCATTGACGCGTGGCAGGTTGGACTGGTCGATCTCCAGCTCTGCCATGGATGTCCCCAGGAGAGTAGTCAGTCCTTCTTGCCACAAAACACAGGCCAAACCGGAAAACCTTTAGGACAGCAGGGAGCACTTAGAAGGGATTGCGACGCAACTGCAGACCAGACAGCAGAAACGTCGGTGTTACATTATTTTATGTTATGATCTATTACTAGTTGACACGTTGTTACTAAATATGAAATATAATATGAAACATTCGTTTCAATAACACACGTTATACGCATACAAATTACATTTCATATGGATTCCTTAAGTTATCTACTGTATGCTACTCTTTTACACAACCAACAACAATAAAGGGGATAACTTGTAATTAAGACTGAACAAACAACGCTATTACAGCGTTATTATAACACAGCTATAAACACTAGGATTAATCGCCCCGGCAATGCAAAATGCTCGTACATTACAAAAACATATATGTTGTATCGGATTGATCCTGTGAACAATAGGGCGCGCACAGTAAAGTAGGAGCGCTGTATCCTACCTGCACAGAGGCGGCGGTCCTCAACAAGTACACACAACAACACGCAGAGCTGCAGCAAAGTTGTTGGGTTGAGTTTTTGTTCTTCTGCTCTCTCTGTAAAGGTCACCCAAAAGTAAAAAAATACATACCTACAACATACTAAAGACGTGTCATCGTTTTCGATTGTAATTTGGACCCCTTCTTCTTTACTTCATCAATGAAACAATAGTCCGTCGGTCGTCGCTGACTGATGGAATCCGAGAAGGGACAAACTTAGCCCATACTGTTTCCTCCTGAACTGCCGCCTTATAACCGGTGTAGGCGTTGTCCAATGGGCTCTGTCGAGGGGTCAATTGCATCCAATAAAATTAATTGTTCTAAAATGTTGATCAAATGTATATATGGATGAAATCATGCACAGGACAAAGTCGAAAACACCGTTGTTGTTGTTTTTTTGACGTGGACTAATCAGGTTAACGAAAATGTTAATGGATGTCATCTACATCGATTACAGACCGTATTATTTATAGCTTTAAAATATGCTACTAATAATGATATAGAAATGTCATTTTTTTGTTGTTTGCAAAAATCCCTAGCTACATCCTTTAGTTTTTGAGTTGTTAGCATATATACAGACATTGTTTCTTTTCGATTGGTTTTTTAATACTATCTTACATTGCATTCTACTTTTTGCAGGATATATATTACAAACAAGACCGTTTGATTGGCGATTGCATACGTAAAGTGGCCTACAACTTATTCCAGACATTTTTACAAACTAATATTTCCCTCTGCTGGCAAATGTTAGTATCACAAGAGCCTTTAAAAGAATGTGACTAATGAACAAACCTGTAAAACAATAATACAATTCACCATGCTTTCTTCAATTGTCTTTGATGTTACGCACATATGTGGGGTGGCTGAAAGGTGTGACTTGGAAATGGGCCGAAGGACACGCCCCCTAGACCACGAGCACAGAGGATAAATCTTAATTGCCTTGGTTGAAATACAGCGACACATAACGGTGTCTGGCCATTCCCCATTAAACCAAATGTCACTGTCGCCTCTGCACCAGTGTCATCCTACCGGGCAGGACGCGGCCACGTCACCGCCCTAATAAATATACAACAACCAACACACCTTTAGCCGTGTGATGACCAAAGCAGCGTCTCCTACCTGCTCAGCGGCCCGGCCAATGGCAGCGCCTCATCTGGCACAGCCCGGCCTTGATACAGCCACCTATAAAAGCAGAGTTTATTGCGGGTCTAAGGGGAAGTGAGGGCTGAAATACACCGTCTCACTCGGGAACAAGGCCTCTGAACCGTGACGGGGCATCAATCAGCCCCATCCGGTGGACTGTGGCACATTCACAGCTGTTTCCAATCGACTCCAAATGTCATATGGCTTACAAACTAATACAATAGCCCTGTCCAGCGTACAACATAAAGACTGCATTTTAAATGACTTTGAATGAACACACCACGACTCATGCCACACTGTGACTTCTTCCTCCTTACTCAGACCTTCATTTGAAGTTAATGAATTCATATAATGAAAAACATTTCGCTCCCTGTAATGTCGTACGATCCACCTGCTCCCCTCGGCGTCGCCGCGGAGGAGAGACGCATCCAAAGCCCCCCGGTTTGAACCTCTTCTTACGCACTCGTTTGAAACAGACAATAAAAAGGAAAAAAACGTCCAGTAAAACACGACTTTGGC
>NC_079412.1:11179694-11214694 GCF_026213295.1 Gadus chalcogrammus
CACAGAGTGCTTCTGGAAGTACTGCGTCTAGAACTACTGCGTCTAGTACTACTGCATCCAGTGCTACTGCTTCGATAGTACTACTGAATCCAGTACTAGTCCATCTCATACGTCACTGAGGACATGGCCTGTGGATGACTGGGCTTGCACTAAACGATCGCATTTGTTTGCACCCACAGAATCCTCCTGACACACACACACAAACAAACACACAAACACACCTTTATGAAAAGACACTGTCATATGTTTTCATGAAAACTTTTGTTATTTTATGAATTTAACATAAATTATTTTCATTTATTTAATTATGCGTTTGTATGCACAACTTGCTGTTAATGTTTGACAAATGTCCCACATAAAAATTCAAACTGAAAAAAAAAGTGATGCTTGGATAACTTTTCTTTACTTCAGTACCCAATACATTTTTCTTCGCAGTAAAAGACTGTATTAAGAGAATATCAAAGGTCAACCAAGGAAATCATTGGGCTCAATGGTCCATTTGTGAAAAAAAAAAGATATCATTAAAAATATAAAAGGTTAAGTGTGGTTTATACTCTAGCTAAAGTCTTTGGGTCTGCATCTTGGATCACACACACACACACACACACACACACACACACACACACACACACACACACACACACACACACACACACACACACACACACACACACACACACACACACACACACACACACACACAAAAACACACAACTCTGCTCCATCTCAGGATACAGCTGTTTCCTCTTCCAACTTGTGTGAAGAGGTCAGTTCAGAATTTAAACTCTTATGGGATTGCTGATGCAATGTGAGTTAACCACTTTTGAGTTGGAGTGTGTGTGTGTTAATCCATTAGTTTGATGCTGATCTGCACATGAGGGCTTCATTTCAGGCTCAGACTGGGTCAATGTTATCTTTAGTGATGAACAAAATGCACAGTTGACCAGTCCAACAGCAGACTTTAAACTCATTGTTGTCCCGGCTATATATAAGACCTTGGATCTTGGTGTTGAATAACCTTGTAGTTCTGAATCATCAATCAAGCTTGATTAAAATGTTCTCTATAGCAAACAAAATGACTAAATGTCTTATTTTTGTTTTTGTGAAGCAGAGGAAACAAAATGACGTTATGAAACTTGGTTCAAGAATTTTCTTAATTTTTTTCTTGTTTTATTATTTTACAGCAGAAAGAATATAAAGCATTCAGAAAACATATTTCATATTTTAAGGGCATTTCAAAAACGTTTTGCATGGCTTCAGCAGCTGAAATCTCTTTTTTTTTTTACATATCCATCGAGTCAGTGACGCTTGTACATGCACAATTACAAAAATAAAACTTACAAACGAGAAAGGGTAAGAAAGAAAACGAAAGCAAAACATCAGAGGAACGAAGGAGGAGGAGGAGGAGGAGGAGGAGGAGGAAGGGGTGAAACTATCAGGGTGGAAAGAAATAGGTTTGCAAAGCTGGGAAAGACGAGTAAGACAGTTATAGAGGAGAGGAAAAAAGATCTAACACTAGTTTACATGCAAAGTGTCGAGGACCCAAAGTAGGGCTGTATTTTTTTCTTCTTGGTTTTGGAATTGATGAAAACGTGCAGTTCGGTAAAGGGCGCCATATAATTGCTGTCCATAAACTATTGAATACTTGTCTTGCAATACTGGCATTTGCATAAGAGTAAGTCGACTACATGTGTCCAATCGTTTTAAACTTCACTAGGTCTATAGGTCTCCACAAAATAATTCTTATTGCTCTGTGTCCACGAGTGGAATATGTTGTGAGATAGTTTCTGTTGGTTTGCCCTGATGCCTACCGTTGTCTGGTTTTGGGTGATCAAAGGAGAACAGGAGGAAAGGCGGGATTCGCAGAACGTCGTGAAATCAACAGTAGATGAGTGAAGAGCGCCTATCAGCTTACCTGTCATCCCATCTCATAAAATGGCAGTAAAAACAAGATTTGCAGGTGAGCTTTCCATTGAAACTTGACTAACCCTCTCCGTTTTGTCTGTATAAATCTATTCCAAGACAACAACAGAAAAAACGACAATGATAAAATGGTTATAGAGGATTCTATGAAAAACATCAGTCAGAATACGTCTACTTTTATTCTCTTTTTTTATACTGGTGTCCGTCGTCCAACACTGTTAAATATAATTTCACTCTAATCCCTATCCCCATCAACGTAGACCATTACTGCCTCGGACCAGAAAGCATCGCTTTCGGCCCACGTCGAATTTCACCACCTTCTGCCCTGAACCATGTGACCAGTAGTGTTTCCTCCTCTCCGTGTCCGCACCCTGAGTTACAAAAACAAAAAAACGACTGAACTGAAAACAGGTAGTGAGGTAAACCAGTCCCTCGCGGTCCACTTTCTGACTAGACGGGTGTGTTTACGTATGTCTACATGTGTGTTGTGCGGTGTCTAGTGCGTGTGTCTGTGACTAGTAAAGTTCAGTACCGTACCCCTATACAGTCTCACAATGGTCTCTTACGGTGTCCGTGGTATTTCGTCGTTTGGGAACACACGTATTAGATCCAAATGTATATATTTATATCTTCTGTATAAAATCAACAACTGAAAGAAAAAGTCTAAAAAGTTGAAGCTTGCTCTAAAAACCGAAACCAAAAAAACATTCATGTCCTCCGCCATGCCTTGCCATGGAAACATTGGTCAAAAACTTCAAATTACTCCTTATCTTTAATTTGTGGGATTTCACCTTTGCCCTAAGGGTCGTCTGACCTCTGCCCTCGACTCAGTTCTGTGACACGTCAAACCAGCGCTGATCCTCTTACAGAACAATAAGTCTTTTAACATGTCTATCCGACTACCGATTCTAGGAAAATAAGCATGCTTTAGGTGCACTTCTGTCACCCGTAGTTTAACTATTTAACCCATGCAAGCGCAATAAAACCCTCTCCTCCCGCCACAACACTGCGTCAGCGAGGCATTCCGACCACAACTAGAGGATTTAGAGGCGTTTCTAAAGTCTTGTGGTTTTAACAAGCAGTTTCAGTAGAAAAGAGAGAAAATGGCAGAAACAGAAAAGAAAATAAAGTAACACAAGCTTAGCTTTTTGACACGTCGTAAATGGATGGGTGAACATGTTGTGTGTATGTGCTAGTGTTACGTGATGGTGGTGATGGGTTGATCGCTTCCCGTACTCCAGACAGTAAGGCCTGGAGTAACGTGACCTTTGTCTGTTTTCTTTCTGTATTTTTTTGTTCTCCCCAATAGTTTGAAGTTCAGGTACATTGCATGCACTTTGGATTTGTGCGGGATATGAGTAGGCACTTTCTACATAAACACTCGGGAGATAACGCTCACAAGTAAGGGTGGATGACAGAAATAAAGCTGGAAAGTCAATAAAAAATCAATCCCATTTGGAGAAAAAAACACAGTCGACAGAAACAATAAATGCAAGAAGTTTTTCAATGGCACGTCAGAGGCAAAAGAATCATCCCTTTTTTTAGACAGAGAAAACACTTATTTTCGACCTCTGGCATAAATACATGAGAGACATTTGCAGCCCCTCCGATTGCATGTGTGTTTGTTTCAAGCACATGCAGGCATGACTTGATAATACTGTTTCAGGTGGCTTATAGCAAGCTGCTTTTGTACGGTAGCAACCAGGTTTGTCAAAACACAACCGAGTTCAAGATCTACAGCGGAGATGGATGTCTCTCGAGCATGCTAACCTTAGCCCTGCAGTGTCTCTGCAGCGAGTGGGGATCCAGACAGAACCAGTTTAGCACCATTCATTTGAGTTGTGAGAACATCTATTCAGCTGTTTGGCAAAGTAGTACAAAACATTGCTACAAGGTTTTTTCCCTTTGCTCACAAACGAATAGCAATCTTATCCATGACATTTAGTAAAATAATCGCAATTCATGGCAGCCTTGTTCAAGATAAATTTACCAAGACTCAGAGACATAATTACTGTAGCGTCTGTGAAGTCCAATATCTGCTGCAATAAACGACTGAATACAAGATGGCCCAGATATTCCCAAATGTCAGATTGTAATACTTAAGGAACCTGTACGGCAGCCTTCTCTCTTGCTAGGTAGAAGGCTGCCATCAACGTACCGTTTAATGTGATCAAACAACCTGTTTCAGTGACACATTTCAATCGACTTTCAAAAATAGAATCAAATACAATGTCAAAGATGTACAGTCTTTGCTGTGAAAATCAAAGCGTATTCAGTGATGGCAAAACGTTTGGGATCAGGATGGTGTTAATGGAGAAGACATGGGAGACTCAACGTTTGTCTGTGTGTGTTGTTAAAATGTGACTCCTTCTGCATTGTTTGTACCATTGAGTTATTGTTTGTCAGCCAGCTGTGAGCTTTAGGTCATTCACGTTGGTGTGGATCTAAATTATGATTATCGGTTCTGCTAAATAAAAATAAAATATATATTAACTTAGTTCTCTTGTTCGGTAATATAGCATTCACGTTACTTGGCACCAATGGCAGAAGATTCTTGGTAGCCTAAAACAAACCAAAATAAATTAAATAAAATGTAAACATAACCATACTTGTTGTAAGATAATTTTGCAGGTATCTCCTAACTCTAAATACACTATGGTTGTTTTTTTGTACTTTTTCATATTGCATTAGGTCATGCTTTAGCAAAATGTTCTTCTTAAGAACAATCAAAATAAAATAAAATACTCTTATAGTGAAATAGTTTTAATCATTTTACAGAGCATAGCCACTACTGCGTTTCTTCTTGTTTTTTCTTTTGATCTGTTCATATTTTTCATGCATGTAGCTCATTTTTATCCCAGGTATTTACACTATATACAAAGAATACAACCATACTTTTAGGCATCCAAACAAAACTATACAAATATTTTGTTTTTGTCGATTACCTATTTTTGACCCCTTTTTAATGAATAAAATAATATATCTCTAAAATACAACCCCCGTTTGGGTAAATGTTAACTTTTCTTTTTTTTACCCTACGTACTTTCAGCCTTCCTTATGTACAGAAACCGCTCAATTGTCAAAAATATGGATTTGTCACACCCCTATTTTGGGAGTAGCTTAGGGACACCTCAAAGAATCTCTAAGACGTCAAGGCAATGTATGTGATCGTCCCCTCAGGAGCCCTCCTGAGCCCTGAAGGTCATTTAAAAGAACAAGTAACAACCTTTATGACAAATAACGTTTACAACACAACAGAGGCAACGTCGATTATTTTCATATATCTTCCTTTTTGGGTTCTCGTAAAAAAACAAATAAAAAACGACGAGGAAAAACGAACGGAAAAGAGGATGAAGAGGGAGAAGGGAGGAAGGACACCACATCGGGGGAACTCAGAAAAATGGCGGGACCCGTAGAGGAGGGGGAGGGGGAGGAGGAGGAGGAGGAGTTGGAGGCGGTGGGCGCCGGACCACCGCAGAACTGGTACTCTTTAAAACAGAACGACCGAATCACAAGCACACAGGCAACAATGCTTTGCAGAGTCATGCAGTTTCCCTCGAACGGGGTCGAACAACACAGAACCTCCGAGGATCACACGCAGAGTGTACATCGGACGCAACGGGAGATCGACTTCAAGTAATAAAGCAATAATGTAAACAATGATGTCATGACGTTTCCTAAGAAACGGAAAAATAACCACAATGCCCTCCCCTACTTGGTTTCTGAATGGGAAAGCCCCTCCTACATTCATATGAGGCTCCGCCCACTTGGACGGATGGGGCGGGGCGGAGCGCAGTGGGACGTGATGAGTTGTCGAAGGGTTGAACTGAAAGCACACGTCTATGGCGGTGGATGAGAGTTGACTTGTGCAAATGGGTCAATTGGTTACCAATGTGTTTGGTTAAGAAAAGAAATAAATAAAAACTCCAACACCCACAACTGAAAAAGATCCATCACTTCGAAATAGTTGTAAAATACAAGAGTAGAGCTCATATTGTTTATCTTTTTGTCTGTGTTTCCTTAATGGTCCTCCACGCCCCTTGTCCTCTGACACATTCGTCTCTCGTCCCGCCGTCTGCAGAGAGGCGGGCCCCCGCGGACGACGCCCCGTGTTCATCTTCCCGTTACGACATCCGGAAAAAAAAAACATAAACGCACACGCTCTTCCTTTACGTCGGAAAAGAGCACGTAATCCATGAAAAAGTGCAACAGAAATGCCAAGAAGCAAATGTTCTCCCTCCCCCTCCCCCCAGCCTTGAGTTTGTAGTCCGATTAGAGTCGCCGCGATCCAACAACTGAAATCAAGTCAGTGGGAACCAAAGGAAATGTGTTGAAAAGAAGAATTGGGGGCAGCAGTTACGAGGACTAGAATCCGATCACACTGCGGTCGTCGCCGCAGCAGTCTGCATTGACACTTTTGTTGTTGTTGTTGTTTTCGATTCCCTTTGTAAAATACCCGGGTACAAACAGAGAAAAAAAAACAAAAGAAGGGGAAGAGGAACGGAAAAAAGGAGTCAGGAGATGGATGTCACACGGCGAGGGCGTTCTCCTGCTGGGTCTCATGTTCCCTGGCCCTTTTCAATTCTTTCACTCTGAAACACAGAGACAAACAGACAGCTGTGAGCCCCCTGGGTACACACACACCAACGCGCTACGCACTCAGACACGCCGGCCCCTAGTCGACAAGCTCCATGTGGGGACAGGACAAACGCGGCTACGTTGCACTGCGTCCTGGGAGGCTAAAGGCGCTTTGGGGGAAACAGAGTGGTCAGTGGGGGGGTTAGGAACACAGAGTGAAGACACAGGAACACGCAGTGGACACTTCAGTCGGATCGCTTTGCCCTTTCAACGGCGTCGTGCACAACAACACGAGACGATCAACCTGATGATTATAACTCTTAGTACGTCACGTTGGTTACAAAATGTTATTTTGTTGTTAGAGGTAGCCAAGGAAAATGCCTGGCTACACATTACGATGTAAACGTCCGTATATGAGTGCGTGGTTGTGTAGTTGTGTGTACCAGTGTGTATTAACTGCTCTCTTATGTGAAGAATTATGTGTGGCATCATAGTAAAGTGTGTGTGTGTGTGTGTGTGTGTGTGTGTGTGTGTGTGTGTGTTTGTGTGTGTGTGCATGTGTGTGCGTTTGGAGCTGTGCACCACTGTGAGACAGTTGTCTCACAGTGTTTATGTCTCTTGTTTAAAACAGTGAGATCCCAGGAGGTCCATCCTAAACCCACGCGTCGCACTGTCTGCGTATCTCATTGTTGGGTTCTGTCTGGCGCCGGCCTATATGTTTATCAGAGCACTATGGCCTCTATATAGGATGGTATACCACACACACACACACACGCACACACACTCTGAGCTCACCTGCTCTGGAAGCACAGAAACCTAGTTCAGCACTGCCCAATTATAGACTGTGGGAGAAACCACTGCAACGCAGGCTTGTTCAGCGATAGTACATAACAATGATAAAATGGGGACTGCTCCCCACTGTGTTGGGTTCAAATCCAAATGCTGGAAAATAGTCCGTAAACTGATCCATGATCAGGGGTTGTTGATTAAGTCCTATCAGATGGTAAGAATACAGGTGAGATTAGTGGACCACAGGCTACCATTCCAAGCAACAGTGTGTGTATGTGTGTGTGTCCGGTGTGACCTGTGTGAATCGTGGGGGGAAAAGGAGACGTAACGGTCAGAGGACAGGTAGACATCTGAAGCCGGCCCATAGCATGCCTGGAGGTCAAGGAGCAAGGCCAAAAGGTCACCACTCGACATGCAACAGAACAAAACGCATGTATCCCTTGATCCGTTTACTGTTGCATCTTCATGACCGCACCAAAACCAAACAACAAAAGTCAAAGGACAGATTATTTGAAGGAGATAAAATAGAGGAAGAAAAGAAGTGTGAAAGTAGAAAGGCAGATAAGGATAAAGAGGTAGAGAGAGAGTGAGGGATTAGAGGGAGAGGCCTGTTTGTGTTGCGGTGATGTCATTCAGAAAGCAGTGGTTAGTTTCAGAGGAAGGTTTACGTTCTGCGCTAAAGCTAGTGTTTCTCAGTCCACCTGTGGCTCCAGTTGGCAGCCTTCATGCAAGCAGGCATCAAGCAACAGTGATGGAGAGAGAAGAGGGGGGAGATATAGATATACAGAGAGCGAGAGCGTGAGAGAGAGAGAGAGAGAGAGAGAGAGAGAGAGAGAGAGAGAGAGAGAGAGAGAGAGAGAGAGAGAGAGAGAGAGAGAGATGAGACGCCCAAGAAGGAGCTCACTGCATTGGCAAAGAAGGGAAAGGTTGAGGGTGGCAGAGACACACAATAGAGAGAGAGGAGAGGCAGAAAGAGGAAGAGAGAGAGAGAAGCACGAACTGAGTTGCTGAGGCTGCACTCACCCGCTTGAACAGTCTATGGTCCATCAAGGGGCTTGGCGTAAACAGCAAAACAATACCAGACAGCTATTAGCACACAGTAGGCACTGTGGACAGGGTTAGGGTGGGGGCAAGGACATAGTGGCAGGCCAAATACAGTGAGGGAGGGAAGGGGTGGGGGTGGGGTGGGCTAGCGGGTTGGGAGGAAGGCAGGGAAGGCATGTCTCACCCATCTGAACCCATACCCAATCCCCCCCCTTCCCCCCCACAAAATAACAAACTAGACTAAAGTTGATATTACGGGTTTTTCTTTTGAATGTGAT
Organism: Gadus chalcogrammus; assembly: GCF_026213295.1. Taxonomy (NCBI): domain Eukaryota; kingdom Metazoa; phylum Chordata; class Actinopteri; order Gadiformes; family Gadidae; genus Gadus; species Gadus chalcogrammus. The sequence goes on from NC_079412.1 coordinate 11,188,307, forward strand.
GTTGTCCAACAACAGTGGTGATCTATCTACATTCCCAGTTCAGATTGATCCTTCATTGGTTTGCATGCATGTGTGTGTGTGTGTGTGTGTGTGTGTGTGTGTGTGTGTGTGTGTGTGTGTGTGTGTGTGTGTGTGTGTGTGTGTGTGTGTTTGTGTATGTGTGTGTGTGTGTCTGAAAGTCAGAGGTAGCGCCTACCTGTGGCGACAGCGGCGCAGAAACCTCATGATCTTCCTGGCAGCTTGGTCCTGCCTTTTGGTAAGCAGACTGCTTCTACAATACAAACACACACACACACACACACACACACACACACACACACACACACACACACACACACACACACACACACACACACACACACACACACACACACACACACACACACACCAACAGAAACAACGGGATATTACAATTTACCAAGTCTGTTTATAAATACCAAGGCATCCAATGTCAACAATGCTAATTAACTTAGCACTAATTTAACTAAAGAACATCTTAGCACTTGAACACATCAAACTCTGGTAACTGTTTTATTTGTTTTATATCTATACATATATATTTATGTTGCAAAAATGCTCACAAAGAGCCACCCTTTTGTGTCGTGCATTAACATTGTGCTACGACCATATATGGCCTTGAGTCATACAGTATCCTCTCCATCGTTGATTAGCATTACAATACACCCTCCCCCCAGAATCAGTACCTCAGCTTGTGTTGCACGAGGGCTGCGGCGGCGGGGCCGTGCCGGTGGGGTCCCAGGCGGCCGGACTCCCGGTAGGTGCGGTAGCACTGCTGGATGAGGACCGCGGCCCGCCGGCTCTGCTGGAACTTCTTCTGCTCGTGGTAGCTGCGGAACTTACTCTGGATAAGGATGGCGGCCTGCGTCATCTTCTTGTAAAGTGCATACTATAGTGACAGAGCAAAACAAAACACGCTACGTCAGGTGCGGACGGCGCACGCCAGGGCTCGCTTCTGTGGGCGGAGGAGGGGTGGGTGGGGTTGCAGTCTATGTAACATGAAGACATTGGTCCTGATGCTAGGTAGTGAGACACTGTTAACAAATAAGGGGGGGGGGGGGGAGTGTTACCTTCAAGGCTATCCATGTTAGCTTGTAAACAGAGAAATAGTAAAGTATGGTGAATCACACACTCTCATGACCAAAACAACAACAACCAAAACAACAACAACAACAACAACAACAACAACAAAAACTGTGGCTTCAAGATAAATAGCGGATTGATTTGATTCACTTTTACTCTTTCAAGTCTTCCTGTCTGTCTGGCAAAGTGCAGCTCCGTTGACTACGTCCGTGGAGTATGACATTAAATAGAATGATGGTCTAGCCGCCCCGATCGTTACCCTGGCTGGGGGGAGGAGCTACGGCCTACCTGTTTGTACTTCTTGTAACAACGCTGAATGACGGCAGCCGCAACTTCCTGTTGCTCTCGGAGCGGGCGGCCCTGCAGGAGACAAGAGAGGTTGCAGAGGTCAGGGGTCGCGTCTGGGGCAGCCCTACTGCCGCAGAGAGCGTGTGGGTGACACTCCCCCAGAGTGAGACCAACCCCCTGCCGGAGGGCATGTGGGGGGGTTGGGGATAGGGGTAGGGGTAGGGAGGGGAGGGAATAAGGAGCTTTTTGGCAGACCCTCCATAGTGGGCAGGTCTGGAGGGCTGGATTCAGACAAAATGAGGTCCGTGTGGGTATCAGCCTGACAGGAGGGCAGAACAGATGACAGTGAACCGTGTTTTAACATGCGGAAAAGTCCATTAATGAAGAGCGCCGCAGTGGGGGAGGAGGTAGGGTGAGGCACGGGGCAGAGAGAGAGAGACTGAGAGAGAGAGGAGCTAATAAAAAGCAAGCAGCAGCAGGACCTTAACACTTCACTTACAGAGAGAGATAGGGAGGGAGGGGGGTAGAGAGGCACTGATCGATAGAGAGGGAGAGAGAGAGAGAGAGCCCAGAGCACGCCCAGCAGGGGACGGTAACAGGGCTCTGATTGGAGGCGAGGACCAGGAGGCGGCGCGGTCTTTCTGTTAAGCAAGGCCATGCTCTGCTCAAGCCATCGTTTCCATGCCGAAACCACAGGTACAGACGACCACATTGAAGTGTTTATGCTTTTTTTTGTGTGTAGCTTCTTGTGTATGAGTCAACAAACACAGAGAGAGGGAGAGAGTCAGAGAGAGAGAGAGAGAGAGAGGGAGGGAGAGGGAGAGACAGAAGAATGACTACAACCACAACAACAACAACAACAACAACAACAAAATAAAAACCACAAGACCTTGAGGCCCCAGAAGGCGTAGAGAGTGAGTGATGCAGCTGAATAACACTGAATACCAAATTCACGAGTGCAGCGGCTGCTGCCACACACACCGCTGAACAGCCCCATTCATCACGTTTGCAAAACGTCGTCCAGGGGTACGTTCCTAAAGGCCGTGTCCCAGCGAGGAACACGGCGTGTCCTCGCGTCCACTGCGCGCCCCCCCCCTGCGCGCTCCCTTGTTGGTGGGGGGCGCGGCGAGGGGGGAGGTAGGCGGCGTGCCCGGCTAAGCCCGGGAGGGGGGGGGGGGGGCCTGTATACCTTGTACTTGCGGAAGGCCGTCTGCACCAGACGGGCGGCCTCGTACAGCTCCCGCTGCTCCGGGTCGGACAGCGTCAGCTGGGCCAGGTCCCGCTCCACCTTGCTGTTGGAGGCGTTGATGAACTCGCTCCAGTCGGCCGGGGAGGGCAGGCCGGGCCGCTCCAGGGAGCCCTCCCGCGGCGGGGACCCCCCCGGGCTCAGGCCCGGGTTGGAGGACGGGCCGAGGGGCTCGTTGTACAGCGACCTGAGGGGGGGGGGGGGGACACGGGGGGACGGTTACACTGCGGTCCCGTCACATGGTGTGGGGGGGGGCCGTGTGTGGGGGTGTTTATGTGTGTGTACTTTGTGTTGTGTTTGTTTGCTTTATAAAGGGTATTGATATTCATTAAGTGTCCGTGACACATTTCCTTCGGGACAATAAAGACAATATATCTCCTCTCACGTATCTTATTCATTTAGACGGCCTTATCTGTCACCAATACTACCGTTGAGTCACTTGGTACACACTTTTACCCACAGAACCTTACAGTGAAATAAGATATGCCCAATAAATATTTAAAAAAGACATTTTATGGTGGATGCTGGTATCTGAAGCACTTAGAACAATTACAAAGTGAACACATTGTTTGCATGCGTGGTCCCATTGGGAATCGAACCCTAGCCCACGTATCGTAATCCAATGATGCACCAGTTGAGCTAGACGGGATGATCAATTTGTTGTGTACTCATGGACAATTTAAAAGGATTATTCTCTCACACATGCACAAACAAGCACACACACACACACACACACACACACACACACACACACACACACACACACACACACACACACACACACACACACACACACACACACACACACACACACACACACACACACACACACACACACACACACACACACACACACAGTGCTGGCTCACCGTAGGTGGATGATGCTGGGTAGCTGCTCCACGTCTCCCAGGTAGTTTGCCAGCCAGCTCATGGTGTTGCTGACCCCCGTGGTGTCCAGGGGAACCGAGTCCCCCGCGCTGAAGTTCTCCCTCTTGATGCGGTCCGGGGTGGCCTCGATGATGTGCTCGGCCAGGGACATCATGTTCACCTGGGGGGCCGGGGAGAGCACAGAGTCACATGGGGGCCTCCACACCGTCTGCTCGGGGATATTGGATGTTTATGCATGGCTCAGGACTGCCACCATTTATCATGTGGATGCAGGGTAATAGTTTCCTAGGTCGCGTCGGTGCCAACAAAATAAAGTTATATATATACATTATATATATATATATATATATATATATATATATATATACAGGGTTCTCCCTGTTATTCTTTCGAATAGGGTTGTCGCGACAAAGGCTTTTCTTTGCAATATCACGTAGGTGCTTTATGGAGGAAGTCAGTGGTTTCGGGCTCCACTCCTGGTCCGAGTCTGACTCTTTAGCGCTTCAATGTAAATCAGGCCGCACGTCAGGCGAGCCACGGAGCTCCGTGTGCGGCAGCGCCGTGCAGTAAAAGAACATTACACGTCGGAAGATTCGATTTAGCTCTTGTTCTGTGTTCAATAACACGAGTGGTAATGGACGGCGCGCTGTGATGCACGAAAACTGGGATGTGAGAAAAAGGTTGTGTTCAGTGGCAGAAGTCATAACGGCTGTACGGCGGCGCCGGGGTACTCTCGGGGTCCAATGAAGACACACTGCTTCCATCATAGAACCGAACCACATTGTGCATTAGTGCAACGTTTCAATGAAATTGCACCGCAGTACTATCGCTATTGAAGAATGCGCTATTCTGGAGGACCAAAAACAAATCGTAAATGGAGGGCATTACCCAAGTAGCAGCCTTTTATTATAAGTATGCATTTGATATAGGAAGAGGAGCGCTAAATGTTGGTTTGTGATGAAAAAGATGTTGAGACGCTGGTGGTAAAAATATAAAAAGACCCTCTTTGCAATAAACACATTTTACAACTTCTTTAACGTGAGTGAATGTGTTCAGATGAAGGAAGACTAATGGATAGTACGAGACCAAGGACATTTTCTGATCTAATAAAGGAGTGTGACCAAATGAAAAAGTAAGTGGCGCCAACACCACCAGTAGAATGAGTGGGTCTAGAGCCCTGATATGGAACTGTTCCAGAGCTCTCAACGAGGCATCTTGATAAAATAAAGGTTATAAAGATATATCAAGGGTCTGTTTCTTTCAGACACAAGAGATACTCTAAAGTCAGTGTAATTCAGAGAAACGCTGTACAATTTTGAACAGCAAGAAGAATTACTGATTTGTTTTAAAGTGTGTGAAATGTGTAACATTGCACACACTTTTAAGGCACAAGCTCATTAATTAAAATAACCTGGGCATATCTGTAGCGAATGCTGATCGAAAGTGAATTAAATAATGTTATCAGTAAAATCCCGTCCTATTAGATATATGCTATAAAAAAAAAATCCCGCCAGGCCGTTTCTCACTCTTTGTTTTCCAGAATCGTACTATCAACACTCAACCCCTCCCACTCATGCTCAGCTGCAATGTTGAGTGGAGATAACCCTATACAATGAGTTTTTGAATGCTGAAAGTCTCCTGCCTGCTACCTGGGAGGGGCTCAACATCACTCATTCTGACTTCAAACAGTTGTTGTTGTTTTGGCATCCATAAGTAATCACGCTAATTAATTACCTTTTGGGAGGGATTGACCTGAACCTCAACACAGAGAATGAAGCTAATATCGTTTTTCGGTAGAACTCCCAAAACGGCATTTCAGTTGCTCCAGTCAAGCGGTGAGATGGAGATGGATGGAGAGAGAATTCCTTGGCTACAGCAGTGGATCAATGCGGGGAAGTTTATTGAGCAAGAAGAGTAGAGGTCAACGGCGTGCCAGCTCGGCCTGATGGGAGTCTATTTATGTTTATGTTTGTCGGTTTTCCCTCATGCTGGGTAAAGAGCAGCCGGCCTGCTTCCGCTGTCAACTCGGCTAAATCTCACGGAGAGCCTCTACGGTGACAGACTAGATCAATGTGGAGACTTCCAAAAGGCCCACTGATTCATTCCACACAGGACACGAGCCCGCAAGCAAACCAGCGCTAGTCGTACATGACCGAACGGCGTGTGTCATTCTAATGACATCTGTAGGACACCGGTGATTTAAAGTCCTCCCATAAAACATGAAGACACATCTCTTGCCGCTGTAAAACTGAGGGGGGTCAAACCCATCTGCCCTTGGTAGTGCTAACTCTGCACTCATCCTGTTAAGTGTTCCTATAAAAGCCCACAACACCGTAATCATCACAGTGTGGTGGGCTCCTATGGTGTGCTGGTGTCATGCTTCTGTCCTGACCTGGAGGTTGTCCATCTGCGTGAGGCAGTCCTGGCTCTCCAGGTCCTCCCTGTAGGACAGCAGCTCCGTGTCCACCATCTCCCGATCGGCCATGGCCAGCATGCCCAGCTGCTCCCTCTGGCGTAGCCGGCCGGCCAGCTTCTCCTTGCCCAGCCCACCGCTCCCGCCGACCCCCGACCCCTTCCTGCCCGGGCCGCTGTTGGAGAAGCCGCTCTCCCTGCCGGAGCTCCACCGGGCCGTCCCGGCGCCGCCTGCCCCGGACAGGCCCTCCGACGACAGGCTCTTGGGGCTGGAGGAGAGCTTGTGCAGCTGCTGCTGCTCCAGGCTCAGCGGCACCGACATGGCCTTGTCGGGCCGCGCCTGGAACAGCTCCGGGTTGGGTTTGTGTTTCTTGGCCTGCGGGAGGTCTCTCTGGCTCTCGCTGCTGTAGTAGTTGGAGGGCTCGGACCTCGGCCTCCGCAGGTCTGCAGGGGACACACAACATGTCTTAGAGGAGGCATGGATAACGTATCTTTCTCCCAGCGCAACCCCAATTAAATCTGTAAAGTGTTCTAATAGGGCTTGTACATGTCGAATGCACTCAGGATGTTTGTTGGCGCTACTCTAATCCTAAATCAATGGGATGCACCGTAACCTAGGCTAATGAAACCGTTGTTCCGCCAGGTCTCGCATGAGAGACGCTGTGTAAGTTACACACACAATGCCTCCCTATAATGACTAATCATTTCACTATTAATTACTAAACAATGACCAAGACCCATTACTGCCAACGTTATAATTAACATTCAAATCCTCCTGTCGAAGGAGCGAGCCTTATCCCTTGTAACCAGGCGTCCGACCGCGGGGCTCCTGACCTAGATTGGGGTTGGCGTTGCTGGTGGTGGTGGTGGCGCCGCCGCCGCCTTTGGCGCCGCCCGACGTGACCAAGCCCTCGTTGGCCCAGCTGACCATCCAGCTGTCGGTGGCTGGGGGGGCGTCCGGGGCCGAGGAGAAGGACATGCGCGTGGTGGGGGGCAGGGGGGCCGGCGGCTGCTGCTCCCTCTGGAGCTGCTCCAGGCACTCGGCCAGCTTGGTGTGTCCGCGGGAGCGGGCGATGGACAGGGGCAGGCGGCCCAGGGAGTCCGGGATGGCCAGGGCTCGCCGGTCCCACTTGTACAGGACCACCGCCGCCTCCAGGTGACCCAGGGCACAGGCCCACATCTGTGGGGGGCAAGGAGAGGAGCAGGAAGGTCAAGAGAGAGAGAGAGAGAGAGAGAGAGGAGGAGTAATGCTGACTGTGGGTGATCTTAATGGCCCCGCTGCCTACCGCTGCCCCCCTCTCTAATAACATGCCGGTAATGCGGCTGCACCTCCTGTTGCTGCTGTTTAAAATGCCTATTAATAAGGCTTTAAATGCAAGGCTGGAAGAGTTCTTACTAAGGGCGTGCAGGAGAAGTGGTCCACGTTGAGGGGGTCCACCTCCAGCTCCAAGTCGATGCTGTCAGAGTGCTTGGTGCTGGTTTGAAGAGAAGCAGAAGAACAAGGTGTCAATCTCACAGCTCTCTGCACACAATCCGAATGCCGGCAGACATCTGCTACGCCCGTGCAACGAGGCTGTGCGGGGGAGAGTGAAGCCCCTCCTTCGTACCGCCACTTGATGAGCGTCTGGATGAGGGTGGCGTAGCCCTGGCCGGCGGCCAGGTGCAGCAGCGTCATGCCGCGGAACGTCTTGGAGTGGATGAGGTGTTTGGACTTGGCCCAGCAGGCCCTGCTCATCATCTTCTCGCAGACCACCACCACACGGCTCTCGAAGGAGCTGCTGGCCTGGCCCGAGCCCGACACGCACTGAACACACAACAACAACAACAGCATCAACAACAACAGTGAGGAGGCCATTGATTTTTGATGTGAGCGGATGTGGGTAAATTGATGAATAATGTAACCAGTATTGAACTAACATCTAGAATGTACTTTGTCGTGACTAAATAGGCTAGATAAATTCTTCACTCTAATCTGGGATCCAGAAGTCCAACTATGTTATAGAATAACTTCTGTGGGAACGGTACAGAGCCTTGTTTCCGACAACAAAATATTCTAAATGACATAATTTAGGTAACATCTGATTTGTGAGAGTGCCTTCAACCCGAGTACACCTACAGTATGTGCATCGTGTCAGCAGGAGCGGGGCATTGACCTCCAAGGTTCCTCCAGAGGTTTTCTGAAGGCCCATTTGAAAGGGGGTTTATTTACATTTTGTCATGGTTACCTGCTGTGACTGGCTGCTGTTGCCTCCACCTCCACTGCCCCCGCCTCCGCCGACACCACTTCCTGCCCCGCCTGTCCCGGGCCCCGCCCCGCCGGCCCCGCTGCCCTGCTGCTGGCTGGCCATCTCGGCCATCCTCCTCTCCATCTGCTCCAAGCGCTCCAGGATGGACATTCTGAACTGGTTGTCTGGCGGGGAATAAAAATAAAAATACACATCAGCATCCAGGAGGCATCCGGAGAGAATCAACCACACACTGAGCTTTGCTGAAACCAGCACAAATAATACCACATCCTGACAAGATAAACGACCTGATATCGAGTGCTGTCAGACACACCACATGTGGTGAAAACGCCGTCAAAGTTTGCCGTCGCAGACAAAGCCAGCCTTAAAACGGGGAGATGTGTGAAACACAATTTCAGAGCATGTACCACAAATTCCCCCATGGATCTCTCTGATGATGTGAAGTTAATTTTCCACTTTCCGCTGGAAGGCACAAGAAAAAAGAAAAGCAAACGGCTTTGAAATAATCATTATTAATCTCCAGAGAACGCCAGTGATAACAATAACATCAATCATTAACTCCATCAAAACAATCGGCTTTGCTAAAATAACCTTTCGAGTCCATCAATCATCCACTAATGGCTCCCAGTGCAGAGCTTCAGCCTCCATCTCTGCTCCACCACTCCATCACCCCCGCCGCAGCACACTAACGCAGCCCGGCGCGATCGGCCGCTGGAAGGAAGGCGAGGAGAGAGGTATCCACCCCTTTCAAATGGGCCTTCAGAAAACCTCTCGAGGAACCTTGGAGATGAATGCCCCTCTCCTGCTGATTGAGTATAGCCCATTATGGCCAGGCCCTGACGTCCCACCTGCCCACCCACCCATCACTTCCTTCCTTCCAACGTCCACGCAATGTATATGATAAGTGGGTCGAGAGGCCGACTGTACAAAATCAATCCATCTTTCCAAAGTCCTTGACAGTAGCAGCCCTCCTGCTCCTCCTCCTCTGAGGAGGTCCTGGAGGTGTTGCAATGCTGGATGCCAGAGTGTTATCAAGGCTCTGCACTTGGTTTGTGTCATGGATCAGAATTCCGCCATGAACTTTTGGGACTAAGAATTTGCTGACATTATTATACACAAAGCGCACATTGTGGGAATATGGAACTAAATACGTTGCATGAGGCACTTGAGGGCACTCAAAACTGATTTGATCCGCTTGAAACACTGCAGTCTGACCTTCTGCCCTCACCCTGTAGACGGATCTAATGCTGGTGGGCCGGGCAGACCACCAGACCACACATCCAAGACGTGCATATTAGCGCAAGACAATCGCACGGGAACATGTCGTCAAACACACACACACACACACACACACACACACACACACACACACACACACACACACACACACACACACACACACACACACACACACACACACACACACACACACACACACTCACACAAAAATGTGTTGAGGTCAGTGATACCCACATATTCAAGCATATATTGGACACATACACGCACACAGTACACTGTACTGTACGCCGTGCACAGACATGGGCTGGGCACAGAGAGCCCACTGCAGCAGGGAGTGCAGAAGACCGCATTAGCATTCCCCATTTAGCCAACGTGGGGCCGTTTCTGTGGCAACCTGCTGCCGAGCGGTAACTAGGCGACAGCAACATGCCTGTGTGTGTGTGTGTGTGTATGTGTGTGTGTGTGTGTATGGTCTGCCAGCGTGCTATTGGCTTATTGATGAATGGGAGGAGAGGGACTCTAAGCACCGGCACAAACTGGGTAGAGAAAGGCAAACAATATGGAGTCCATAAATCTTTTTGCTGCGCCGTATGAGCACTTGACAACTTCTGACACCTCAACCCCCCCCCCACCCCCCCGGTGCTGATATGGTAGGCGGGGACCTAATTACCCTGGGTTAGGCAGGGTTAGCCTCTGTAGGGAGCTTAGTTCCTGCCCAGGCTCCTCTATAGGAAGGAGGTCAAGGAGCTGCCATTGTTGGCCAGCAGAACATACCCTCTGACATGGCAAGTCAAGGAGTGTTAGAGTGACAGCGAATGGTGACGAGGACACGTGAAGGTGGGGTGCCCTTCATGGACTCCTCTTCCCCAGGGTTCAAGGGGACTTTGGGGGGGGGATCTCTGTCTTTGCTTTTATGGCCGAGTGAAAGATCCCTGCAGTATGGCTGCAGTAACGGGTTCACGGCATCAACCTCAACCCCGGTCACCATAGTGGCTGACGAGGTGAAGGGTATGTTAGCTGGGGGGAGGGGGGAGGTCATGGCCCCTGCACTCCTGTGTTGGCTAAAGCGGCTGCTCGTGATCGGTGGGGGAGAGAAAATGCGCATGTTTTTGAGGAGGAGTGGGAGAGAGAGAGAAAGGGAGAGAGAGAGAGAGAGAGAGAGAGAGAGCTGGAGAGAGATCGAGAGAAAGAGCTAGACAGAGGGAGAGAGAGAGAGGGAGAGAGTGAAAGAGAGAGAGAGAGAGAGAGAGAGAGAGAGAGAGAGAGAGAGAGAGAGAGAGAGAGAGAGAGAGAGAGAGGAAAAGAGCTAGAGAGAGGGAAAGGAAAAGAGCTAGAGAGAGATAGCAAGACAGATATAGGGAGAGAGGGAGAGCTAGATAGAGAGAGAAAGCAAGAGAGACAGAGGGAGAGAGGGAACACTAGAGAGAGAGAAAGAGAGAGAGACAGAGAGAGAGAGAGAGAGAGAGAGACAAATAGAGAGAGAGAGAGAGAGAGAAAGAGAGAGAGAGAGAGAGAGAGAGAGACCTAGCAAGAGAGAGACCTAGAGAGCCAAATAGCGAAGAGGAACGAGATGGTATTTAGCAGCAGGCCGACATGTCTTTGTTCAGACCCGCTGCTGCAGTGTGCTGCAGTGCAGATGATGTCATCGCCACCTGCTGCCGGCTGCTTCCAATGCGATGCACGTCTACTGCAGAGGGAGGGGGAGGGGGGATGATGCCTGGGGGTGGGCAGGAGGTTGGACTGGGGACGGGGGGGAGGTGGGGGGAAGCAAGCAGCCAAACAGAAGTACAATAACAATGTGACGTGCCGACAGCCCTCCCTCTATCCCCCCCTTTCCCTCTTCACTCCGTTGTGACAGTGTGTGTATGTGAGTGCGTGTGTGAGAGAGCGTCTGTATGTGCATATCTGTGTGTTTGTATGCGTCAGGTGTGTGTCTGGGTGTGTGGTTAGGTGTGTGTGTGAGTGTGCATATGTGTGTGTGTGTGTGTGTGTGTGTGTGTGTGTGTGTGTGTGTGTGTGTGTGTGTGTGTGTGTGTGTGTGTGTGTTTGCAAACGTGCACAGTCGACCATGTGGCCAATCACACCTCTAGGACAGGCAGTGGCTAACAGAAAGGCTGATGAGATCGCATGACCAGATTAGTGGAAAGGACCTGATCCATGTCCGTGGACCCGCTGGTAATGAGCAGGTGTCGGCCACGGACACAGGGCCTGTTTCAGCCTCATCACGGGTCACGCTCTCCAGCAGATCATGGCTGCCTGCCATGTGTGCACTGACAGCAACAGTTGATCATGATACCATTACTGCGGACTTGACCGGGGCCCGGGTATAAGTTCATCTTTGCACTTTATTTAAAACATCCTCTTCGCGTGACGGAGGCTCACATTTCTGTTTTGGAAATGCGGTCTGCCTGTTGTGAAAGTGCATCCGCTATTAAAATCAGAAATTGGGAGAGACATCCCATTTACTTATCAAGTTAGGGTAATTTACCGGATGGAGGACTCAGCAAAGTAAAGAGTGCATTGCAATTTACACGTCGTGCAAAAAGTGCTGTACTGCACGAGTCTCCCATTGACTCATTTCAGTCTGGTAATGAGAATGACAGACTGACAGATTGCAGAGCAGTTGACAAATGACACCGAGGATGCTGCTACAACTAACAAAAGGCATGTGACAATTGCTTGAAGACATATAGAAACTGTGTATGCATAACTAGTGTGGAAAAGGGAGATTGGGAGATTTGTTGAGCTCGGATCTATAATCCATTTCTTGTATTGAGCCATTGGCTTCATGAAAGAGAGGCTTGAGCCTCTGCAGTCATCCAGGGACCTGCAAGATCGGCGATCCAGACAAGTAACAAAACTGAGTCAAAAGTTGTCTGAAGAGTGATGAGGTCAACCTCAGAGTATTTTTTTTTATCTCTGCAGAGCTATACTGGCCAGATCCAAATGAATAAAACAGGGACTAATCCGGTTTATAAAACCCTCATGAAGCCACACTGTTGCTTCTCCTCAGGTATGGGCCCATCTGTCAGGGAGGCTGGTGCATGTGAGGCGTGTTAGGTCTACACACCCCCCCCCCCCCCCCCCCCCGGGGCTGTCTCCTCTGTGATCCAGAATGGCAGCTCCTCGCAGGGCTCTCGGTGCCATCTGGTGTGCTCTTTGAGCGGGGGTCGCCTGGGGAGCGGGGCTATATAACTGACATTCTGGAGACTCCTCCTTCACCCCGATCGCCGCGGTCTGATGCCCGCCTCGCCGCTCGATAGCGTTGGCTCTGATTGAAAACCGAGGGGACGAATTGAGGGCCGAACGCCGTTTATTTCCCACTGCCAATAAAACAACAGTGGTGCTTACGGCCCAGGGGGGGAGAGAGAGGGAGTACCAAATATATCAGACCGGCTCTCTCCTTCTCCTGTAAACAGGGAGGCCTAGTCAGGAAGGACTGAGGCGGAGATGAGAGGGGGAGGAACAGGACAAGACAGTGCAGAAGAGGAACGGGGTGGGGGTTGGAAATAAGAGATGACAATAGGTGGAGCGTCTGAGAGAGTGACTGCCGGCTTGAGGACGGATCGTTTGTCCTGCAGACGACAGGGAGGGAGTGCTCGTGTCCTGTTCATCCTTCACAGTCACCCGCCCCGGACACACGGCCCCCCTCATTAGACAGCTTCCACTGACTCTGAGGAGCGCTCGTAAAGACTCGATAAACCACGCGCCAGACACACATACACACACACACACACACACACACACACACACACAAACACACACGTGTAAACACGTATACATGTCATGCACACACTTCATCATCTTTGGATGAGTCACGAGACATTTATGAAGACAAAGCACCTTCAGGAAGGTAAGAGACCACTTATTTAGAGTTCGTTAGCTTTCTGTTTCCACAGTGCATTTACGGATCCCGCGTCAGACACGTGCATCGTGGGGCTAATTAGCTACAGGTATGTATTTACCTCAGGTGTCTTTCTTTCCACCTCACTGTGTCGTTTGTTTCCACCTGCTTTTTTTTCTTACTCAAGAGTCGCTCAAGTATCTCCTCATGCTGTCAACCAGGACAGCCTGATACATGCACCAATAAAAAAGCTGTGAAGAACATTGGGAAAACCATAAATATCAGGGGACATTGTTTAAGCTTGGGGGTGGGGCCTTGTTCTCTCGTCCTCAAGCGATAGGTCATAGGCCCCCTGCTGGTTTGTATGTTCTCAGTTAAAAGGCTTATCTGGTCTGTCCGTAATGAAATGGCTCATGGCTTATTCATGCGCCACCGGTGAACTTCTGGCAGCCTGTGGGCGGGGACACCTTTAATCCCTGCTTCTCAACCTGTGCTTGTGTCCACGCCAATCAACCTCACCACCGGACCTCATTATCGCCAGGCAGCCAATCAACTGCTCACATGTAGGCCAGTGTAAAAAGCTGTGGGGCGGCTTCCCTCTGGCTCTCAGTGTGAGTTGAGTGACAGGCGCTGGTAGACCTGAGCGTTGAGGGGTAGGAGCCAAGCTGCCTGGCAGCAGCCTGTACGGCGGGGGTCCTGGGGCTGTCTGTGATCAAATACTGCTCTTCAGTTAGACATATCGTAATGAGCTTGGTCTTTTCTCCCTCCTGACAGTTAACTGGATGTATAACGTTATCGAAGAGAAGATAAATTCTTAAAGTAGAAGAGCTCTTAGAATTTTGCTGAACTGAAACTTTGCAAAGCAGCCTGGTCATCAAAAGGACGTGGCAAAGCGACCAAGTGACCAAGAAAAGAAAAATCGTCCTGCTTCCCCTAATTTGTAAAATGAATGAATTACTTTATATCGAAAGAACAATATAAGACATAAGTAGCTACCTCAGATAATTACACTGATTGCAAAATCTCCCGGCAAAGATTCATTAATCAGCAGGAAAACCTCTCAGGACTGGTGTAAACATTTTTATTTCAAGGTGATCTCTATTAAAATCAAAACCAATTAAGCTTAGCTGACGCACGCCTCACTCGTCTGCTTCGCCTGGCCCACACATTCAGTGAGCAACAAGTGAGTCAAATAATGTGTGAAACAATACCATGTGTTATAGTATAGAACCGTAGTAGAGGACTACTTCTATTCTGTGTTTCCACAGCGTAGAATTATATTGTTACTTTACATTGTCATTGTCGATCGCTGAACCCACAAATAGTAATTGATTATTAGAAGGGCATCAGGTAATCAACCACCGTATGGGACTCCTTATACAACATGGCATGCTTCCAGCTGTTCAGCTCAATACCACTATAGACTTAACTCCGTTCGCACAGATACTTAAAACTTGTGTCACACAAAGGGGCAAGTGCCAAAAAAAACAGCAAGGAGCTTTACTGATGTCCAGTGTTACACAGAAAGACACATGCCTCCCACTGCGTCTGTGTGTCGACTCCAAAAGTGGGTCAGTTTGACGGCGAAATCATACCGAAACACAACATAAGGTGCATAGCATTAGCGTCCTATTTGCATAGATAACGTATTGCTTTTGATTCATCCGCTGCAGGCAGCAGTGTACACCAACAAGGGAAGGAGAAATAATTTGCAGGATGAATCAACCTGACACAGCACGTCCACGATGCCCCAGGGACGTGGTGTCTGCCTTTAATATGAAGACAACACTCCTAAGCCCTACACATTCCCAGCCTTGCTCTTATCCTGGGTCCTGAAGGCAGAGCAATATCTCCAATATGGCATCCAGAATAATTTCTTAAGTCACTTGATGAATACTATCATCCAACACAGCTTCTGGCTACGTTGGCAGGGTAGGGTGAAATCAACTGGAAACAGCACTGGGACCACCCAGGCTCCAATACATAAGCAGTCCTATGCCATTTTTCAGATAAAATCATCAACTTACATTGTCTAAGTATGCAGCATGGTATTTGATGTGATATAATTTTTCAAATTGGCCAGTAATTACTGCTGATCTCAAATGGTGGAGTTGTTTTTTATTGTGATAATAGACACAGTGAGTTATCATTGGAGGACCAGTGGGCAAGGAGCTGTGACAGAGAATTAATGTGGAATTGATTAAGCTGTACAATGCACCATATGGGCCTTTAGATGAGAGTGGCTTGTTGACACACTTGTATTACACTCGTGTTGAGATGGATGGCTTTAGCAAAGAGCAGCATGTGGGGACATGATGCAACTCTGCCACTATGAATGTAAACTGAACATCAACAATCATGACAACATGCATCAAGACAGAGCACTAAAGTAACTGTCACCACATATATAAACAAAGTTGAAGGATATTAGGTGTATATATATATATATATATATATATATATATATATATATATACAATATATGTTGAATATAAATAGAGTGAAAGTACATTGAAACATATTTTTTATATAATAATCATCCATATTTCTAAGGGACATAAACACAGCGAATAACATCTTAATAATTGAATTAAATATTTGTATGGAATAACAAAATATATATGTAGCCACACACACAGACACACAGACACACACACACACACACACACACACACACACACACACACACACACACACACACACACACACACACACACACACACACACACACACACACACACACACACCTACACGCACGCAATACTAACCTACGAGGCTAAAACAATAACGCAGCGCATCAACAGGTAGATCAAAATTGTTATATAAACACACTACTCCACTACCTATCGGTTTTTTTTTACTTTGGAAAGAGATTAACTAACGAAACACGAATCATTTCTCTCAGAACACTACAAACCAATAACATTTGGAATACCCCAGTGCAGTATACTGCGCACTATTGCTCAATGTTTATAAGTGCAGCACTGGACTGAGAGTCTTGGGAAGCAGTTGTTTTGGAAGGGGGTGGGGGGGGTTACACGGGGGTAATAACGAAGTCTTTAATCCGATAATCAAACGAATGATATGCGTATTAATAATCACGGAATCGATGTCGTACATGGTGAGTTAAAAAAAAAACACGCAACAGCAAAGCGCACAACATCCCCGAGCCCACGAGACCCTGACCCTGATTGTGTGACCAAACACCGCGATGCGACAATGCTCACTGCGCTAGAGAGCGACTACTCTGAACAACACGTGAAGCACCACATGCAGCCGCCTGCACACCGCGGACAACTTCGACAATACCACGCTCGGTCCCTGCGTTACACAGGCAACATGCTAGGCTCCACGATGACCACAGCTTTGGTAAGACCGTCCACATATCGTGAGGTCGATGCTAAAGCAGCCTGGTATGTTATAGCAAAGGATCGACCAAGCGCTTTTAAAGGGTAACCTTAAGTAGACTTTGATGCGATCTGAACGTTTGGACTAAAATAGAAGAAAAAAAGATATTCCACACATTTTAAACAACTCTTTGAAACAAAACAATCGTATATCTTATGTCGTCGATATCTTAAAGACTAGTCTTCGAGTAGGCTAAACAACATAAACTCTAAAGTCCTCTGCAATGGGGCAGTGTCGTTGGAAACACTTGGGAGGAAAAAACACCCCCAGCATGTTCAGCAAACGTGTGGACAAAAACAAACAGTTGTAGCTGCACCTTACGTCTAGTTTGCCATGAATTTGTTTCAGCAGCACTGAAGTATTCAAGGGACGTGCTACTTAACTTCTCTGATAAACAACGCACAGAGGAACACACAACACAACACAACACAACACAACAGCCATAGAGTGAACTGAACACATCCGACCTTCTATGTCATTCTCCATGGGTAGAGTCCCCTCAAAGCAAACTGTCCCTTGTCTTTAGGAAAAGCAGGTGTCATTCACTCGCATCCTGACCAAAAAGTCCAACCATGCTGCATTTCACACAAATGCAGTTGTCTACATGCCCCCCTGGCTCGCTACTACTGAGTGATTTGAGGGGAAGAATCAGAAGAAGCAAAAATCCTTGGTGGAAAAATCTCAACAGAGCAGCACTCATCAACAATAGAACAAAGTGAAAGAGCGACGTGAGGGGAGAGAGATAAAGACCGCTTACTACTCTTCCTATAATAGCTCCCTCCCCTCCCCTCATTCCTCTCTTAACCCCCCTCCCCTCCTATAACACTCAGTCCTCCTCTCCTAGCCTGCAGTAAAATCAAACATATCGCTGCGAGTACGCGCCGTGCGCATGCGCCGCAGGTAAACAGACGCCCTAGTTTCCAGCACGCCGATCGTCGTGCTTTAAAAGCCCGCGTCTCTCTCGTCGTTCTCCTCGTTATTATTCACTATCTGTCCTTCTATTTTCAAGACGCCGAGCTGTTGGGGTCTGCGCTGCTTTGTTTGAGAAAAAAAAAAAAGGGTTCAGCTGTCGCCTGGTGGAAAAACACCCGTCGCCTAAATGCGTGTTTGACTCGCTGTGCTGGCCGGTGAGTGGAGCAGACTTTCGACGAGAACCGCTCGCAACCCGCACCATATTTACGCTAGTTTACTGTGTTTACAAAACACGCCCCCTCCTCTCCTGCATTGTTTGCACGGTCTCCCGTTAGTCACGCCGGTGTGTTGTTGTATTGGCTTATGGGGTGGCTCTCATGTTTACTACATAACAATCAGCGTGGGCATTACGTGGTAATGCGTGGAACCGCGGTCAAAACCAACTTCCCCCCGACGCGCCGGGGAACATGCGACCCGAGCACGGCGAGCGATCGCCGGCTAAAGAGCTGCAGTTCCAATAGCTTTACCTCTGTCTGTTCTGTCCTGCCCATGGCTCCGTACCTGCAGTGCTGCAGAGAAAAGCGGCCCTTCCCCCACTCTGCATTATGACAAATCAAGGCAGGCAGGCAGCTGGGCTATTAGCACATCATAGCACAGTGGTCTTCAGATGGGAAAGGGAACTCACAAGATGCAGAAGACTGCTGCATATGAGACCTCGTGTCTTAATGGGACACGCCACGCCATTGAAAAGGGTAAATTAATGAGCACTTGATGTCATAGTTCTGTTGAACAGCTATTTACTGATTAAGGATTTCAGTAACCATCAGACAATAACCCCCTCCTCCTCATGATTGTATATTAGCAGTAATTCCACTCATAACCAAACATGGCAAAGCAACAGATCCTCCCGGACCGCATACATGGGCAGCACGTGTTCTTTTCCACATTTAGCCGAGTTCTCTGTTGCTGTCGCTGTCCACTGTCCTCTGGTGCTGAAAGCCGTGAGAGCCTAGCGGTTGCAGTTTGGGAACATTGCCATAACCTTTATGCTTGATTACAAAGCACCATCTCTTGCGGCAACAGAAATATAAATAGTTTTTAAAAATGGGTTTATATTGTGCTCGTGTGCTTTAGGTAAGCACAACCCTAACCCTTTTTTCCACTTTTATTAATATTTGAGGATAATAATAACCATAGTATTATAAAAAGACAATTTCTGTCAATCATTATGCCAAACACCCACAAGCAAACAAACATAGAAGCATAAAAGTATTTGAGTGTCCCTGCAATGATTCAAAACGAGAAGGGATTCCTGCTCTGTTCAAATCCCATCACAAATCAATCTACGAGTGCAGTTCAACAACAGATGGAGACATGAGGAAGCTGGGTCATAACTCCAACATATTAAACCTCAAACTCCACCCTCCCCCCTCCCCTAAAAAACCTTAAAAACCTCCACAAAAACCATAGGAGCCCAGGCTCCGGCAAACCCAGGACCTCCACCCAGGATCCGGAGCCCGGGCCGGGCATGCAGCAGCGTGCGGGGCGGCGCGGTGGCGGCGGCAGGGAAGGGGTTAACGTGAGGCTAGGTAACAGGGTGGGCTGCGTGGAGTACGGCACCGGCAGCTCCTCCCAAACTGGTTCTGTGAATGGGCCAGTGAGGCAGTAGGTCCATGAATGGCGGAGGGATCCGCTTCCCACTCACTTCTCACTCCCACTCTCGCATGGGCTGTCTGCAATGCAGCGGCCCCGCCAGCCCCAGCCTTGCCATGCCCTACTTTATCCTGCCACCGCTCCCGTACTGCACCAAGGGCCTGCCACGCTGCACGATGCGCACACACTACAAACACCAGGCTTATGGGGGGGACGCGCTTTTATATATATATATATATATATATATATATATATATATAAATGCGCGTATATATAAAAACTATAGTACGGAAGAACCCACTGCCCTCTACAACGCTGCACTACACTACACGAGACAACAACACGAGTACACTACATTGTACGAGATTACAACCACCACACAACACAACACAAGAGTGTAACACACAGTACACAACGCTACTGCATTACCACATTACACAAGAGCATGAAACTATACAACGACACAGCAGAAAACTATGCAAGAGCACAGAACTATAGAACACAACTATACGCCATTACACAAGAGCACAACACAACAGCACACCACTTAAAGAGTGTTATAGCAAACGTACCAAACCTTTGGAATGACTTGGGTTTGTACGACAACCGACAACCAAGTACAACAACCTTTGTTATGAGTCTAGTCATAATATTCAAAATCAATATTCTTTAAAGCTGTTGAGCATTGCTGATCTATAAATATAGTTATTATCAATTCTTTGATTAAGAATGTTTTATTTTACTATCATTTCATGATATCACATGGCTATGCCTAGCTTTACATTTTCCAGCTCCAAGGGCCCACTACACAATACCATAGTCAGCAAACGATAGCTCCATATGCCCAATTCTCTGGGATTATCGTTCTTAGAAAAAGAGTTTTGAGGTAAATGTGCTCAAATAATATGCTGTCAACTCTTATAGTCTCTGATTCAAAAACTACGACTTACAAACACAACAAAACAACATTGTGGCATCAACAATTCACGAACCCAAAGTGTCCATGAAAGGATTATTCGATTTAGTGTACAATTTAAACCACAATCAATCTGTGGCTGAAACTATTCAATAAAATGTCAAAATAAAACCTTATTTCAGCCTGAATCCAGCAGTGTTTGGTTTGAACCCACATGCAATGTCATGTATGTCTTGTCGAGTAAAACCCACATATTTATTTTTAAACCCTTATTTTTCGTGAGTAACTAGGCATGGTAGCTATGAATACAAGTGCAGCGCCCTCTAGTGTCCAAACTGGGCAAGTGAAATGAGACAAAAATATATAATACATCATCTGCAGCATACAGCCTTTCTTTTTATTATTCGCAATAGCAAATCAAATCATCTGTTAATTGACTAAATATCTAAACTCATCCCTATTGTTGATTAGTGTCACTGTGAAGATCTAAACACAACACAGGCGGGACAGTGGAGGAGAGCACAGAGCAGGTACGGACGGTCATTACACAAGGCAGCCATGGGGACATGCAGCGGGCACCGGGAGACTGTCAGTCAGGGTCAGGGGGAGGACCAGCGGGCACACGGAGGAGAGCCGACCGATGGGGCAACGGAGGCCCACACAGCGTGCCCAATCACATAATAAGCAGGGAACAGACGTTCAGAGGACTAGACACAAACTGTTGGACAGGGAGCCCAACAGAACAAGGGGACGGACGTTAAGAGCGCAGAGCAGACCTACCATCAAGAGAGAGCCAGTCGTGCTGGGAGGAGGGCAGCGAGGGCAGGGCACGGGCCTTGTACTCAAACACCACCGAGTTGGACAGGATCTGGTTGGTGAGTGCCACCTGCAGCGTCACCAGGCCCGTGTCGTGAGCTGAGGCGGGAGGGAGAGGACATCGGAGATCCGGTCAGTCACACTCGGCTGAGCGGTACACGGGCGCTATCTTTAATTCATTAATCGCTTGATTGACTTTGGCACGCTTCGCACGCACGGAGAAGGGCTAAGACGAGGCTTCTGAGAATGTCCATTAGAGGAACAGGCCTACACCGTACGACACTCTTTTCACTTAGGGCTAAAATGTTAACATCACTTCTAATGAGAGGTATATTTTCCTTTTATCAAATACTTTTAAACAAAAATAATAAATATTTGACATATACCTAACTTGTTTCATTATAACTTAACAAGACTAGTTCCTTCTTTTTGTTTGTAAGAAGCACACAAAACGGACATCATCTATAAATGTGCAGATAAAAATACAATATAAATGCCAACACACTGCGAATACACAATAAATTATGTAATACAATCAGGATAGCATTCCAGACGCATGTCCAGGAAGTACCTTTACTAACTTGCATGCTAGTTTTTCAGTATCAATTATTCAACCGCAAATGCAATAATTGTTTTATAATAAATGAATCCACCAGTAATATTTTTAATTTGTTTGTTTACTTCATCCATGACAGCAGAGAATGTAAGACAAATATTTCTGTCTCACAGAAAAACTGACTCTTAATAGATATAGCGCTAAATGATATGATACACTGAAAAAATATTAAGAGGAAAAAAACACTTCACATGTTCATCTTGTAGACCTTGACCAGCCTCTCTTCTTACCTGGGCAGTAGCAGCGAAGTACCCCAGGTTGTATGAGGGACGCAGGGACTGAGATCTGGTCAAACAGGCAGCTGTAGTTTGAGCTAGCTTCTTGCCAAGGGCCAGTAATCAGCACCTTCACCCCTCCCTGCGAAGCACACCAAACTGTTACTCAGCGGCACAAGAAGGGGTTTGAAAGTTGGTGTTTGCCGCCACCTAGTTGGCGAAGGTAAAGACTACACAAAGCCAGATTAAATGTAATAAAACAAAAGCTTTCCATGATCTTTCTCGCCACCATGTGGAGAATCAGTGCAACAGCTGCCGCCAATTATTCTTCATTGGGTTTTATATTCTGCTCTGCCCTCTAGAGTTATGCTATGAGTATTACACCCAGTAAAAAGAGGACGTAATGTAATGTAGCTCAACATTTATGCTTGGTTAAAGTGCATCAGTATTGTAGCATAAACTCAGATTTTATATATATATTTAGTAACATTTTCACCGTTTATAATTCATTTACAACGTTTCTCTACATAATTCACCTTCCTTGTTTTTTATATTAGGATTTGTTTTTTAAACCTATAACCTAATTAGTTAGTTCGTTTAGTTAGTTAGTTTAACACTGTGGGTGCCATACAATATATATTTTTCTTTCTATTTCTTACATTGTGTAATTTAAAGGTGACATATTATACCACCAGGTGTGAGTGTGATCAGCCGTTACAAGCCGTTTTCAAAATCGCCTCTTCTGACATCACAAGTGGGCGTGTCCCCCTAGATGTATGACGGATAGCTGAGCAACGTTTGCTACAGTTTCCACTGTTATGCTGATGACACTCAACTATACACCAGCACCAAACCCTCCACTCAGCTCCCGCCTGGCCCACTCATCAACTGTCTGCAAGAACTAAAAACCTGGATGACCTCCAACCTCCTCAAACCGAACAGCAATAAAACTGAACTCATGGTGGTGGCCCCCAAGTCACTGCTCAGGAAGGTTGATGATCTACTCCTGGTAGTGGATGGCTGCTCCATCACCCCGTCACCCGTAGTCCGCAACCTGGGTGTCATCCTGGACCCCACCCTATCATTCCAGTCCCACATGAAGAATGTCACAAGATCTGCATTCTACCACCTGAAGAACATCGCACGACTCCGACCCTCACTCTCAGACTCGGTTACTGAAACCCTGATTCACTGCTTCCTTTCTAGGCAAGGCAAGGCAAGGCAACTTTATTTATATAGCACTTTTCATACACAAGGCAGACTCAAAGTGCTTGACATATAAACATTGTCATACAATAAAATAAAATAATAGGTAAGTAAAAGAAAAACATATGCAAAAAATAGAAAGTTAAAAAGGCATTTTAGTATTAAAATAGAAAATAAAGGCAAAGTTAAAAAAAGCTTTTTAGAAAGTGCAATGTATTTAAGATTTAGCAGAAAGCTAAAGCAAACATAAAAGTCTTCAGTCTTGTTTTAAAGGTGCTCAGAGTTGGGGCAAGTCTTAAATCCTCTGGGAGTTTATTCCAGCTATTTGTTGCGTAGTAACTAAATCTTGCTTTCCCATGTTTTGTGTTTACTCTGGGGATAATTAACAGATTCTACCCGCCTGGACTACTGCAACGCCATACTCACTGGTCTCCCCTCTAAACCCTGGACAGACTGCATTACTCACATGCAAGTCCCTTCATGCTCTGGCACCCCGCTACTTCTCTGACCTCCCCCCTCCCCCCCGACACCCCCCTGCGGTCCCTCAGGTCCTCTGACAAGGACCAGCTGGCAATTCCCCACGCGAGACCCAAGACCTTTGGGGATAGGGCCTTGTGCGTGGCCGCCCCCACCCTGTGGAACCAGCTCCCCCCCAACATCCGCTGTGCCCCTTCCGTGGAGACTTTCAAAAAGTACACAAAAGCACACCTTTCCTCTGAGGCCTATGGCCTCTAACTCACGACCCCACCCAGCGCCTTGCGCTTTTTGCACTCTCACTTACCTGCCTACACACACACCCTCACCTCCCACTCTTGTGAAGCGAGCTATCCTGAAAGGCGCTATGTACATTTTTTTTACAGTAGGCTAGTAGACTGATCTATCCAAGGTACATCTAGGTGGACACGCCTTCGTGTGATGTCAGAAGAGGCCGATTTTCAAAACGGCTTTTAACGGCTAATCACACTCACACCTGGTGGTATGAAATGTCACCTTTAAGCAACTCTACTGTGGGAGGCACTTTTTATTTTTTGCAATTTTTGCCGTTGTTCAAAACAACATTTGTCCTCCCACCACATGAATGAGGCTAAGAAGCAGCAGTAGCAGCAGCATGGGGCGCTTACCTCTGGGTAGGACCATTCAGGAGAGTAGTCGGTGACCATGAAGAGGCGACCGGTGGCCTGCAGCATCCCCAGAGCCCCCTGGGCCACCGCCGCCGACACCACCTCCGCCACGTGCATGTAGGAGAGGGAACCCCCCTCTCCGCCCGCCCCCCCGCCCCCAGACGTGGGGCTGCAGCAGGACTGGAGGCAGAGCTCCGAGGGGCTGTATCCGGAGCCCCTGGCCCCTCCGTCCTCCTGGCCCTGCTGCTGCTGGGCTGGGCCGGCGTGGTTCTGGCCCTCCGAGCCGTGGGACGCCACCAGCTGGTGGGCGTACAGGGCCCCCCCCGACGACATGGCGGCGCCGCTGCCGTCCACCGAGATGAAGTCGTTGATGAGGTCAGAGAACTGGTTCCCGAAGGAGATGTCAAAGTGGTCCAGGCTGATCTCCATGCCCGTGCCCCCGGCCCCGTTAGCGGCCCCTCCGCCCAGGCCCTGGTGGGCCCCCACGCTGTTGTAGAGCCCCTGCACCAGGCCCGACCCCTGCAGCAGGGGCTGCAGCTGCTGCGAGCGGAGGCCGCCGCCGCCGCCGTCGTTGCCTCCGTTCCCGCTGCGGATGGCCACGCCCTCCCCCGAGCCGCCCCCGGCCAGAGACCCGCCGTCCGACGACTGCTGCTGCTGGAGATAGTGTTCCGTCCCGCCTCCTCCGTCTCCGTTCCCCACGCCGCACGCCTGGATGTGGTCTCCGTTCTTCAGGAGGCCGTCCACCCCGTTGCCGTTGCTCCCGGCCTGGCCCGTGCTCGCGCCCCCCGGCTGCTCCAGACCCACCACCTCCTCGTGCTCAGCCCCCATCCCGGGGAAGCCCCCCTGGTACTGCAGCAGTTGGAGGGAGCCGTTCTGTCCGGGACCCTCTGCCGGCGAGCCCCCGTTGCAGCTGCCCCTGTGATGGTTCTGATGGGCCTGGAGATGGTGGTGGTGGATGAGGCCATTACTGCCAGGGGAGTCCGTCTTCACCGCCTGCAGGCCCATGTAGCCCCCGGAGTCGTGCGCGTTGTGCTCCATCATGTGGCTCTTCTGGCCCATGCCCGCGTGCCCCTGCTGGCCGTGGCTGGCCTGCGAGGCGTCCTGAAGGAAGAAGCTTGGGGAGCGGTTCTGGTGGGCCATGTGAGGGCTGGACATGGCCTGGCTGTAGCCCACCGCACCGTTGCCGGTGTTGTACTCCTGCTTGGCGTCGATGGCGCTGAAATCCATCTGCTCCAGGGTGGTGCTCGGGCTGAGCCCCCCTCCAGAGGGCAGGAGAGAGCCGGCCGGGCTGAGGCCCATCCCCCCCGGGGCTGGACCACCGGGCCCGGCCTGCACGGACACCACGCCGCCGCAGTTCATGCCCACCCCCACCTGGTAGCCGCTCTCCGAGGCCAGCTGCTGCTCGAAGGAAGTGTCCTCCGTCTTGATGTTCTTCACCAGGGCGGCGCTGAAGCTGTAGCCGTTGTCGGCCATGGAGGGCGAGGCGCGGTGCATGCCGCCGTTGGTGCTGGCGCCGCCGCCGCCGCCGCCGGAGCACGGGCTGGGGGAGATGTTGCTCTCCGTCTTCATGGCGCTGCCGCCGTACGTCTGGCCCTGCTTGGGGTTGTTCAGGAAGCAGTCGGGGTCAAAGTTCATGTTGGTCTCGGGGATCTTGATGCTCCCAGAGTCCAGACTGCTGGAGAGCACCAGCTCCTCCGAAAGGCCGCCCCCCGAGAGCATGGACAGGCCGTCCCCCCCCGGGCCCGCCCCGCCGTCCCCCACGCCCCCCGCGGGGTAGGCGAACTTGTGGCCATCGGAGGCCACGGAGAGACCCATTCCCTGTGAGGTGGCGTCCGCCCCCATCAGGTGAGTGTTGGGGCCGGCGGTGGGGGACATGCCGTAGACGGGGTCGCCTGTGACCTCCGACATGAAGACGCTCTGGGACAGGCCGGACATGACGGACGCCACGTGGCCCCCCATGCCCGGCACGGCGGGGCTGTCGGCCATGTCGGGGTCGCTGTTGAGGCCGCTGCTGATGGAGACGGGGGAGTTCTGGGTGGTGTCGGGCACCTCCACCTGGTTGGTGGAGGACACCTCGGTGCTGTTCTGGTGCAGGAGGACGGGCTTGTGGACCTTGCCGTTGCGCTTCTCCCGCGCTCCGCCGCCCCCGCCCGAGCTCCTGCCCCCGGCGTGGTGGTTGTGCTCCGTCTTGCCCTCGGACACGTCATTGTTCTGGACCTCCGAGTGGCCGCCGCCGCCGTAGCCCCCCGAACGGAGGTCCA